>NW_026057576.1:27819897-28190086 GCF_023721935.1 Panthera uncia | reverse complement strand
GCGGAGGGTGCCTGGCGGCTCAGTTAAGCATCTGACTTTGGCTCAGGTCATGATCTCATGGCTCGTGGGTTCGAGCACCGCATTGGGCTCTGTGCTGACAGCTCAGAGCCTGGACCCTGCTTCAGATTCTGTGTCTCCCTCTCTCTCTGCCCCTCACCTGCTCACGCTTTGTCTCTCCTAAAAATGAATAAACGTTTAAAAAAAAAAAAAGATGCACAAAACCCCTGCCACCTTAAAGTTTACAATGGGGCCCACTTTAGATAGGATGGTCTAGGAAAAAAAGCTGAGATGACATTTCAGCTGAAATCTCAATAGGTCTTATCTAGTCCCACTTCACAGGAAACCTGATCCAGAGTGACAAGAGGAATTTTCCTGAGGTTATGGATTTATTATGAAACCAGGATTTTGGATCCAAGCACTCTAATTCCAGAGCCTTTACTTTTTTCTTTCATTTTTTTTTTTTTTTAATTAAACTTTACCCCCAGTGTGGAGCTCAAACTCATGACCTGAAGATCAAGAATCACATGTTCTACCAACTAAGCCAGCCAGGCACCCCCAAAGCCCGTGCTCTTAACTGTTTATACTGGGTCTCAAAAGATCTCATAATCCATACATATGTTTTCTCTCCCTAGTGAGCTGAGACATCCTGTTCAAGTGTTTGACTACCCTAGTTAATCTCTGCTATGTTCTCAGTGTACTTCATACACCACTCCATTAGAATATTTACCTTATATTTTACTAATCTGTTGATTTGTCTCTGTCTCCACTAGAATGCAAACTTCCTCAAAGCAGTCTTTTCATCTTTAGATACCTGACTCCCAGCACAAATTCACCAGTAATGTATGTTGTATACTGAATGAATGAAAAAGGTGAATAAGCTTGATACATTTCCCCTTTAATCCTAATTGGATAGTCTTATATAAAAATGTAACATTTTAGGGGCTCCAGGGTGGCTCAGTTGAACATCGGGCTCTTAATCTCAAGTCATGATCTTGCAGTTTGTAAAATCAAGCCCCACATAGGGTTCTGTGCTGACAGCTTGGAGCCTGGGGATTCTACCTCTCCCTCTGCCTCTGCCCCTCCCCCACTGGCTCCTGCACTCTCTCTCAAACGTAAAAAAAAAAAAAAAAAGTTAACATTTTAATTGATATAACATCAAGTGTCCTGAATTTCAAAATGACTAGCTGACTCTTGAACAATGAGGTGTGTTAGGGGCACTGACCCTCACACAGTCAAAAATCCAATCTAACTTTTAACTCCCCAAAAATTTAATCCATAGATTTCTACTGACCAGAAGCCTGACTAATAACATAAAGAGTCAACTGACACATATCCTGAATGTTGTATGTATTATATACTATATTCCTACAATAAAGTTAGAGGAAAAAAATTAAGAAAATCACAAGGGAAAAGCATTTACAGAATGGTATGTACTGGGACACATCCATGTATAAGTGGGCCAATGCAAAACCATGTTGTTCAGGGGTCAACGGTACTGCTAAACCAGCCCTTGAGAAAGTCTAGAGAGAAACAGCCTCTCATCAAGGTTCCAGGCTTACTTATCATTACCAATTACTTAGTAACTAACATTTACCTGTTCATCTTTATGAGAAGGTCTTCTCAAGCTTTAAAAAGAACACTTCCTCTTAAAACAACTGGTTCTCCCCACTCCCAGTTTCTGACTCAGGTAGGTGGGGTGGGTCCTGAGAACGTGCATTTCTAGCAAGTTCCCAGGTAATGCTGCTACACGTGGTCTGGGGAGGATACTTTTGAGAATTACTTTCTACAACACTAGACTCAGTGTGGAAATTTGTGTCCTGAGGGCCCCATTCTGCCTCTAATTGGCTATATACATCTTTGTGACAGATCATTTGGATTTCTTTGCGTCTGTTTTCTTCTGTAAAATGGAAGGGTAAGTACTAGACCACATGAGGTGTAAGAACTTTGAGTCCATCTGAGGTGGGGCCCGAGTATTTGCATTTCTAATAAATTCCCAGGTGACGCTGATGCTTCTGGTTCAAAAGCCACAGTTTAAGAACCAAGGTACTAAAGCTAACCACATGCCTATTCTATGCAATTTCGTTCTTAGGAATATACCCCCAAAACAAAGTGCACGTGTTCACCAAGGTACACGTACAAGGAAATTCACAGTGGCTTTACTCATACTAGCTAATAACTGGAAATAACCTAAACATCTACTGTTAGTATAAACTGTTTTTGTTTTTTTTTTTTTTGAGAGCACACACGTGCGTGAGTGGGGGAAAGCCAGAGGGAGAGGGAGAAAGACTCTTAAGCAGGCTCCATGCTGAGCATGGAGCCGGAGGTGGGACTCAATCCCATGACCCTGGGATCATGACCTGAATCAACTGAGCCACCCACGTGCCCCTGTGCTGTATTTTTAACCAATGAAATACTACACAGCAGTGAAAAAAATAACTACTTCACACAATATGGACATATCTCACATGTTTAAAGCAAGACACAGTACCAAACTCAACTGGGTAACTAGTCTATTATTCTGTTTATAGGAAGTACAAGAGAAAGCAAAACTAATGGTGACAGAGGTCAAAATGGGAGTTTTCCTGGTGGGTAAGGGGAATTACTGGCTGGGAAGAAGGATGAGGGAGCTCTCAGGATGGAAGTGTTCTCCATCTTGATCTGGGGGGGTATACGCATGTGTAAAACTACAACTTCAGTAGCTGCAGACTTACGATGTTATACACACAACCTCAAAAAAATGTTCTTAAATAAAACAAAGGAGATGAGAAGTGACAACAAAATTCATTGCAACAATATCCTTTAAAAGCAACCCATATAAGCTAGATTTCCAATGAAGGCAGTGGGGCTAAGACCACCACAACAAATGTAGCTTCTGAAATTAACAGTTGTCTAGATGACCTACTGAATTATGCAGAAAAATGCTCAGTGCCTCCTGTAACATTATTCTAATCCTGATCCCAGAAGCTTCGCTGGGAAACAGAGCACAACAGATAAACCAACCATTTTATCCGAGGGCCTTCATATCTAGACCCAAAAAAACACACCCCAACTTAAAAGGTTCTAAAGGACCTGGCCCCTGGCTTCCTCCTGGCACCATCACTCAGTCCTCTTTCATCCCCCTCTAGTGAAATGGGCCTTTTGGCTGCTCCTGGAATCGGACAGCCTCATGACTTTGCACTGGCTCTTTTCCTGCCTGGAATGCTCTTTCCCCAGAGCTTCACATCACCCTCCCTCAGGTCTCTGTTCAAACATCACCTCTTCATTGAGACTCTACTACCCATGTGGCAAATTTCGTTTAGCAGTCCTAGTTAGAAAAAAAACATCTTTTGCCTCAAACTGCTAACCTTACCTGTATTAGATATAACAACTGGACAAGGTTTGGTTTCCTCTTTCCCTCCTACTTCAAACCAAGAAAGCCCTCGCTGTATTTTGCGACCAATTGCATCATGTATCCCTCGCTTGGGCTCTCTTTATTACTTTTAATTATTACTTAAATCTTGCTCTTTTGACTTTTCTTTCTGCCTTTATAGTCTTTCACTTCACACAAATACAAAGTGTCCTGTAAATACAAATGCAAGACATAATACAAGACTTTAATCCATAGCAATCAGTGTCTTGTACAAAGCAACTCCAAAAAAAAGTTCTGATATATGAGTGGATAATGAACAGTGACAGGACATCTGGAAATATTCAGGAACACGGTAAAAGGTTTTTGTTCCAGCAGTCTGCACTTTTTAGCACAACACCTGGTATGTACGGATGGCAAGAATTATCAAGTGGAAAACCGAATTAACAAATATAATCAAGCCTAGATTTCACTTTTTCTCCTACTCACAAATGCCATTAAAAAACAAAACAAAACAAAACTGTTTCCAGGCCAACTATGAAGGTTAACTACGCCCCCAAGAAATAAAGAAGGCATTCCTAAGCAGCTACGAGGATGCAGTTAACGGTCTACAACTGGGAGGGGACATGAACAAGGGTCTGGAGTAACTGGGCCACTGTGGAACCGAGGACAGACGGACACTGTCAGATTAAAGATGATACACATCAATAGTAACCCCGATCCCAGGAAGGCAGCGCTGAGAAAAGGCGGGGTCCGCTGGAACCCGTGGGGGCCGCGCTCTCCCAAGAAGAGTGGAGGAAGCGGAGACTGATTCTCTCACCTCTAACGCCGCCTGGGGGTCCTCGTCGATCAGAGCATCTGAGAAGCTCCGGAAAAACCTGCCAGCGAAAACAACGACATGCTCACTAAGGAGAGGGTGAGTGGGAGAGGGAGATAAAAAAATAATTAGCGAAAAGAATAAAAACACGCACTTCTGGGCTGTTGCAGGTTCTGCTGCAGCTGCCGCCATCCCTAATAATCGCTGTTGCTGTTAGAGCTGCTACCACCGAGGTTACGAGCTGCGCCGCCGCCCAAGGGGGAAACTTCTGGAGAAACACAAACTGAGCTTCCGTCCTAAGTAGCCAACGAGCAGCCACGCAGCGTGCGGCGGGGGGGAGGGGAAACGAAAAGCGAGCGCAGGGCGGGCTGGGACCGTGGAGGACTGAGTCTCGCGGTCCGCCGCGTCCCGTGACCAACACTCCCAGTCCCCGCCCTTCGCAGCCATGGTTACGGACGCGTGGGCTATTTACGTCTCCGCACTCCAACAGAGCCTTGGCGGGGGGGGGGGGGGGTAGTAGTTCAAAAGCATTTTTGTACCATACTGTTATTCCCCAGGAGCGTGTGACGCTTGGGAAAGTTTTGCACGTCTATTAATAATAAGCCACATCGGGCTCCATTTTCACCACAGCTCACTATAATTCTTATCATGGCTCCCCGAGGCAGCCGAGGCTTTCATGACCTGTGACGTCATTCTGCACTACGTGTCTTTTCCGGGAGCGTAGTTCCGGCCTGTGCGTAGTTCCTGTGATTTATGCGCTGGGAATCCTAACGGACAAGGATTTGCCGGAAATCGTCCTGCCCTTGCAGATGCTAGACTGAAGGATGCACTTTGGTTCCGGTTCGCGTGTACTATTCCATTACCCAGGACTCCACAGCCGCAGGCTTTTTTCCTAGTTGGCTTCCCCGAGTGAGAAGAAAACTTGTTACATCTAAAGGCACCAAAGGGAGGAAGGTGGCCTAATATTGTGTCAGTACTGTTTTACTTTTCCCATCTAGTCAGGTCCTGTCCTCTCTCACCGCCCTTTGACACACGAAGATCTGATGGAAGCTTCTAGCAAGTTCCATGGACTAGGGGTGGAGAAAGGAGGAGGAAGTGGGAGCGAGCTGCCCAGTCAGTAGACATTAAACAAGTAAATGAACTTGAGTGTCTACTACATCCAAAATCTAAACTAAGCCCTGGGATTCAAAGATGTTAATATCCTCTCCAGAAATTTAAACTCATTGTTTTAAATGCTGACGTGAATGGGAATAGCCATAATAGCAAGGACAGGCACTCAGCCCAAAAAAAGGTATAGGGATGGATTTCTCAAAGGTGTGATACCCGAGCCCCAGCCTCAAAAGCTAAATTAGAATTAGGACAGACAAGAACATGTGTTAGAAAAACGATGATATGAACTCTAAAATTGGTAGAGCCAAAATTCAAGTCAGGTGAAATGCCAGGTCATAAACAGCTAGATGTGTGGTCTTCTGAGGAGCTTGGATGTGATGCTCTTAACGATGCTAACCCATTACAGGATTTCTAACTTAAACAGGCCTTAACAGTCACATTTGCATTTTTAAAAGTATGTTATTGTCTCTGTGCTATGGAAGAATGGTTAAAGGGAAAAGAACAGTTGTTGGGCGACAACTGCTGTGTTTCAAGCCAAAGTGACCCTCTTACATAGGTCAGACAGAAAGGTAAGAGCAGAAATATGTGAGGTAAAACTGGCTGGGTTTGCTGATCTTTTAGGATCAATGCTTTTTGTGTCATATTAATAAGGCTTCACCTACTCCAAGGGCATGAGGCTATTCTGTGTTCTCTTCTAGATGCTTTATTAATTTAGGTTTGACATCCAGGACTATGATTTATCTCGTTAATTTTTGAGGAAGGTATGAGCCTGAGATCAAAGCTCTTTTCCCCCAATATGGATATCTGAGTGACCCAGCCCTACTTACTGAAAATGCTGTCATCTATTATTTCGCCCATTAAATTCTTTTTTTAAATGTTTTATTTATATATTTTGAGAGATCGAGAGCACGTGCACACGTGGGGAAGGGGCAGAAAGAGAGGGGGGAGAGAGAATCCCAGGCAGTTTCCATGCTGTCCGTGCACAGCCTGATGCGGTCTCGATCCTGTGAATGGTGAGATCATGACCTGAGCAGAAATCCAGAGCTGAACACTCAGTTACCACCCAAGCGCCCCCACCCCCACCCCACTAAATTCTTATGGTACTTTTGTTGTCAAGTAGAAGACCATGTGTATGTGGGTCTGTGTGTCTAACCTTGTACCAGTACCACACTATCATAATTAATGTAGTTTTATAATGGATCTTGAGGTCCTAGAACTTTTCAAGTTTGCCTTGGCTATTCCAAATCCTCTGTATTGCCATTATTTTATACATCTTATACAATTTATTTCCACTTAGTTACAAATTTTAGAATGAGCTTGTCAACTTAAAAAAAAAAAAAAAAGCCTGCTGGGATTTTAATTGGACTTGCATTGGATCTGTAGATCTTTTTGGAGAAAACGGACTTCTTAATATTGAGACATAAGTATCATTCATACACCCTCCATTTGTTTAAGTGCTCTTTAATTTCCCTCAGCAGTTTTGTAAATTTCAGTGTAGAGGTATCACATATCTTTCATTAGATTTATACTTGAGTATTCGGCTTTAAAACAAAACTTTTATTTATCTATTTTGAGAGAGAGACGGGGTGGGGGAAGAGTGATCAAGGGAGAGGCAGAGAGGGAGAGAGAGAATTCCAGGTGGGCTCCATGCTGTCAGTACAGAGCCCTATGTAGAGCTCAAGAACTGTGAGATCATAACCTGAGCCAAAATCAAGAGTCAGACACTTAACCAACTGAGCCACCCAGGCCCTCCAGTTATTTGTTTTTTTTAATGCTATTTTAAATGACATTTTGAAAGTTTTATATTTAGGGATGACTGGGTGGCTCAGTCGGTTAAGCATCCAACTTCAGCTCAGGTCAAGATCTTGCGATCCATGAATTCAAGCCCTGCATCTGGCTCTGTGCTGACAGCTCAGAGCTTGGAGCCTGCCTCTGATTCTGTGTCTCCCTTTCTCTCTGCCCCTCTCCAGCTTGCACTCTGTCTCTCTTGCTCTCTCTCAAAAAATAAATAAACGTTAAAAAAGATAAAAGTCAAGGGGCGCCTGGGTGGCGCAGTCGGTTAAGCGTCCGACTTCAGCCAGGTCATGATCTCGCGGTCCGTGGGTTCGAGCCCCGCGTCGGGCTCTGGGCTGACGGCTCGGAGCCTGGAGCCTGCTTCAGATTCTGTGTCTCCCTCTCTCTCTGCCCCTCCCCCGTTCATGCTCTGTCTCTCTCTGTCCCAAAAATAAATAAAAAACGTTGAAAAAAAAAATAAAAAAAATAAAATAAAATAAAATAAAAAAAAGTCTTATATTCTACTTCTTTGTTTTTAATACGTAGAAACAGTATTTTTACATATTGACCTTATATTTCTTTTTTTTTTAACATTTATTATTGAGAGACAGAGCATGAGCAGGGGAGGGGCCAAGAGATGGGGAGACACAGAATCCGAAGCAGGCTCCAGGCACCGAGCGAGATCATGACCTGAGCTGAAGTCGGACGCTTAACCGACGGAGCCACCCAGGCGCCCCTTGACCTTACATTTCTAATACCTTGTAGGTTCTTTTAGAATTTCTATGATTACAATTTTTCATCTGTAAATAAAGATTGTTTAAGGTCTCGTGAAATGACTATACCTTTCATTTCTTTTTCTTGCTGTCTTTCACTGGCTGGTACATCTCATATAGTGTTGAATAGAATAGTGATAATGGGCTTCCTCTCTTGGCTATAACATCAGAGGGGAAGGCATTCAATAGCAAGTGCTTTTTCTGCCTTTACTGAAATGTTCGTATCTATTTTTTCTTTAAAGTGAATTACTTTGATTTTCAAGTGTTCTCTAAATGGCCAATATGCATAGGAAAAGAAGTTCTACATCAATAGCTATATTAGGGACATTAAAGTCATACTTTGCTACTAAACACTCACCAGAATTGTTTAAAAGGAATTCCAATACCAAGCCTAGGCAGAGATATGGGGCACCTATAACTGGTGTATGTTGCTAGTGGGAGTATAAATTGGTGTCATTACTTTAGAAAACTTTTTTTTTTAAGATTTAAAAAAATAATCTCTACACCCTAACATGGGACTCGAATTACAACTCCAAGAGTTACACGCTCCACAGCCAGGCACCCCTAGAAAACTTTTGACACTATCTACTAAAGCTAGTCATACGTATACCCTGTTACCCAAAAATTCTACCACTGGGCATATCCCCAAGAGAAAAGAGTACTTAGTTTGCATACATGAATATTGATTACAGCATTATGCACAGGAAAAACTGGAAATAAATATCCTTTGATAGGAGAAAAATACTGTAGAGCAATGATTAAGAATAAATTGCCAATACACACAACAAAATGTAGGAACCTCACATACATACTTCACATACATAATGCTGAGTTAAAGAAGCCAGACAGGGTACATCTGGATTGATTCCATTTATATGAAGATAAAAACTATTGTGAGGGATACCAGAAAGTGATCTCCTAGCTGAGAAGAGCCATGAAGGAAACTTCTTGGATGCAGGAAATGTTACATATCTTGAACCAGGTGGCAATTACGCCAATATATTCAGATGTAAAATTTTATTGAGTTGTACACATAAGATTTGTACCCTTCATGCCTCCATAAATAGGAGGTAAAGATTTAAAACAAAACCAGCAACAGTCAGAATTTGAAATTTATGACATTTACAATAGCATCAAAAATATTAAATACTGAAAAATAAACCTGACAAAGGATACGCAAAAAGTATACATTGAGATTTATGAAACATTGCTGAGAGAAATTAAAGAACACCTAAACAAATGGAGATGCATCTATGGAGACTTAATATTGTTAAAATGTCAGTTCTTCCCAAATTGATCTATGGATTCAACATGATCCCAATCAAAATCCCAAAGGTTTTTTCTGTTTCAGTTGAGAAACTGATTCTGCAAATTCAGGTGGAAATACATAATTAGAATAGTCAAATCAACTTTGAAAAATAACAAAGCTGGAGAACTAACACTACTGATTTCAACACACCAACCTTTGTATGTATTGGCACAAAGATCAATAGAACAGAATAGAGTCCATAAATTCACCTGTACGTATACAACAAGTGATTTTCAACAAAGGTCCAAATATAACTCAGGGAAGATAGCTGAAAAGGATAGTCTTTTGAGACTTTTTAATTGAAAGGGACAGTGTTTTCAACAAATTGAATATACAAAAGCAAAAAAAGTGAGCTTCCAATACATACCTTGCATCATCTATAAAAATTAACTCAAAATGGATCATGGGCCCAAATGTAAAATTTAAAACTATAAAACGTCTAGAAGGAAGAAAACCTTAGTGACCTGGGATTAGGCGAAGATTTCTTAAATATGACACTAACAGCATGACCCTTAAGAAGTTGATAAATCAGACTTTACCAAAATTAAAAGGTTTCTGCACTTTAAAAACACTTGCGAATCATATAGCTGAAGAACTTGCATCCAGAATACATAAAGAGTTCTCAAAAGTCAGTAATAAGAAAGCAACAGAATTTTTGATGGACAACAAATTTTAACAATCATTTCATCAAAGAAAATATATGGACGTCACATGAGCACATCAAAAGATGCTCAAAATCAGGGGCACCTGGATGCAGGAGCACTTGTATCACAACCAAACTCCTGGGGCAGCAGAGACAGTGATACAAAGCCTAGTGTTTAGTGCTTGGCAACAGTGGCTAAGATTTCTCCACAAAATCACTTGTGCAGTTTGTTCCTAGCTGTTTGACTCAGATTGACTCCGATTCTCTAGTCCTTTTGTCTATTCTATGAACTATACAATATTCTTATAATAAAATTTCTTTATGCTGAAAACCAGAATCCATCTCTATTGCTAAGGACCCAGAACTCAAACTGGAAGACAGTTTGGTATTTGGAAGTGGAATTCTCCAAAACTGACCCTGGTATGTTGTATAACTGACCGGGTATGTATAAAAGGCAGGGTGAAAGGTACTGAGGACACAACTATTCCAGGGTGGGAAAATGGTGACCCTGGGACAGGGCATCAAACTTGTATCATCAAATGGTGTGTTCTAAAGCTGACTCTGGAAAGAGTATCCTGAGTGCTCATACTGGATGTGGCTGTGGAGGACAAGAAACCAGGGGGACACAGCTGATCTGAAAAAGACGACTGCGTATGATCTCAAACATCCCAGGCATGAAACTGGATCGGGCAACAGGATGGGACTTTGATCTCTCTTTGGGAGAGTAATACATGTTTTATGTAGGCATGAGCGTTTTTGAAAGTGTCTGTAAAGAAAGATGCGTGTGGGTGATGGTAGGCCACACCATTCTCCCTCAGTTCTTGCTGGGGAGCCCCGATTTTGTTTGGCACCATACACATCTAAGTCATTCATGGTAACCCTACTTCCTTGACCAGCAATTTGTTTAGGAAGGGGTATATGACAAAGCTAGCCAACGAGCTCTGAAGAGATGGCTGTTCAGGGTATTCTGGGAAAGATCTTCTGACAAACAGAAACCTAGAAGGAACTACTGCAGCTATCTGGCAAGTATGGCAGAAGCCATCCTGGAAACTAAAGCAAAATGCTGAGGATGGGAAAGCAGAGAGGGAAGAAACCTGGTTACTATCACCCGAGTTCCTGAATTAACTAACCTGGAAACCTAACTCCAGACGTCTTATTTTGTACTATTTAATAATTTTAAATTGGGTTTTTGCTTCAGGCAACTGAAAGCACCCCAATCCGAACTGACAGGATTTGGAGAGTAATATTTGAAGATAAGGCTGGTGGGACCAAGAAGAGGTAAGACCATGTAGGACATCAACTCTCTGAGGACAGTGAGGAAGGGCTTGACACTAAAGGATTTGACATAATGAAACTGGAATAAACATTAAAAAAATTTTTTTTAATAAAAAATAAAAATTAAAAAAAAGTGAAAGCAATAAATTGAGAACTTAAAGTAACAGTGAGTTGGGGCACCTGGCTGGCTCAGTTGGTTGAGCATCCAGTTCTTGATTTTGGTTCAGGTCATAATCCCAGGGTTGTAAGATCAAGCCCTGCATTGGGTTCCATACTGAGCGTGCAGCCTGCTTAAGATTCTTTCTCTCCCTCTGCCCCTCTCCCCTGCTCACACACACTCTCTAAAATTAAAAAAAAAAAAAAAAATTTGTTTCTTGAAAAAAAAAAAGTTCAGGGTGAGTTATAAAAGGTTAAATGTTGGAAAGGTCAAGGAAGATAAGGACAGAAATCTGGCATTTAGAAATTAACTACTAGTTAGTGACCTTTTCAACAGTAATTTCAGGGTAATAGGGCAAATGCAATACTATAGAAGGTTAAAGAATGAATGGGAACTGAGAAAACATCAGGTTTTTAGGTTAGGACAGTGAGAGTAACATCACAGGCCAGAGAGCTGGCTATGCTCCTGTTCAGGAGTTCAATATGAGGACATTATGTTAGGGGATGCATGGCTAGCCAGAGTTCTAGAGGAGAAAGAACTTTCCCATGACTCTCTTAGGGTGCTTAGCTGGGCCTAAAAATCGAACTGACAGTTTAAAGAAGGAAAGCATACCTATTTATTTTAATGTTTTACATGATGTGGGAGCCTTCATATGGAAATGAAGATTCAAAGAAATGTTAAGCCTAAGTGTTTTTATACTAGGTTTGATAAAGAATGGGAAGTCATGAAAAATGACAGAAGAAAAGGGTATGAACTAAGGGTAGTAAACTGAGGGAAATTTAGCAAGGCCTATTTGTTCAGGTTCTTTTCTGCATTCCTCTGACTTCAGAGATTAAAATGCTCCTTTTAAAATCCCATTTTTGAAGAATATTAACTGACATGACAAAATGAGTAAGCGTGTAAGTTACTACTAGGTACAGGGGTATTGCATTGAGATTTTAATTTTCTTCTCTTTTTCTGGTTCTATGTTTTCTAAGTTTAACAATTAACTGATCTGGTTTCTAATTAGAAAACTTGTTTTTTATTTATTATTATTTTTAATTTTTTAATGTTTATTTATTTTTGAGAGACAGAGTGTGAGTGGGGGAGTAGCAGAGAGAGAGGGAAACAGAGAATCTGAAGCAGGCTCCAGGCTCTGAGCTGTCAGCACAGAGCCCGATGCAGGGTTCGAACTCACGAACCGTGAGATCATGACCTGAGCTGAAGTCAGACGCTTACCAACTGAGCCACCAGGCGCCCCAGAAAACTTGTTTTTTAGAGTGTGTTGAATATTATTGCTAAGAAAATTTCATTGTTTTCTAATTTATAGAGCTTGGCAATCCACGTGTGCCATGTAGAAGCTGCCGTCTGGCATAGCAGAAAGGAAAACTGAGAGGAGGAACTGCATTCAGCAATTCTAATCTGACCGATGGAGCTTATTATACGAATACTTAATAGCATTCCAAATACCAACAACATTTTCTGTATACTTCTTCTTAAGAAATATTTGCTTAAAACACAAACACTGAGAATTTTTACATGATTTATTTAATAATAAACCAATTAAAGATACAAAAACGTTTAGAGGCTTCCAAAATTTAAATTTTTGCTTAAATACAAATTCACTCTGTAATATGAAAACATAGAACAAGAGACCTCTAAACATGATTTTTTTCATCTACAAAAGTTTCTCCTTTGCTGTACTAGAAAATTTGCAGAAAACAATTTTTCTTGTGAAATTAAATGTACATTATTTACAGTTGAAAAGTAATCTAAAAACTATTTCATTTCCGAGACTCAGATATATATGTATATTATCTTTGTACGCAACCCCCCCAACTCCCAATAAAAAAATGATCCAAAATATAAAGCAATTATGCTTTTATAGCAACTGACTACTCAGCCAGATGAGCCCAAGGTGTGGTTGCTTTCTGGGCCCTTAAGAAAGAGCCTTGACTCTTTCAGAATGGCAGTACATCATTTAGCACTCAGCAATGTAAGTTTACTGATGGGCCACGGTACACAGTGGCCTAAAAAGTTAATGAACACAGTATTTAGGAAGAATTCAGATTCATAGCAGATCTTACAGATAACAGAAGAATGAATTTTGTAGGTTGTAGGGCCAGTTATTTTTCTGCAATATGTTAGCCATATTTACATTAAGAAATAAGCTGATAATGTTTTAGTTGATATAACTTTAAAATATAGGAGCTAGAATCATTAAATTTAGAACCAGAAAGGAGCCTAAAGATCATCTCGTCTAATCCAACATCTCCCTTCCTTTTATGGGAGAACTGAGGCCCAAAAAGATCCAGTGGCTTTGCCCAACATCACACAACTAATTAGCAGAAGAGCCACTCTTAGGCTGACGCTTTTATACTATCCTGCTTCTGAAACAGGTTCAGCCGTATCATGGGCAACTTTCAATTTTTAATGTTGTTTTCTACATCTTCATAGTTCCTTATACAGTGCAACCAACTAAAGTCAATCTAACTGAAATTATAATTTTAACAAAGTATAAAATAGGTGTCTTGCATTTGAAAGGGTCAAGACTTTAACTTACGCAAGTGGAATGAAAATGGTTCCTATATAAATCTCCTGTTGTCTTGTATTTAAGTACTGTATTTACAAAAGAATCAGAAAAACTAATACCATGTAAAATTAAAAAAGAAACTTAAAAAATGCTTATGGTATAGCAACTGAAAAAAATCTGAAAAGAATGTCTTCATAGTATAAAATGCCTGTTCCTTCACAATTGAATTCTGAAACATTTGCAGAACAAAGAGAAACACTTGGGTACCCTCCCTCATCTAACAAAGTCAAAATTAACTCTAAATTAATATTTTTAACAATTAACTACAAAATTAGGAACATCTGTAGAATTTATCTTAGAATCAGTTTGAATACAACTGGAAATGTTCAATTAAAAAACAACCATCCATAATTCCTTTGGTATATTAATTAAAAAGAGTTGGGTTCCAGCAATTCATTTTGTTTCACAGCTACCTGAGAGGCAAATCCATTGGAATTGGATACCACCATCACATAAGGCTGTGGCTGTTGCTCAGTCTTCTCAATGTCTTCTTTCAAATGATCTTCAACTTCCTTTTTCTCTACTTCCTGTATAAGAGTTTTTGTTTCTTGAGCTTTGATAACCGAAGTGATTACAGTGCCAGGCGGGTGAGCAACAAGTTGTGAACTTCGAGGAGAAAAGGTCACCACAGGAGTAGTAGCGCTGAAGGACGGAGATGAAGCCATACTGACGGTTCCATTGCAAATGGATTGAACATTGCTAGTAAGTACCTGCTGTACATGGGCAGGGCTCAAGACAATCGAAGGAGGGGAGCCTGGCTTCTGTGACTGCAGCATGACATTTTCTTTCAGTACTGTCATGGGCTGTGAGGATGGAATGGCTTGCAAAATAAATTTCTGAGATCCAGCACCTGATGATGGATCTGTGCTGGCTATCACTGTTGTGATTGGCACTGTCTGGAGTGTTACTGTATGCAAATGCTGATTCCCAGGAGACACAACCACTGGAACTTGGGTTGGAGCCTGTATAGTCCTATTGAGATTATGAAATAAAAGAAAATCAGCATATTCTACACACCTGAAAACTTTTTTAACATTTGAAGTCATTTTGACAAAGTATGAGTTATACATTTCAAATGCTACTCCCTGTATTTTCAACACAACATAAACATCGTACCAGACCCTGTATTATAATGGAATGTCCAACACAAAACTCTCAGGCCATTAACTATGATACCATCTGCTGTACAAAGTGCCACATTAACACAAATGGGGAAGCAATTTCGTTGGGGAAGGAGGAGGATATCAAAATGCTTGGCAAAGAAGTTATTATGAACTGCCTGAAAGAAAATTAGAAATTTTATTTTTTTTTAAGTTTATTTTTGGAGCGAGCGAGCAAGAGCACAAGCATGAGCAGGGGAGGGGCAGAGACAGAGGGAGACAGAGAATCCCAAGCAGGCTCCATACTGCTAGTGCAGAGCCACATGAGGGACTCGAACTCAAAC
Organism: Panthera uncia; assembly: GCF_023721935.1. NCBI lineage: Eukaryota > Metazoa > Chordata > Mammalia > Carnivora > Felidae > Panthera > Panthera uncia. The sequence goes on along the minus strand of NW_026057576.1, from coordinate 28,174,867 downwards.
CATGAGATCATGACCTGAGCTGAAATCAAGAATCAGATGCTTAACCAACTGAGCCACCCAAGCACCCCAAGAAAATTAGGTATTTTCAAACAAATGTATTAGATTCACTCTCATTATTTTTAATACTTGAGGGATAATATCATCCACATGTTCATCCACAATTACCAGAATTCATATGATTGTAATTGTTTTCAACCTGTTTCTCTATATATAGAGGGAAAATGCTCAATTAAAAAAAAAAACTCAGTCTTAAATGTATATTGAACAGAACTATAAGAAGAAATTTAATAGTTCACAATTCATATTGTATTACATAAAACGAGTCATGAATATAATGAACTCATGGGGGTTCTTTAGGTTGGCATTGAGAGCAAACAATAAGGGCAAGCTTTGGCAAAAATAAATGGAAGCATGTTTCAGCAGTTTTCTCAGCTCAAATAATCTTTAACATAAAATCCTTTAATGTACATCAAGCTTACATAAGGTTGTTAATAATATCGTGAGTCAATCCAATTTTAAAAGTTCACTGGTGTGAAAATTATTGTTATGGCCTTTGTTAATATAAAACAAGCACAGCTGAAAACACTCAGCATCTGATCTCAACTGTTTCCTCTTAATTCTATGAAGCTATTATACAGAAGATAGATGACTGTTACTTCAAATGGTCAACAGCTAGGCTGGTGCCCATCACCCAAATGTTAATCATTGCACACAGATTATTATAGGCAAATTTTATATGTTACAGTTATGTGGCTTGTTACATACGTGAGAAATAAAATTCTGGAGAAAACAAATGGGTTAGCTAGGTAGACATAGGAAAAGAAAACTCAGTGCAGCTTAAGAGAAGTTCAAAGCAAGTGGAATGACACAGGATGACTAGATCCTACCCACTGTGGTAGGATTCTGATTTCCAAGTTCAGATTCCAACCAAGCCGCCTCTGTGACAATCAGCCTAGAGCAGGATGTTAGCAGCTCTTTTGAAGGATGGAATTAGAAGAGAATATGAGCCGGGTAATGAAGATTTAATAGGTGGACAGGCTATGACTAGAAATAGAGGCCAGATATACTGATAATATTGGGCAGGCAATAAAACAGTTGGAAGGATACAGAATAACTTTGGGATCCAGGCAGCTTTTCCAAAATACACTGTTCTTCCTTCTTCCCCTTGCCTACCTGAATCAGGGTATCTTGGGTGGAATCTGAGCTTGGGTATGTTATCTGACCCTATAGCCAGATATCATTTCTTAAATAAAGGGCTCCCCATGACAAGAGTTCATGGCCATGTACATGTAAATAAGATAGTACATGGCATATAGTAAGCACACAGATAGCATCTATAAATATGTACAGCCTTGCCACCCTGTAAGTTCTATTATCCCCATTTTACATATAAAAAATTAATGCACAAAGAGAGTGAACAGCTTGCATAAGGTGACCAGCTATGTAAGAGGCCAACTGCTGTAAGGCCTTTGTGCTTGACTGTTACAACACACTGCCACTTCTTCAGTCCCAAATAAATTCAGCTAAAGATGAATACTGTCTTTTCTATCTTTAAACTGTGGGCAGTTACACACCTTTAATACACAACTCCTTTTTCCTCTTTTCCTCATTCAGGTGTGGCACAAGCAATAACGTACTTGGAAATTTTCCATATTGCTAACCAGGGCTACCACTAGACTTTCAATGCTTGTGTTCAAACTAGAAAAAGACATCCTTTTCTCCAAACACCTGACTGTCCTCTGCCAGAAAATATATATACTCATTTATATATATATATAATGTAAATATACTGGCTTATTTGAACAAATTCTAAAATAAGTGATTTTCACTAATACAAAAATTCAGAGATTAAAGGTAAAATATCATGCAGCCTTTTCTCAACCACAGAAAATTTTAATTATTTTTTTCTTAGTTAATGATTAAACTGTCAGTTGTGTCTGGTTATATAACAAAGGTTATGTTACAGTTAACTACTTTATAAAATTTCCTACACTGCTTGTAACCACTGGTATATACTGGTAATTTAAAATTCCTCAAACTTTCTGAGACTAAGAAAGGTATACAATGTAACATTTAGTTCTTATTGTATATCTACTTAGATGTCAAGGAACTGTCATTTACCTGTTATGATCACCTGTAACACCATTAACTGTTAAGATCACCTTTATTTTAGAGATGAGGAAACACACTCAGAATAGTTAATTAATCCAATTCAATGTCACATCTAATAATTGACGAGGTTGAAGGGCTGGAAAGTTACGCCTATAGTCTTCCTACTCCATTACTTTGCTTTTAAGATAATTTGCACATTATACATTTTTTGAGGCTAATTGATTTAAGAGACCCTAAGACAAACTACTGGTGCTTGAATAAATATTACAGAGAAAAAAGTTATGTTAGGTTGGTATGTGGACTTGCAAATATATCAAGGGACAATTTCAGGAAAATATTTTACCAGAGGTTTACTTTTGTTGTAGCTTCTTTAAATAACATGAAGCTAGAGTCAAAATTAAAGCACATATAAAATTAAAGCAGAGTAAAAACTGAGCACATATACCATAAATCATATATACCATAAATCATTTAGAAAAGCTTAATAGATTTCAACAGACATACATGGAATTATGTGAGATAAAAAGATATGAGCAAAGGAAAAACAGAAAAGAAAAAACATGTTACTTCATTGTAAATGACTGGTAATTCACGAGAATCATGTGACTCAACAGGCAGGGTGGCAAATCATGAGCTCACTGCTTTGGACTAAACTTCTTGCATTAAAACACTGTCTTCACCACTTACTATATGTGACCAGGTTCCTTGGCCTCCTCATCTGTAAAATAGGAATAATACTACCTATATCTCATTGATAAGTTAGGATATTAGACATTAATATATGGAAAGCGTATAAAATACAGAGAGTGCTTTGAAAATGTGAGTTCTTATTGATATATTCATTGAATATTCTAAGTCCTATAATTTTTTTTTTAATGTTTATTTTCATTTTTGAGAGAGAGACAGACAGAGCATGAGTGGGGGAGGGGCAGAGAGAAAGGGAGACACAGAATCTGAAGCAGGCTCCAGGCTCTGAGCTGTCACCACAGAGCCCGATGTGGGGCTCGAACTCATTAACCGTGAGATCATGACCTGAGCTGAAGTTGGACGCTTAACCGACTGAGCCACCCAGATGCCCCCCCCTTTTTATTTAATTTTTAATAATTTTAAGTCCTATATATTCCATTTTCTCTTAGCTACAGATCTTTAAGTGGTCTTTGTTTTTATTAGTAAGTAGTTATAAAATTAAGAAAAATGTAGCCAAATTACTGCTATTTTACTTAGGAGTAATAACACGACAGTTATTTAGGAAAACCTCTTTATTCTTAAGAACTGTATGTTGAAATGATTAGAAATAAAATGTCATAATGATGTCCACTTACTTGACAAATAACCAAGCATGAAAAAGGGTAGAAATAGAGAGAAAACAAATAAAGCAAAATGTTATCAACTGTGAATCCAGGTGGATTTAAATAGGTGTTCATTGTACTATTTCAACCTGTTGATATTGTGAAATTTTTCATGATGAAAAGTTCAGGTAATTATAAAAAATACAAATAAAAAATAAAGAAATCACTAAATAAGGAAATAATCTAATGAAAAATGATTCTAATAATGCATTAAAATTTCAGAGTAATATGTACAATTTGCTTGAAATTTACTTAACACCTTTTCTTTCTTTCTATATAATGGAAAAGAACAATAGGAAAACCGGAGTAATTATATTCATTATTCATTAACTTTGGCCTTAACACATCCAGTAATTTCAGGGAATAAAATGCATTCCATTAGAGGCTTAACTCCTTTAAAATAAGTAGGATTTTTGAGAGATACAAATAAAAGATACAACCAAAAGTGGGAACAATTTTTTTTAAAGTCAAAGGAATGATTAAGAATGTGTGTATATATATAAAAAAAGAAAGTGTGTATATACATACATATAAATAGAAAATGATTTATTCAATAAGTATGTTTTAAACTCTGAAAAGTTAAAGTTTTTAATTTCTTCATTATATAAGCAGTACACTTAGAGAACTCATTATTCCGAGAGGAGATAAGAATGAATATATACACTATTTCAAAATAAAATCTATAAATCTGAAGGGGTGTTATGTGATAAAGACTATGTTAAGCAGAAGGACAATGAATAAAATGTGGCTCCTGCAGGGTTACATGTATAGGAGGAGACGAGCATTAAAGTCAACTGAAACACCTGGTTCAAGTCCCAGATTGAGTTGCACTGCACACAAGCAGTCAGCTTTAACTGTGGAAGGCAAGGAAGGAATCATGAGCAGAGAAGTGAGAGCTGGTAGCGGAAGCTCCAGAAATTTAACTGCAGGTCTGTGTGCAACATGAATCTAACAAAAGTTGTAAGAAAGTAGCATAGCAAAGCTGTGACTAGTAGTCTTATATAACAGGTTGGACTCCAGAGAAAAAATACTGGAGCCAGGAAGCAGGCAGGGAGTCCACAGAACAATCAGGGACCTTAGAAATGAAAATTCTGAAAAGTACACCAAAAGACAGTTTGCAAATCATGGATAAGGAGTATAATTAGAGCATTTTAATATCTAGCACTGAGTATTATTCAGAAATTGACATTCAGAGTAATAAAGTATCCAATACAGTATCACAATTTAATATCCATCAGAGCTAGAGTTATGTGGACTTTTTTTATTGCAAGGTGGGGGGATTTGTTTTTATTCTCAAGGTGTAAAAAAAAGATGCTAAAAAATAACTGAATCACTCCAAGAAGGGGGTCCTAGTGATTAGCTTATGACTATTGGATGTTTCCTATCAGCACGAATACACACAATGATAAGACGACAAAGAGCCTAGAAACCAATGGGAGGAATCACGTACTTCCAACTAGATACTCAGTTATCATACAAAACCAATAGGACATAGAGGAAAATAAAACATTAAAAAGAAAATAGATAAATAAGCACTCCTTTAATAACAGTGAAAGACTGATCCTTCCTGTCCAATTAAAATGGGACAAATGTAACCTTTCTACTCCTTGCAAGTCAATTTTCACGATGCCACAAGTTTAAATGGACCATACAAGGAAGACTAAAATATCTAACTCTGTCTTGATTCTGGGTAATGCTTCTTACCTCAAGATCAACAGAACAAAAATCCAGCATTTATATTCAGGAATATACAAATGTTAAGACTGAAGTCAGCTAATAAAAATAATCAAAGAATCATTTTTATTATATTTGGACGGGCTCCTATGTTTTATTGTAATTCACATTCTGGAAATTCATGACCGTAGAAAAAGAGAATGTTACAAATGTCCATCTAATTTTCTGCCTTTCCTCTTTTTCCCCATTCTACATCAATGAGACCAGTCCCAAATGCTGCAAAAGACCAGTTTAAAGCAGACAGGGTTTTCTTGATCAATTTGTTGTTTCATCTTTCCCAGGGTTATGAGATAAATTTGATTTGATTGCTATAAAACTATTTTTCCAACTTCTGCTACTCTAAAAGCCCAAAAAATTAGATTCTTGGCCTCTTTGAACTTTAAAACTGCTCCGTGATAGGATCTTCTCAAGGAGTAATGTTGTTTCTTCGAACTCACTATATTCCAGAAGGTCATGATTGTCAATTTATGTTAAATTTTTACAGCTTCTGACTTTGAAAGGAAGATCTGAAACCATTCTCTGGAGTTTCTAATATGTGGATTGCTTCTTGTATGATCAATCCAATCGTACAACGGTACAGTAGACTAGACTTAATAGAATAACATCAAGTAATGTCAAAGTTTAAAAATAAGGAATCACTGATAGAATCAGAGGATTGATGTCATATACACTGCTGCTGAAAACAATCTGTTGAATAAGATTTCTAGCTTGAAATCAATACAATTTTTATTCTCACTTCTGAATCCTAAGGTATTTAACTAATAATGGCTCTGGTCAGAAACATTACATAATGAAATCCATCAATAACTTTATAGTTTTCTCACCTAATACTCTGAACGGAAGAATTTAATGTTTCATCCTGCATGCTACTGGTTACGGTTGCTTCTCCTTCTGGGACAGCTTGTACTGGCTGTACTACATGAATAGTCCGGAAGAGCTGGGTGGGATATGGAGACTGTGTGGGCTGCACTGTCCTCAGAACTTCTGATGGCTGTGCAGCTTCTGCAGGATCTTTGGGTTTTGTAGCTTTAGAATTTCCCGGCTTTAGAACTGTAGTGGCTCCTCCTTTTATCCCTGGACTTGAGGATACTCTCGATCTGCTTGCTTGGCTCCTACTTGAAGTAGTTGTTGAAGACAGTGATGGATCTGAAGACTCTATGCTGGAACCTGGATCCTCATCATCTATATAAATAAGATCTTTTGGCATTTCCTTGAACTGATACACCAAGCGCTGACCTTCTACTTTTGCCAGAATACCCCTTTGGTAATAGTACCTATTCAAAGCAGACAATTTTATCAATATTTTATTCAATTAAACATAAATTAAAATGATATTCAACAACATTAAAAATTCCCTAATAATAACAGAGTCTCAAGTTGGAAACAAGTAGGAGAAGAATTTCAAAATGAAGGGTAGTAACTTTATATAAGATAGTATAATTAAACATATTGTTTTCTTTAAAAAAAATTGTTTTTAATGTTTTTATATTTGAGAGAGAGAGAGAGAGAGAGAGCACAAGTAGGGGAGGGGAAGAGAGACAGACAGAATCTGAAGCAGGCTCCAGGCTCCAAGCTGCCAGCACAGAGCCTGATGCAGGACTCAAACCCACGAACCATGAGATCATGACCTGAGCCAAAGTCTGACACTTAACCAACTGAGCTACCCAGGGGACCCTTCTCTCTCTTTTTTTTTTTTTTTAGTGTTTATTTATTTTTGAGAGAGAGACATAAAGAGAGAACACAAGCAGGCAGGGTCAGAGAGAGAGGGAGACAGAGAATCCAAAGTAGGCTCCAGGTTCCAAGCCGTTGGCACAGTGTCCAACATGGGGCTTGAACTCATGAAATAGCGAGGTCATGACCTGAGCCAATGTTGGACGCCCTGCTGACTGAGCCACCCAGGTGCCCCAAACACATTCTTTCTAAATATATATAAAACACACATACTTACATAGAAAAATCCTTATTGCTAACTAAACCTAAAACCAGTTCTGATGAGGAGATTGTTGATAAAGTATATGGATTATACAGTGAACTATCTAGTTCACTTTTCTTCATCTCCCCTTCTTCCAACTTGCCGGAATACTCAAATCTACTACAAACCTCAAGAATTTAGGGGCTTTGTGTGGCTCAGTCGGCTAGGTGTCTGACTTTTGGTTTCAGTAAAGGTCATGATCTCATGGTTCACGGGCTGGAGCCCTGCGTTGGGCTCTGTACTGCCTTGTGGAGTCTGCTTGGGATTCCGTCTCCATCTCAGAGAGCAGGAATTACAGCAGGGAAGGAGCACAGAGGGAGACAGAGGGCCCAAAGTGGGCTCTGTGCTGACAGCAGACAGCCCAAAGTGGGGCTTGAACCCATGAACCCTGAGATCATGACGTGAGCCAAAGTCTGACACTTAACCAACCGAGCCACCCAGGCACCACGATGATTGCTACTTCTAGTAAATCTTTCTCAAATAGATGTGTATCTCGAGAGAGAGAGAGCACAGAAAAAACAAACTAATAGTGAGCTTAAGAATAAAACGATACCCTAGTTCAAAATTTCACAGTATCTAACATTATTCTTGAAGCATTTATTCAGGTATACAGATCATATCTGAGATTTACATTTAAAATCTTGGGGCACCTGGGTGGCTCACTCAGTTAAGCATCTGACTTTGGCTCAGGTCATGATCTCACAGTTTGTGGGTTTAAGCCCCACATCAAGCTCTGTGCTGACACTCAGAGCCTGGAGCCTACTTCAGATTCTGTGTCTCCCTCTCTCTCTACCCTCCCCCACTTACACTCTGTCTCTCTCTCTCTCAAATAAACATTAAAAAAAAAATTAAAGAAAATAAATAAAAATGCACCCTCTTATTAAGTACCTGCATTACCACTATTTGTTAACTTTGTGCTGAATTCAAGTTTAATGGCTCCAAACATATGACTCCTGTGGTCAATTTAAATTTCTGTTGATGGTTTACATTTTTTAGTCCCTTTATAAGGAAACTGTCTGTTATTTGCATGAAAAATTTTTTTTGAAGGAAAACATTTTCCTAGATTGGAGTCAGATTTCAATTTAAATACACACTGATTTTTTTTTTTTTTTTTTTTTGGGAGAGAGAGACAGAGGGGGAGGGAGGGATGGAAGGAGGGAGGGAGGGAGGGAAAGAATGAATGCATGCACAAGGGGAGGGGCAGAGAGAGGGAGACAGAGAATCCCAAGCAGGCTCGAGGTTCCGCACTGTCAGCACAGAGCCTGACCTGGGCCTCAAACTCAGGAACTGTGAGATCACCACCTGAGCTGAAACCACAAGTCAGATGTTTAAGCAACTGAGCCACCCAGGCACCCCTAAATACATAGTGATTTCTGTAAGTTGTGTGGTTTTAGTAATTCAATAATAAAATTCACCATTTTTGTAATCCTCTAACTTTTTAGAAGTTACCTACTTTGTAGTATTTAGGAAATAATATTCTTAACACAACAAACTACAAAAGCTTCATGTACCTGAGAGCTCTTCCCATGGTCTCATAATTCATGTCAGGTTTGTTTTTGTGCTTTCCCCACAACCTGGATACTGCTTTGGAATCTACCAGTTTAAAAATGCCTTTTTCTCGCTGGGTCCATTTGATATATTTAGGACAAGTAGCTTTGTCCTGGAGCAGTGCCAGTAAAAACTCCCAAAGATAAATTGTGTTTCCTGAAACAAAAGCAATTTCTGTTGAACTGATTACAATTTCATTTGAAAGAGCAAAATTAAACACAACTAAAAGTCTTATGTAAAATGTCTGGACAGAGCAATCTTGGCAATTAGATTTGTGATAACTTAGGGAGGAAAAAAAAACACTTTGAGAGGAATTTTTTCTTACCTCTTTAAGAACCATTACCTAAGAAAACCAGTGAAAAAGAGTTATACAAAACATTCAATAGTTGTTCTTTTTATATCGGAGCAAATGGATTGACCTTAATTTTTTTCATATTTGGGCTGCAGTTATGAAAATATGAGAACTTCAAAACAGTATTATAAAGTGTCTATGAACTGAAAGGCTAACCTGGCTGAACTCTCCCAAGAGACTCATTATTAAATGAAAGGACACACAGGTACATAAAAAAATCTCTTGAATGGAAAAGTGCCAACTGTACTTTATAAGCATGTGGCAGCAATAAGATCCATTTCAATAAATCAAGAGAGCTGGTAGTTTTTCTTACAAAATGCAGATATTTTAAAGCAATCTGTTACTTGACCTATAAGTATTACAAGGAAATTATAGTACTTACCCTTACCATCTTTATTTTTCTTCTTCACAGATATGTTTGGTGTAGTGGCTGGGGAATCTGGTCGTGGAGGTTTTGTTTTTCTCCCTGAAAACAGAACAGCTCTGTGTAAGTATCTGCCCTCAAAAGTGAAAGAGAATGAACAATTTAGCTGTTTATAAATGCTATTTGGTCATTTATCTTAAATTTTAATGCTTTATACATGGATCACACATAATGGTCTCCTAAATGCTATTTACTCAAAAGGAAAATAACTTCAGTGAAATTTTATCATTAGCGTAGGTTAGAGCACAAACACTTTTATGTAGGAAATGATATATCAGCTCATTTATAAAAATAAGGTTAAGTTTAAAACATTATATCTTGTTTTTGAGGGAAAAAAACTGACAGTGCTTTCTTAAAATTTGGGGGAACATTCTTGATGTTGATAAGACTGGGGCTCAAAAAATAAGCCATACAAATTTGTCTGTTGGTTACATAAGCTTTTTATGGTAGGAGAAGTTGACTTTTAGCTTTTCTCACATCTGCATACACGTAGTTCTCAAATACTAGAAACGTCCCAAAACTTTAGAGATAGAAAAATATGTGAGGCAAAATTTTGGTGAACCACATAGTCTATTTTTATTTTCCTATGTATTTTTAATCATCTTATTTTTCTGTATCTCTTTTAATTCACACAAAACAGTTTTGCACATTATATATATCATAGTTATGCTTCATTCAATCTCTAAACAAGTCCATTCCAACAGTGTTAAATGTAGTTTGTGCAACCTTAGTCTGGCTCAACCAACTATTCTAAAGCCTTGTTTGTGATCTTCTTTTGCCATTTCTCTAGGAACACAACTTGGTGGCAATGTTGCCTGAGATTTAGGTTGAGATGATCATGCTGTCCGAATAGACTACCATTCTATACATAAGAACCAATGAAGATTAAGCATAAATGGACACCTTAGTTAGCATATTTTATCCCAGCATTCTTCAGGCTCTATCTGGTCTAGGTCACAAGGGTAAGTTCTGGATTAGTGCAATGTAGAGCAAGAACTTAGAAGAACAGAATTCTAGAGATAAAGTCATTAGGTTAAGAACACATCCCCAAGCTGAATAGGAAACATTTCTAAAGGTGCATAAGAGGATCAAAAACAGATCACTTTTGAGGAGCCTGGGTGGTTCAGTTGGTTAAGCATCCAACTCCCCTGCTCTCACAAAGTCACTCTTCAGGCCCTTCTTAATGCATAAATATAAAACCTAGTCAGCCAGGTATCGTGACTTCCATCACTGCAGGAATCTGCAGAGAACAATTCATGAGGCAGACACTTCTGGGTGACTACGTTAATAACAAATATTAGAAGTGAAGATATTAGAAATATTAGTTAGCTCCCATCCCTCCTACCCTCTTATTTTATGCTTTCTATTTACCTACCTTTTCTGATAACATCATTTTCTTCTTCCCACTGTTTTCACCACTAGTTTCAGTCAAGACAGAGACTGTTAGTAAACCTATCCAATATCCATCCTTTCCATTGGCTTCCTTACTATTCAACATGGCAATGTGAACAGCTTCATGTGAGTTATACATTAGTTGGGTATAGAATTTTTGGTTGACAGTTATTTCTTCTTAATACTTTGAAGATAGCCAACACTCCCATCCTCTACTGGGAGCTTCTAAGCTGCCAATCTAAAAATCAATCCTCTTCAAGTTTCTCCTCTGGTTGGTTCGTTGTTTCTTCTTCTTCTTCTTCTTCTTCTTCTTCTTCTTCTTCTTCTTCTTCCTCTTCCTCTTCCTCTTCCTCTTATTTTGGGCGGGGCTAGGGGAGTGCTGTGTTTTGCATTTTTTTCTATAATGTATTTAGACCTGGACTTCTTTTAGTTATGCTACTCAGGATTCACCATGCTGGGATGTCACCTTGGAAAACTCTCAGTCATTACCTTTGAAGACTGCCTCCTCCTTGCTCTACATATTCTCTTTTTCTGGACCTTTGATCAAACATGTAGACCTTTTCATTCAATCCTTACATCTCTGACTCTTTCATGTTTTTTATTCTACATCAGATCTATATTGGAACTCATTAATGCTTTTAAACAGTGACTAATCTGTATATATATAGGTTAAACCTATATATTATGTGTTCTACTTGGTTCCTTATGACATCAGTCTTCCACTATTAATTAGGATATTAGTCTTTCACGTTAAAAAGAGCTTTACAAAGTATAACAGATATACAATAAATTGCATATGGTTAAAGTCTATAAGTCGGTATCTTCCAACATGTTTTTACCTGTGAAATCATCACTATGTTCAAAACAGCATATCCTTCCCTCCCAAAAGTACTTTGTACCCCTCTGTAAGCCTTACATCTTACCTCTCCCACTCTGCCCAATCCAAAGATAACCAACTACTCACATATTTTCTGTCATTATATATTAGTTTGCAGTTTGCACAATTTTATATAAATAGAAACATATATATTAAAAAATCTGGCTTCTTTCCAAATTGGCATAATTATGCTGAGATTCATCCATTTTTGTTGTATGTATCAATAGTATACTCTATTTTATTGCTGAGTGTTACTTCATTGTACAGGTATACCACAAATTTGTTTATTTAATCAGCAGTTGATAGACATTTGGGTTGTTTCAAGTTTGGGGCTATTATTGCAAAGAAAATTGCTAAGAACATTCATTCATGCATACGTTTTTCTATAAATGTATGGCTTCATTTATTTTGGGTAAACACTCAGTAGAAGAATGGCTGGGTCACATGTTAAGCATGCATTAAATGTTTTAAGAAATTGCCAAACTGAAAAAAGAAAGAAAGACAGAAAGAAAGAAAGGAAGGGAAAAAAGAAAAAGAGGAAACAAAGAGCGACCCAAACAAACAAAAAAATTCTCTATGCAGTAAGGTGGGGTAATCATAGGGCTCACCCTCATTTGTTTCCTGTTTCTCAGAGATCACTTGCTTTTGTTGACCGATATCCACTTTTTAATAGCACTGTTTCATACATTTTGTCTGTATTTTCAAGTTGTTTAAATAGGAAAGTAAATCCAGATTCTGGAGATTTTTTAATTAAAATTTTTTTCCAGCTTTATTGAGATATAATGACATATAATTGTGTATCTTTAAGATGTACAATGCAATGATGTGATACACTTCTATGTTGTAAAATGATTACCACAGTAGGGTCAGTTAATATACCATCACCTCACATAATAATTACTTGGTTTTGGGGGTGTGAACATTTAAGATGTTAGCAACTTTCTCTATTAGCAACTTTTAAATATATAATACATATTGTACTGTTAACCAAAGTCATCATGCTGTACATTAGGTCCCCATACTCATTTTATACCTGGAAGCTTATATCCTTTACTGACACCTCCCCATTTCCTCCTCCTAGCAACCACCGTTTTTCTCTCTGCTTCTAGGAGTTCGGCTATTTCAGATTCCACATGTGAGAGCACACAATATTTGTCTTTCTCTGACTTATTTCACCTAGCATAATGCTCTCAAGGTCCACCTATGTTTTTTAATGTGCAATGAACATGGGAATGCAGGTATTGCTTTGTTATCTTATTTTCATTTCTTTTGAATATATATATCCAGGTGTAAGATTGCTAGGTCATATGGTTATTTGTAGTTTTAACATTTTGAGGAACCTCCGTGCTGTTTTCCATAGTGGCTGTACCAATTTACATTCCCACCAACAGTGCACAAGGGTTCCTTTTTCTCCACATCCCTGCCAACACTCATTATCTCTTGCCTTTTTGATGACAGTCACTGTGACAGGTGTGAGGTGACAGCTTATTGTGGTTTTGATTTGCAGTTTTCTGACAATTAGTGATGTTGAGCATCTTTTCATTACCTGTTGGCCATCTGCATGTCTCCTTTAGTCTATTCAATGTCTATTCAAGGCCCTCTGACCATTTTTTAATCAGTTTTTTTGTTGTTGTTGTTTTTTGCTATTGAGTTGTAGGAGTTCTTTATGTGTTTCTGAATATTAACCCCTTATCAGATATATGGCTTGCAAATATTTTCTCCAATTCTGTAGGCTGCCTTTCATTTTTTTGATGGTTTCTTTTGCTGTGCAGAAGCTTTTTAGTTTAATGTAGTCCCACTTACAATTTTTTCTTTTGTTGTCCCCAAATCATTGCCAAATCAGGTTCTGTCATTTCATGTTGTCTGGAAGAAGACGTTCCACCCGGTATTTTTTAACAGTCTCATTCTTTGACCTTGTTTTTCATTCTTTTGCCTTAATAATTGCAGTCATATTCACTGAAAGTTTGTATTTGATAATTCGACTGTCTTAAGTTCTTAGAGAAGTAATCCTACACTCATTCTATGTCTTCTGCTTCTCATTCAGGAATTATCTTCCTTATGTATTCCTTAATACTGCAATGTGAGCTCACCTCAACAGGGCTTTATTTGAGGAAATTCTGTGCAGCTCAGGTTAAATGTAGGACTTGCCAGAGCAGTTTTACAAGAGCTTTTGCCTGGTACCCCAAAGTTATTACCAGCCTGGGTACACTTTTATGTTAATTATGTTAAGTATGGCTGGGAATGCACAAGTGCCTTGGACATCAAGACTGACATAACGTCTCAGCCCTTCAGTGTCAGTTCATTCTTAGTGTTTCTATTTCCCTCTTCTGTTTTGGTTCTTGGATTTACCCTTACTTTTATGTGAAGTTAAGTTACTGGGTGGCTGGTGATTAACCAAGATATTAAACTCAAAATATTATACAAGCTGGAGTAGAATCAGAAGGCAATAAAATGGAAAGAGCGCCAGACTTTAGTATGCAGATATGGTCCTAAATTCGTGAAAAGTTAAAAACTCCCTTTAAAATTTAAATCTAATTAAAATCTAACATTTTCCTCTTCAATTACTTACCTGTTGATTTCCAATTCATTATTTTTCCCTCAGGAATCTTATACTGGAATCTATGCTAGTGGTTTTTCTAACTATGTCCTTTGGAAGGAAGCTAACTTCCCTTACACCAACCTCTTTTTGAGTTTGGATAAAAGGGTTTAGATAAAAGGTTGAGGCTTTAATTTTTTATTGAATCTAATATGGAGATGTACCTTTTATGTTTTGTACCCTCATTTTTTATTATGTGAGTTTTAATTGGTGTAGAAATATCCTTGAATAAACATTATGTTTAAATTCCACTTCAAGACTTGACTGTTTGCCCTAAACAAATTAACCACCCACCTTTCTTTCTCTTAGGTTGTTCTGGCGACGATGTTCCTGGTGAGTGTGCATATGTCTCTTGAACCTGCTGAGTTTCCACCACTTCAGGAATCCCATCTAATGTGACGGATACATGGGTGATTGGGGCAACAACAATGTCATCTTCAGATGAACTAAATATATTATTATCTAATGGAAATAAAATAACTAATTATAATCAACTTTGTATTATCAAAATAATTTCATCACATAACTTCCTGTTTCTATGAAGATTAAAGTAGAAATAAAATCATGAAATCTAGTCTCTTTTTATTTCTTCTGTGCTAAATCAGACACTCTAAGTCAGACCAGGCTTGACAGGACTAATTCAATGCCTTCTCTGACTTCCTATCACCAGTCAATCTTGTTTCTCTTCTCCATTCTTCTCATTGCTGCTAAAGTTATTCTCTGAAACCCAAGTCTGGTTTGACCATATTATTCATTCTATAAAACTTTATATTCTGAAAATTAGAAGAAGAATAAAATTGACTTATTTTCCCATAGTTTACAGGGGAAAAAAGATAAGAAAACCCAAACTCCACAGCATGCCATGTGAAGCTTGCACAATTTGGATCAAACCTACTTTTCCAATCTCATCTCCTGCCTACCAAGAAGGCAGCTACACCAAAGCTATACTTCAGCTAAACCAAAGCATTTTTATCCAAACATTTCTCTCTTTTTTACAGGTCTGTGTCTCTGGCTCAACCCATTCTACCTTGAATGCCCTTCCCTATCTCCTCTAGCCACTAAAAGTTTATCTTTTATATCCCAGGTTAGAAAACTCCTTCCATAAAGCCTGTCTCTGATATTTCCAACCAGAGTCCTCTTTCCTTCCAGAACATGCTGCTATCCCTCCCATGGCCTTTATTTTTGGCTTTTGCAGTTATTTACATAAATATCTTCAAAATTAATCTGTGAACTGGAGGAAAAAAATAGTATCTGTTCATTCGTATATCACATTATTGCCTAATGCATTGTCATGCATACAGAAAATATTCAACATCTTAAACTGATTTAGTAATAATTAACTTAAATTAATAAATTAATGAGTTTGACTACTTTCTTGCCAGAAGAGCTCAAAGGAGAACATGGATTTAGAAATAGATGAATAGGGGCACCTGGGTGGAACAGTTGGTTAAGTGTCCAACTCTTGATTTAGGTTCAGGTCATGATCTCATGGTTCAAGATCGAGAGAGGAAATCAAGCCCCGTGTCAGGCTCTGAGCTGACAGAGTGGGGTCTGCTTGGGATTCTCTTTTTCCCCTCTCTCTCTGCCCCTCCCCTGCTCACATGTGCACACATACTCTCTCTCTCAAAATAAATAAAATTTTAAAAAACATTTAAAAGCAGATCAATAATGTGGCAGTGAATTTTTTGCCATGAGGTGTTAGAAATTTTTCAATGAATTTTTGCCTATTCACTAGTGAATACCTATAGAGATCATTAAATTATAATAGTCTGGGCCATAAATACCCTAATACTTCTACCAATGAGGTTAAGAGAATAAATTCTGCAAAATCTGCTGACGACTAAATACTTTTTTATTCCTGAAGATCTCACTCTCCAATTTTTTTTTTTTAAAGTGTTGTTTACCTGAATACTTTAGTGAAGGTGTCTCAACTAATACTGTACCCTAAAATGTACTTGGGACACAAAAAATATAAAAACCTAATCTCTGGTCTCTTGGTATTTACCAACTCTAATAACAAGCAATGGCAAGAACAACTTTTCAAAATATATTCACATGAACAAACCAAACACATGAACACTCACTTATTCGTTTTTCATCCAACATAGGGCCAGGAGAATCCATATTGAGGAGTGCCTCAGCAGCCTCGATTGTTTCAATCGTTTCATCCCCATTATGACAGGAGGCTTCGACTACAATACATTTAAAGAAAACACAAGTTAGCTTTAAGACATCTATTGCTCTAAAACACAAAGATGTCTGGATACATCACTTAATAGTTCAGTTTATGTATATACTTTGTATCAACAAATAAAATCTGTACTGAATATGACTCTTAAGTATTTCTCTACTTCTTTTTCTTTAAAAAAAAAAATCACACAAGGGGTGCCTGGTTGGTTCAGTTGGTAGATCATTAGACTCTTGATCTCGGGGTCATGAGTTCAAGGCCCCATGTTGGGCTCAGAGATTATTTGAAAAAAAATAAAAATTAAAAAACTATAAAATAGAAATAAAAAACTATACAAGATATGGGGTTTTTATTACCAAACAAAAACCTTTTGCAAGATGCTGAGAAGTAAAGAATAAGCAAAATAGAGCTCACATTCTGGAGGGAAAGCACTAGTTGTTTCTGTGATAATTCTTATTTCAAGAATAAATAAGACAGGCACGGACTTCAGTAGAAAGGGTCCAGGAATAATAGCCAGAAATCTCAGATGTACCACTAAACTAGTATGTCACTGGGCAAGTCATTTTGTGCCCACAGATTTCATATTAGAACATGATTGAGTTGATATTCTTAGGTCCCTTTCAGCTCTACCACTGACTTCAATTCTCTTAGTTAACTAACAGGAATGAACATGGGTCTGTTAATCTCCAACTCTTTTCCCATTCTTCTATGACTGAATTGCTACCATCTCTAAAAAGTTTTAGTCATAGTCACATTATTAGGATCTAACCACCCTTTGATAATTAGTATTCTGGCACCATTCTCCTCTAGTGTGTACTGTAGAACACTAATTCCCCGACTGTGGATTTGACCTAGACCAAGTATTTTAATGTTCTTAAAAAATATTAATATGTAAATGAAAATTTAATCCAGGTACATGCTAGATACTTGACACATCTCTGAATCCCAGAAAGAAGTCCAAAATAGTTTCATAGTGAATTCCTGGATGGCTTTTAGTCACTTAGCTCTAGCATTAGCACCAAGAAAATACATAAAGAAAATACATAAAGGCATAAATGCCTTCTTTTCATGGATAAATTCAAGATTCTTGAACGTGATATTCATCATCCAACATCTCTTATACCTCCTCCGTGCTATATTCCCCCCTCAATATCTGTGGGAAAAATCACACATCACTTTTAAGTTTGTATGTGTATGTATGTATGTGTGAATATAAAATCATGACTTTCAGATTCAGGGTTGGATTGAGAGTATGTAACTTGATTAATAAAAGCCCTTTAATTTTACACAAGATTAAACAGTAAATATTAAACAGTAAATCTAAACACAGTACTTGAAGTAAAAGTTCTTTGTTCTCAAATGAATGAAAGTGATAACTAACACACTGTACTACTCTATTCCTATTCAATTCAGAGAAGCAACAAAATCATCTTCTTTTTTATTAATGCTATAAACAGATTTTTAAGAAACTGATACGTCTTTGAAATTTAGCTTAACTTTGCATTAGAATATTATATCACTTATTATCCTAAATATTTTTGAACCAGTTCATTCTATCTTTAGATCAAAGATCTTCAAGAACCTACAAAATTCTTAACTGACTCCAAGTGCCTAATTGGCAATATTGAATGACTAGCTTTCTTGAATAACTGTACTTGGAAATGTGGAAGATGCAATAGTATCAGACATGACCTTTTTCCTTGTCTATTGGTAACGGTACTCAGGTACTATCTAAGAAAATAACAAACTGATTAATTTTGTGGTACAGAATAGACTGACTAGAGGCATACACACTTATAGGCAACATATATCCCTGTAAGTTAGGAAAGTTTTCTGAAGAGATAGCCCTAAGCTGAGTCATTTAAGACAGGATTTAAATATTTTGAGAGGAAAAGAGACAAATTAAAGCAAGAATAAAGTAGAAGCAAGGGCATTAGAATAAGTATTACACATTCAAAGAAAATGAGAGAACTAGTTAATGCCATTATAAAAGAAAATGTGCAACTGCTAAACACTGTTATAACAACAGCAGATTAGTTAACTTGCTTTTATACATTAATTTGGTTGACTGCCTTCCCAAGGAGGAATGGGAGTGGAAGGGAAAAACTGCTTGAAGAAGCAAAGAGCCGGGACAATTCCTGAAAGATGAATACAAAACAAAGAAGTTCAGGGTCATAAACTAGTCAGCTCCTCTCAATATAGGAAGAAACTCCTAACAAAGAATATTTTGTCTCATAAGATAATGGTTAACACTGGGAGTCCCCACAATCTGCCAAGCCATAAGAGAAAATATGGAAGATGTATCTGCAGAATTCCAAATTTCAGCTAGTATCCTTAAAACCAAATATCTATAGGTCACATGGAAGTCAAGGAACAAGAAGATAGCCAAAATAAAAAGAGGCAGGATTTTAAAATAGCTTTAAAAAGCTGTTTTCAAAGGCTTTAAATTTCCCAAGTGGTCCCATTTCTGAATTATTACAAAAAGGATCCAAGAGAATCTGAATATATTGTTGGCTAGTTTTTTAATTCTAAAAGTATATGTCCTTTTTACTTTCATGTCAAGATGCACAAAACTTCATTAGGAGACTAATGATAGATAGAGACTATAGTCTTCATTAGGAGACTATTTCCCCTGATTATAATGAAAAATAAATCAATTAATTTTACTGCCATATTCTATAAATAGAAATACGTACAAGTCCAATTCCTCCGTAGTAGTTAAAATCAGAAAAGATAAATACCTCACAAACTCTAGCAAAGTGATTAAAAGCAGAGCACTGTAACACCTCTTATTAAAAACTTAAGTGTCAGGGCACCTGGGGGACTCAGTAGGTTGAGCGCCTGACTCTCGGTTTTGGCCCCAGGGATGTGGGCCACAGATCAAGCCCAGCATGAAGCTTTGTGCTGAGGCGTGGAGCCTGCTTAGGATTTGCTCTCTCTCTCTCCCTCTGCCCCTCTCCCGTATGCTCCCCCCAAGTACTGTCATGCATGTGTGAAAAGCTCTCTCTCTAAAAACAAAACAAAACAAAACAAAACAAAACAAAACAAAACAAAACAAAAACACCTCAAGCCTCCTGAGGGCACCTGGCTGGCTCAGTCAGTAGAACACATGACTCTTCATCTCAGGGTTGTGAGGTTGAGCCCCATGTTAGGTACACAGATTACTTTAAAAAATAATAAATATAAAAACGTAAGCCTCCTATTTAAAGTCTTGTAAATTTAAAGCTTAATAAAAAGCATATTATGGGTGCCTGGGTGACTCAGGCGTCCGACTCCTGATTTCAGCTCAGGTTACGATCTCAACAGTTAATGAGTTCAAGCCCTCCCTCCCCTTACCCCTCCCCTCCATTCAGGGCGCTATGCTGACAGCCCAAAGCCTGCTTGGGATTCTCTCCCCCTCTTTCTCTGTGCCTCCCTTGCTTGGTTGCACTCTCTCTCTCTCAAAATAAATAAATTTAAAAGAAAAAAGAAAAGAAAAAGCATATTACTCCCTTTGTCAAGGCTTTGAAATTCTATGAATTGAGGAAAATGAACTACTAAAAGTAAATTTTTAAAAAATCCAGCAAATAAGGCACAAATAACTCCATAATTAATTACCAAGTTCCAAATATTTATATAACTAGATATTTAATTACATAAACAAGTATAAAACAAGTTTGCTGGGTAGATGAAAATGATATAATTAGTTTGTATAATAATTTAATTGCCTAAGAAAAAAACAAGAAGAATTTCAAACCCTTTGTTAAGCCTTTTCTAATAAAAAAATTAAAACATATACAAAGTAGAGAAAGTCATATAATGGACCCATGTATCAAGAGCCCAGCTTCAATACTTAATAGCCAATCTTCCTTCACCCATACCCCCCAGCCTAAAACACACACACTGGATTATTTTATTTTATTCTTAAAAATTTTTTAATGTTTATTCATTTCTTGAGAGACAGAGAGCATGAGTGGGGAAGGGGCAGAGAGAGGGTGGGGGACACAGAATCCAAATCAAGCTCCAGGCTCTGAACTGACAGCACAGAGTCTGACGCAGGGCTCGAACTCACAAACCGCAAGACCATGACCTGAGCTGAAGTCAGATGCTTAACCGACTGAGCCACCCAGGCACCCTTATTTTATTGTATTCTTTTAAAGTAGGCTCCATGCCCAACGTGGGGCTTGAATTCACAACCCTGAGATTGATAGTTGCATGCTCTACCAACTGAGCCAGCCAGACAACCTTCACACTGGATTATTTTATTATTTTATTCTTTAATGTTTATTTTTGAGAGAGAGAGTGTGAGCAGGGGAGGGGCAGAGAGAGCAAGGCACAGAGGCTCCAAAGCAGGCTCTGTGCTGACAGTAGCAAGCCTGATGTGGGGCTCGAACTCATGAACCATGTGTTCATGACCTGAGCTGAAGTCAGACGCTCAACCACTGAGCCACCCAGGCGCCCTTCACACTCGATTATTTTGAAGTGAAGCCCGGCCTATCGTTCAATTGTACATATGACAGTATATATCCTAAAAGACAATACCATGATCATACCTTTTAAAAATTGTATTTTAAATCAGTTATCCAGTTAATACTGAAATTTCTTTAATGCCTCAGTTTTCTAAAAAAATTTATTCAAATCAGGATCCAAACAAAGCTCATGCATTACATTTGGTGACACGTACCTCCTCCCTTTTTATTTTTCCTTTTTGCCATATATCTTTGAAGAAACAGAGTTATCTGTCTGTAGTTTCCCAGGTTTATGATTTTGCACACACCCCTGTGGTGCCACTCAGTATGTTCCTCCCTGGCCCATGTATTTCCTCCTGTAAACTGGTAGCTGTATCTAAAAGCTTGATTAGATTCAATTTTTTTTTTTTTTTTTTTTTTTTTGCAAAACTGATTCTATGTGCCTCCTGAAGCAGTGCTATAAAATCTGGTAGTTTTCATTCAGTACTGTTAAGACTGAGAACCAGGTTCAGGTGTTATCAGCCTGATCTTTCCATTATAAAATTCTCCATCAGCCTTAAATAACTGACTTTAGCAGTTATTGATGATATCTGCCTAAATCCATTGTTCACAAGGGATTCCAAAATGGTGATAATTCTAATCCTACAATTCCTCCAGTATTTGTTAGCTAGAATTCTCTATAAAGAACAACTTTCCTTCATCAACTAGTTATCTTGAACCACAGTTCATACAATAAAGGTAAATTAAATACTTGATATTTTTTACATTATTTACTGATTTTCAGAATAATAAATGGGCTTTCTAGCATCTTTATAGAAGATAGAAGTGGCCATTTATAGAAGTGGCCATTCAGTTACTTTTTAGCATCATTGAAAATATAAAGGTTTTAACATATTATATTCTTCAATCCTTTGCAGTTGTAATTTTTTAAAAAGTTTACTTATTTATTTTGAGAGAGGGAAGAAGGAGTGTAGAGGCAGAGAGGGGGAAGAGAAAGAATCCCAAGCAGGCTCTGCACTGTCAGCACAGAGCCTGATGCAGGACTCAAACTCATGAACCGTGAGATCACGACCTGAGCCGAAACCAAGAGTTGAATGCTTAGTCAACTGAGACACCCATGTGCCCCTGAAGCTGTAATTCTTTTTTTTTTTTTTAATTTTTTAAATGCTTATTTTTGGGGGGGGGGGGGGATGCGGGTAAGGTCAGAGAAAGGGAGACACAGAATCCGAAGCAGGCTCCAGGCTCTGAGCTGTCAGCACAGAGCCTGACGCAAGGCTTGAACTCATGAACTGTGAGACAGTGACCTGAGAAGTCAGACCCTTAACTGAGTGAGCCACCCAGGTGCCCCTTAATTCTTAATCAACCTCTAAACGTCCCATCTTCGGCCACTGGGAACTAAAGCTGGGGCCTGGGTCTTTCAGACATGACCCAAGTAATAGTTTTGTGCCTTCTGGGAAAAGATATATTACAGGCTATTCTTGTACATTTCCCATCCCAAACCCAGAACCAGTAGTTTCTCCTGGCTATCCTGGTATTGTTAGTGAATAATTTATTCAGAGACTATAATCTGTACACTAATTTGAGGAACTCAAAACATATACGTTTTGAAGGATTTAAAATTATTCTGAAGAATTTTAAACATATTTGAACATAAACAGAATAATACAATGAACTTCTGTGTCTTCATCACCCAGCTTTAACAATTATCGACTCATGGCCAATCTTGTTTTATCTATATCTCCATGCTCTCCTCTTCCTTATTATTTTGATGTAAATTCTAAACATCCTAATATTTCGGTAGTAAATATTTTATAGTATCTAAAAGATAAGGGTTCTGTTTTGAAAACGTAAAAATACCTTTATCAAACACTTTTTAAAAATCTATATTTCCTTAATATCAAATAGCATACAAATGTCCAACTGTCTGAAATATCATATATGGCGGATGGTGGGAGGAGGGTTGATAGTTGTTGTTTGAATCAGGATCCAAATAAGGTCCTCACAGTGCAACTGACTGATAAGTTTCTGAAGTTTCTTTTCATTACTATGTTACCTTCCATCTCTCTTTTTTCCTTGCAATTAAACCAAGAAAGTAGACTGCTTGTCCTGCAGAGTTTCCCCGTCTAGATTTTGCTAATTCTACTCCTATTGTATAGTTTAACATGTTTTTTCTACATTTGCTTTAAACTGGTAATCAGTTCCAAAGGCTCAATCAAATTCTGGTTAAATTTGGGGGGCGGGAAAGGCTATTTTTTGTATATGATAATTAGCTGGAATACCACAATAAAGAGAAACTTCTCATTTAATAATCTAGTTACTCAGTATATAGTTGAAACAGGGAAAGGAGAATAAATGTGTGATTCTTAACAGTTTTCAAAACAGCTTTTAGCATCACCTATTGGTGACCATTTTTTTGGTGTGTGTAGCATTATGAGATCATGGATTTAAACATATTAGATATGTTTCAACTACTGGTTATTGTCCTTATTAATACTCAAGTTGTCCTATGTTTGGCTAAAAAATATTTGTCTTTGTTTTTTTAGAGAAGAAAATCGATCCTGAGTTCATACTAATATTTGCAATTCAAATGTAGCATTATAGAATTTAGTTTTGGAATTACGTATTTATACTGTGTGTTTACATAGAATTTATAGGATTATAGAATTTTTATTTAACTTTGCAATTTAACATTTGTATATCTTATTTACTCTCTAAATCTTGGCTTCTTATGACATTAACTTCATTATTTATTTGATTTGACCCTAACATCTCTTGCACACACACACTCACACAAGCTTTTAAATAACAACAAAAATATTACTGAAAACAATTTAAGATTCCTAAGCAGCTTTATTTTTAGTTTTTGATTTTTAGGCTACATCTCATTAGGAAATGCATGACCTTAAAAATCACATCTCAATAGCTTAATGGGGTTCATCTGTTTTAGTGTGCTTCAATTTTTATACACTGCTAATTTTTCCTCTTTTGGACTTAGTGTTGTTTTATAATTATGTGAACATTTACATGGTTCCAAAGTAAAAATGACAAAACAAAGTATGTTTCAAGAATCTATCTTTCATCCCTGTCCCTTCCTTTTCCCTGAAAGAAACCATTCCTATTGGTTTTGTGACTTTTTTTTTTTTTAGTTTTATTTATTTATTTTGTGAGAGAGGGTACAAGTAGGGAGGATGCAGAGAGAGAAGGGAACAGAGGATCTGAAGCAGGCTCTGTGATGACAGCAGAAAGCCCAATGTGGGGTTTGAACTCACGAACCACGAGATCACAACCTGAGCTGAAATCAGATGCTTAACCAACAGAGCCACCCAGGCGCCCCAGGGGGTTATCAATTTTTTAAATATAAGCAAAGAAACATACCATTTATATTCTTTGTTCTCCCTTAAATAAAAAGTAGTATACTATTTATGCTACTTGACCATTGCTTTTTTAACTTACTATACAGTAAAAATCATCCCACCGTTATATATAGAAATCACATCACCTTTTGTATTTCAGAAATGTGAGTCAAGCTAAATATGTTTAGTATCAATGTTAATTTGACAACCTTTGTTTATTCCATTCAGCTTCAGTGCTTAGATTGAGAAAAGCAAAATAAACGGGTACGTCCTACATGAAACAGGACAGAAAACCAAAAAAAGTGCATCCAGCTTTTAAAAATATTTTTAAAATGTTAGCCCTTCATTAAATGGATAACAAAAATTTCTTCTGGCAATAATAAAACCCGCTAAGCTATTAATGCATGCATTTTAAACCTTCTTCATAACAGATTAGCTGTGATCTAGCAACTAGCTAAAATCTATACCAAAGACAGAAGGCATGGATACTATGATAACTTAGGGAATAATTTATTAAATACATTTGAACTTACTAGAAATTACTAAAAATTGTTTGACCTTGTAAAAACAGAAAAGAATCCATATGAAAGAAGAGACACTTAACGGTACTATTTAATAAGAGAAGATTTACTAATATAGTCATCACTGGTTACCTTTTATTTGAAAAAATATAATTTGTACCATCTCCACTAGTAATTTTACTTTTAGAACTTCAAAGGCTGGCAACGGAAGAAGAATCTCCACATACGTAAGAACTAATGGTCAAATGACTTTCAAAAAACCTTAACACCATGGGGCATCTGGGTGGCTCAGTTGGTTAGGCAACTGACTTTGACTCAGGTCATGATCTCACAGTTGGTGAGTTTGAGCCCCGCATCAGGCTCTGTGCTGACAGCTCAGAGCCTGGAGCCTGCTTCAGACTCTGTCTGCCCCTCTCTCTACCCCTCCTCTGCTCACACTCTGTGTCTCTCAGTAATAAATAAATGTTAAAAAAAAAAAAATTAAAAAAAAAAAAACTTTAACACCATAACCTTTTTTTTTTTTTTTTAAACATATATTCATTTTTGAGAGAGAGAGAGAGAGACAAGAGCATGAACAGGGGAGGGGCAGAGAAAGAGGGAGACATAGAATCTGAAGCAGGCTCCAGGTCTGAACTGTCAGCACAGAGCCCAACGTGGGGCTCAAACTCACGGACTGCAAGATCATGACCTGAGCTGAAGTCAGATGCTTAACCAACTGAGCCACCCAGGCACCCCACACCATAACCTTTTTCTAAATGAAACTTTAGGTGGAACTCCAACATATGAGCACATAAAAGTGGTAGTTTACCATTATACATTTCTTTTATAGGTTCAGATATATATCAAACTTGATAGGAGATCAACCAATGATAAAATTGAAAGTATTTTGGTTGACATGAAAATCTGCAATCAGGGCACACAGATGATACCTGCAGTCTAATATAAGCTTCAAATGCATAAAAATAGTTCAACCTTTTCATTATTGAAAATTTCAAACAAAATCAAAATTATGGAACACAGTCTAATGAATTCTCACATATCCATTTTCAGCATTAACCACTATCAACACATGGTCAATCTTCTTTCACCCATACTCCAATCACTGCCTGCAAGGCCCCCCTCACACACATCACACCCACACCCCCAGGATTACTTTAAAGGAATCCAAGAACCATATTTTATCTCTAAAAATTTCAGCATGTGTATGGTATGTTACTGGCATACCTAAAAATATTAACAATAATTCCTTAGTATCATCTGAAGTGCTACCTGGGACTCACATGGACAGTTTATAAACTCTTCTTTCTCCATCTCTTTCTTTTCCTGTAGTTTCTGCAAAGCACAACATTCTTCCCTCCTTCACTCTGAACTTAGGAGGGCTACAGGGTTCTTTGCTTTCTTATGACATTGCTCAAATAAGGATGGAAGAGTTAAATAAAAGCTCAGGTTGGGAGATTGAAAAGGGAGAAGAAATATGCAAACAGCAAATGTGGTTTTTAAAACATGGCTTATTTTCTGGACCCATTCAATATCAGTTCTATTCTCTAGGAAGCATGGATCCTGTTTGTATCTTGTTATTGGCTATCTTCAAGTCTAAGCCCAAGATGGAAAGAAAGAAGTAATTCTTTCTCCTAAAGATCCAAGAGCCGCTTTCCTAGTCGGAATTTCTTCTCCAAGGACCAATGTCTTCCTTGATGACTAAAACCAGGAATAAATACTCTTTCAGTGGAGACCCTTATTCCCAACCTACAGAGACAGCTGTAGCTTTTCACTAAGGCATCAAGAAATTACAACTGAATATACTAGAAAAACCCACTAGCTACACAACAGATATATGTATAGCAATAGTCATTCTGTTATACAAAACACACAACTCAGTCAGTAATGAATAAAAACCTCTAACATAATTTAATTCCCCAATTGATAAGGAAAGATTTATCAAAAAACTTTCATTGGGTTCCTCTGAACAAAAAATGTGAATACTGGAGAACATGCTTTGTAAAAAACATATACAAAAAGGACAATATAAAAATTAAGAGTTGTTTGTCAATGTTATCAGTGGGGACCCAGTCACTTGGTGTATAATCTTAGGCAAATCATTTCATTATACCTAATTTCAGTTTTCTTTTTCTGTTGTGAGACATGAGATAATGAACTTTTTAAAATTTACTATGTTAAAAAAATAAAATAAAATCTACTATATTAATATGATGCACTGAGAAGGAGACAATGCTATTTTGGTGGTATTCTTTCTCCAAATTGCATTATCTCATTCCAGTCATGAGAAAATATTACACAAATAAAATTGAAGGACATACTACCATGTCTGATCAGTACTCTTCAAAAGTCTCAAGGTTACTGAGAGACAAAGAAAGACAGAGGAACTGTTATAGACTGGAAGACACCAAGAAGAAATAACTAAATGCAAAGTAAGATTCTAGACAGGATCTTGAAGCGAAAAAGAACATTAGTTTGAAATGGTTGGCATGCAATAAAGTGTAAGTTTAGTTAATGACATTGTGACTAATGCTAATATCCTATTATTTTCAAATTTAAGAATAAATATTCAAATAGCCTTTGCTTCCAAATAATTAATTTTCTCAAACATCTCCAACACCTACCTCTGGCCAAGACAGATGAATGTAAATGTATACAAATACAAATGCATGCACCAATTTCTAAAACTGATGAAAACAGCATTACCACTAGGTCACACTTCACAGTGAACTCTTCACATTTCTAATAGGCTACTAGTTCTGACTTAACCAGAAGAGAAGTCTTTTTTAAACCCTAGTACCTTATCCTACATTTGGTTCATGGCCTCCTATTTTCCTTCCTGTGACAGCAGTAAAAGAAGAACCTTCCTATATTTTTCCCTACAAACAACTTCCTATTGTTACTGAGAATATAGAGCATGGCATATTAAGTGCTCAGTGAATGCCTGACAAATCAGGTTGGCTTGGTTCTCCTTACATACCTCTATTTTGCCACATTCATCCCAATATATTTAGGAAAAAAGGAAGAGCAGGTGAGAAAGCACTACGAAACTCAGGTAGATGAGAAAGAAAATATGATTTCCCTCTCCCTGCAAGGCTCTAGCCTCTTGAAACCAAGCTAGGGACTCTTATGCCCCCAAAATCACAGGACTAAGAAACTGCCCCAAACTATGCTAAAGTACGGTGCTGCTGGGGACACACCTGTGAGCGTGATGTCATCATCATCTTCATCTATGATTTCTTCCTCGGCAACATCCAGGGAGCTCTCAGTAATCATGTCATTAGGCTCTTCCACACAGGCTAGACCCGCGTAACTATTGAGAATATCAGCACCAGGAACATGTTCCACAATTACAGCAGGAAAAATAGCTGGATCACCAAGCTGGGAAGAGTGAGGGGAAAAAAAGAGGATTAACAAAGTGTTTGCTTTTGTTAAATACAACCAAAAAATATTTTCTGCTGGACATCAATTTAGTTTTTATATCATCAGTTACTGAAATCTTGACAATCTTTCTGGGCTGCAGAGAATGTGTATCTATTAAGGATAAACTTTTCTTATTATCAATCTTGAGGCTTAACCAAATTTTCATTGGAAAATCCTACAACAACATACTTTTAAACCACATTAAATAAAAAAACCTAGTATCATTAATTCATAAAAAGTGGCATACCAATGAAATGTACAATTAAATACAATCTCAACAAAAGTTTGACAGGAAAAAAAACCCACATAAACTTAATAAATGTTACACTGTCACTGGCATACATGCTGTGTTTAACAACAGCTTTTCACTCAAATGGGGAAATTAACTTTCATTTTCTATTTGGTCATACATCATGTAATTTTAGATCATGTCTATCACGATCTTTCTGTATTATTATTTCAATTTTTTCTGGTTTAAGAGTGGTAGAACCTCCTCCCTTAACCCGAGATAATTCACATATATTTCCAGATACATGAATATTACCTTATATACAGAGTACAATTATCAAAACACTAATATAGTACTAAATTTAATCTATAGAGCCTATTCAAATTTCCCCAATTGTCTCACATTCTTTTAGTTATTTATTTTTAAATTTATTTACTTATTTATTTATTTAGAGTGTACACACACAAGCATGTGACCAGGGAGGAACACAGAGAGAATCTGAAGCAGTCTCCATACTGTCAGCACAGAGCCCAACACGGGACTCGATCTCACAAACTGTGAGATCAAGACCTGAGCCAAAATCAAGAGTTGGATGCTTAATCAACTGAGCTACCCGGGTGCCCCCCACTTAACGTCTTTAAAACACACACACACACACACACACACACACACACACACACACACGAAAAAGGGGCCCTGGGTGGCTGAGTTAAGCGTACAGCTCTTGACTTCGGCTCAGGTCATGATCTCATGGCTTGTTGAGTTCAAGCCCCACATCCGGCTCTACACTGGCAGTGCAGAACCTGCTTCGGATTATCTTTCCTTCTCTGCACCTCCTCAGCTCATGTGCTCTGTCTCTCTCTCTCAAAATAAATAAGTAAACTTAAAAAAAAAAAAAAGGGAAAAAAATTCTAGTTCAGGATCCAATCTAGGATCATACATTTCATTCAGCAAATAATTGTATTTCTCCATGGCAACTCCTTTAATTAACAAATAATTTCTTTAATCTGAATCAGTTCTTCAGCTTTTCTTTCTCTTTTTATGATTTTGACACTTTTGAAGAGTACAGGCCATTTGTTTTATAAACGTCTCCCCCATCCCAATTTGGATATGCATGGTATTTTCTCATGATTATATCAACTTGCATTTTTGGCAAAAACACCAAAGAAGTAATGCTGTGTCCTCATTAAGAGGTCCAAAATATGTACATATTTGTCCTATTACTAGTGATACTAACTTTGATCACTTAGTTAAGATGGTATCTACCAGATAACTAACTATAAAGTTACTATTTTTCCTTGCATAATTAGTAAGTATCTTATGGGAAGACAGCTCAAGACCACGTAAATATCCTGTTTCTTGAACATATTCCCATAAAATACTATCTTCTTCTGTTTTTTAATGTTTATTTATTTATTTATTTTGAGAGAGAGAGCGTGTGCACACAAGCATGAGCAGGGGAAGGGCAGAGACAGAATCTCAAACAGGCTCTGCACTGTCAGTGTGCAGAGCCCAATGTGGAGCTCAAACTCACAAACCACGAGATCATGACCTGAGCTGAAGTCAGACGCTTAACCAACTGAGTCACTGAGGCGCCCCCAAGTATTATCTTTTAAAATGTAGGAAACTGAGGGTTGATGGGGGGTAGGAGGGAGGGGAGGGTGGGTGAAGGGTATTGAGGAGGGCACCTTTTGGGATGAGCACTGGGTGTTGTATGGAAACCAATTTGACAATAAGTTTCAAAAAAATTTTTTTTAATTTTAAAAAAATGTAGGAAAAAGTTCCTGCCAATATGTAATAATGTCAGGTGTTTTGTAATTTTCCTTGAGTAAATTTACTGTGTTGAAATTATTTATGATTTCATTATAACTTACCAGCCTCAATCTTTTAAAATTAACATGTTTGTAGCACTGCCCATGGAGGTTAAATGCTACTTCTATCGTAAGAATTTAACTTCTATCATAAACATTAAGAATTAAGACATCACAGGTGCTAACCATATTAACTGTGCTCTGAAATTTATGGCTAATAACCCTAAAACATATTTGGATCATTTTATTTCAAAATGTTTCTTCCTATTTCAAAAAAGAGGAAGTTAGAAGTAACTGGCTTTCCGTAAGTTTTAAAACACCAAGTAGGAGACTCAGACATTGCACCATAAAACCCAGACACATGAGAGAAAGTATATAAAATGGCCAAAGCATAGTCATTTGGCTTTCCCTTCCTTTTAAGAGGTGAATGCTGCACATTCAACCTAGCATGAACATTTGCTCATTGAAACATCTCTTCTCTCTTAAGAGCTCAAGTTAAGCTCCTAGTCTTCTAATGAGGCTGAGCCCATGAATGATTTAATTTTCACATGATTTCATTTTATGCTGCAGCAGCTTTCTGTACCAGGTAAGAACAGGGCTTATCACCTCCATCCATTGGCAGAGGAAGAATCAGATTAAGAAACTTACCCAAGGTCACCCACGAAGTCAGAGACAGAGACATGTCAAGGCAATTCACAGGAGCAGTCCTCACCCAAATGAAACCAAAGTTTTACTGCCTATTCAAAAAATACTTGGCTTCTGAAATTTGGGGTAGTGAGTGTTAAGCACAACAGTAAAGCAAGGAAATTAGTTTCCTTTGAAGTAAAAGCTTAATTAAGAATGAAAAGGGACACATGGTTCTGTGATTTAGAAGGCAGCAACATGTGAAAAAGAAACACTATGAACCATGAGAGCTCAGGCATTCTCCATCCGACTTTAAATTTTCCTCACTTTAAATGAAAGAGGAGCACTAGCTGATTCTAAGGGCACTTCCAGGTTTTGTTTTGTTAAGATGTATTAAGGCATGGATCCTAAAGTTAAGGAGCTGTGCTGTGTTTAACGTATGACTTTCAATATCATCTTTTGCAGGGCCTCTCCAATCTGAGTCTATTATGGACTTTGTCGTGGGCCACAGCCAGGTACTTCCCAGGATCCCTCCCAATTTAGCTACGCTGTCTTCCTCTAAGGTAGTTGAAAAGCATGGGCAATTCTTTTCTAGTCCCCTGAAATGGAGATGTATATTCAAAGTGTTCTTCTCTAATTTCCCCTGTGTGCTATTAACTCATATAGAACAAACTGACCAACTCCAAATGTCATGTAACAGGCCTGAATCTATATATACAAAATACATGTAGGAACTCCCTCTCAGGTGACTGGAGAGAATCTCCCCCTTGATTACCACGTAATACACACTCCAGAAACTAGCTGCTGGTCTGAGCTCATGATAAATTCCTGCCTTTTACACTGCTTGACTAACAACTGACTCAAGTCTGAGTTACCAGGAACCTAAAAATTTTATGACTACACATTCGAAAATTCCTTATAGAGAAATGGTTCCCAACCTCTTAAATGAAGGTGTGGCAAAATTTCAAATGTTGACTTTTCCTAGATTTAAATTTTAAAGATGAATACAATACTGGGACCTGTATTAGGTTGCTAGGGTCTGTGGAATTACCACAGACCTGGTGGTACCATAGGACCACAGACAGAAATCTGTTGTCTCACAGCTCTGGAGGCTGGAAATCCGAAATCAAGGTGTTGGCAGGCTTATTCCTCCTGAGGTCTGTGAGGGACGGGATCTGTACAGGCCTGTCTCCTTGGCTTACAGATGACTGTCTTCATGTTCACATGCTGTTCTCTCCTGTACGTGTCTGTGTCCAAATTCTCTCTTTTCGTAAGGACACTGATCATAGTGAATTAGGGGCCTACTCTACTCCAGTATAACTTCATCTTAACTAATTACATCTGTAACATCCCTGTTCCCAAATAAGATCACATTCTGAGATATCAGGAGTTAGCATTTTAACACATGAATTTGGGGAGATGGGGTACAGAGAGCAATTCAACACCTAACAGGACCCAATTTAATTTAGCTTTAAGTCTATCACAGGACAGCTAGCTCCCTCTACCCTAAACAGCTTCTCTAGCTTATGGCAATTAAGATTATATATTCTTATATATATTCTAAATTGAGATTAGACATTATTCTTCAAGCTTATGTGCTGAAGACCACCAAACCTTATGCACCTTAGTTTTTTCCACATCACTTCAACCAGACCCTTTCCCAAGATTTATTTAAAGAAGAACCTCAGGGGCACCTGGGTGGCTCAGTCGGTTGAGCCTCCGACTTCGGCTCAGGTCATGATCTCACAGTTTGTGGGTTCCAGCCCTGCATCAGGCTCTGTGCTGACTGCTTGCTCAGAGCCTGGAGCCTGCTTCAGATTCTGTGTCTCCTTCTCTCTCTGCCCCTCCGCCGCTCACGCTTTGTTTCACTCTGTTTCTCAAAGATAAATAAATGTAAAAAAAAAAAAAAAAAAAAAAAAAAAAAAAAAAAAAAAAAAAAAAAAGAAGAAGAACCTCAGGAAGGTCAGAGCTCTTCATAAAATGGCCACATTCCTAACAGTCAGCAATAAGCTCTGTTACCTCCTTTTAAGAAATTAAGGTGTCAACACTTTGTTGATGTCCTAACAAAAATGTTTCATTTGGCTGCCTACTTAAAAAAAAACAAATCTCCAAGTATCCCTAAAACCTCTCTTTGTTTAAATAATTAATCATCTACTCTTCAGTCCCTTTAACTGAATCAGGGAACCTCAGTCAACTCTACCAGTGGATATCAACACCGATATTCACTGGGAAACACCTAAAAATATCAATACCTGACCCTACGTGGGAGCAAACAAATCAGAACGTCTGGGGATGTGACCAGGGCATGTTATTAAATTTCCTTGTGTGGTTCTAATGTGCATGCAGGGTTTAGAACACTGCTCTAAAGAATTACAAAATTCAAAACTGCATCCCCTAACCTGAGTCAACTTGATTTACGCCAATGTCTGACATACTAGTAATCCAAAACAACAAAGTTATATTACTTTATTATGACATGTTTTGGCACTTGCAGATTATTTTCCCATTTGTTTTTGTAACAGAACCAAAACAAATCACAAAACGATGGGTGGGAAGAGAGATGGAAGACTTCTTGGGATTATTACACTCTGTCAAAGATCAGAGTTTTCAAAGCCTCAGTTTCTATGAGCAAATTAAACTGCACTGATAAGCTTTCAACTGTTGTGTGACTTTATTGAGTGTCTTAACAACTCTGGAATGAAAAATACATACCAGTTTTCCTTTCTATTAATTTCAGGTAAATTAAACACATGTGTTGAAAGCGAAACTTCAACCAATTTTTTAGCATCCATAATAAAAATCAAACCAACTTTTGGCAGGAAGGAGAGTTCCCCAAATTTCAACACTGTCCACTATGGACTTGCCATTTGTTGTGGCTGATGACATATGTAGCAATACCATCAAGTTGAAAAGAGGAGGGAAGTGACCAATCTGTAAACAGCAATGTTACTCTCACCAGGCTTGCTTTTCCCTCAATATACCACAACCGAAGGCCCTAGGAGGATATTTAAGAAAGTATGGACCATTATTCCAACCATATGAAGTAAAGCTAATTCAACAAGCCTTTGGATACAAAAAGACAAAAGAACTTTCAAATAACTTGTTTGCCAAGCTTCCCTGACAGCAGAGCTCAATCTGGTACGAGGTTGTTGTGAAACATCCTGCCCAGATCCTCTATGAAACAGCTTAAAATGAAACAGCTATCAAATGTTTTCCTGAAAGAAAAGCAAGTTAAAAACAGTCTTTCAAAACTTCCCCAATGTACATACTCGTTTTTAAGATAGGTGCAAAATGAGCACATTTTCAAGTAGTTTTTACTATCACTTTGCCTCAAAACAAGCCAAAACCAAGAGTGGGGTGGGCCTCACTCGAGCAGTAATCTTCAACAGCTTCCTCACTCGGAGGCCACTCCAATAAACACACAAACACAGTTCATTTGCCATGAAAACACATCTTTAAGACACACTCCTGTGCCTTCTCTTCAAACCAGAATGCTGCCCCAAAGCCTCATCCTATGAAGCCACAGCTTTGAAAGTATTTCCTTCACCTATGATTTAAAAAACCAAAACACAAAAACAAAAACCCAATACCTCAGTCTATCAGGACACAATCAGACAATATTTGCCATGCAGCAAATGCACTAGAAACACACCTGGTGAAAACAGGATGCAACAGTAAGTGCTCAAGCTCTAGAGTTAGAATGATCCTATTTAAGGCCAAACCGTACCATGCCCTGGGTGTTTGAACTCCATCAAAATTTTCAGCCTCTCTAGTTTTAGTTTTCGTGTGTATCAAAAATGAGAATAACTTCTAGAGTTGTTGTAAGAATT
Organism: Panthera uncia; assembly: GCF_023721935.1. NCBI lineage: Eukaryota > Metazoa > Chordata > Mammalia > Carnivora > Felidae > Panthera > Panthera uncia. Next base: position 28,140,087 of record NW_026057576.1, on the reverse strand, counting down.
CAAGAACATGTAAATATATCATTTGTTATACTGCATGGCACAGAGTAACCGTTCAACAAAATAACTGGATGATTAAGTACTTCAATACTGGATTTAGATAGAAATAAACACTCTTAAAACTTGGCTAACTTATATACGTATATCAAATCATCACATTGTACACTTAAACATGTTATATATAAATTACATCTCAATAAAACTTGGGGGGAAAACTTGGCTTACTATAATCTTACATTAACAGGCATGGTTTTTTGTTTTTGTTCTATTTGAATAAGAATAGTCCTTTCAGAAAAGCAATGAATGCAACCAGAAAAGTAGTGAACACAACCATCTCATCTCAGCAACAACCATTTAAGCTTCAAGGTAAAGCAAAAGCTGAAACATACATGTTTACTTTGTGACAATTTATCAAACTATACATTTAAAGATTTGTGCATATTTTGTGTTTACGTAACACTTCAATAAAAAGTCTAAAAAGCAGAGGTCAATCTGATAGAAGAAATAGAACTTTAAAATGTCTCCAGTTCTCTCTGACCATTACTTTGAGACAGAGGTAAGGCAGAGCATTTGCAGGGAGAGGAGACTTGAACCAGATCAAACAAACACTATGGCGATATTTTATTCCCTTTTATAAACCATAAAATTAAAGGAAACCTCTAGACATGGCATATCTAGATAGATATAATTAGGGTGAGTGGTGAACAAAATGAATTTAAATTAAAAATCCTTTAAACAAGTTCCCATGGTGCATTTAAAAAAAATTAATAGATTTTTGGGGTGCCTGGGCAGCTCAGTCAGTTAGCTATCCGACTTCAGCTCACATCACGCATGATCTTATGGTTAGTGAGTTTGAGCTCTGCATCAGGCTCTGCACTGATGGCTCAGAGCCTGGACCCTGCTTCAGATTCTGCGTTTCCCTGTCTCTCTCTCTCTCTGCCACTCCCCTGCTTGTGCTCTCTTTCTCTCCTAAAAATAAATAAAAACTTAAATAAAAATAAAAAACTTAATAGATTTTTAAAAAGATGTATTTTGGGGAATAGATTAATACATGAACACATTTGTATTCCAAGAGTTTAAAGTATTGTCCCTTTTCCATATAGTTCCCCTCCCTAATAACTACCACTGTTACCAATACATTTTGAATTGATTTTAGGAATTGATCTATTACATAAAACAAGCCAGAATTGTGCAATACATCTCCAAGGCTCAGCATAAAGTCCTGTGAAGGCTTCTTCACAGCCAAATTCTCTGCACACTTTAAAAACCCGGTCATTAAAACAGCTTCATTATCTGCAAATAAGAATACTTCTGTTGATTAACTCAAGCTCCCCATTACACGAGCTTATCCGTCTTTATTTTAAAAGAAAATGAAAAAGAGTTTTAGCAAACAGGCAGAAAAATTTATGTACCTATAGTACACACTGCCCAACACGTTGGTCTAAATATAGTTTTCCTTACTAGAGTGTAGTACATGAATCTAGTGTTTAAAATTTTTAGTATGCAAATGTATTTGGGAGAATGTGAAAATTTTACTTATTTATAATCGCTATAAAAGAGGTTTTACTTAATATTCTTCCAGATTCTCTTTTTCCTTCAGGGTTCTTTTTCTCTCTTATAGTTAAGAGTTTGGGCTTTCTCAATCAAAAAGACTCAATTCCAATGCAGGCACTGTCACATTCTACAGTGGTGTTTCTGGGCAACATTCATTTCCTCATTCAACCTCTAGGAGATTTCTCTTTACAGGGGGTTTCCTTATTCATAAAATAAGGATAACAATAGTTGCCACACCATACAGGGTTATTATGCTGAGGATCGAAAGAAAATATGTGAGAGCACTCTCTGCTTTGTGAAGACTGTGTATCCCAGGCAGCTGTCCTAACTTGGGTTCGAATAATACTTACTCTCCTCCTTTCTTTTAGAAATTCTAAAAGAAATTTTGTTCATTTTGTGTTGACACATCCTCTAGAGAAAATATCCTGCACTAGTCAGAATGACTAAAAATAAAATAATTAGAAGAAAAAGCAAGAAGTAAAACATTTTTAAGTCAACTGCATCCAAGTGTGACACAACCAAAAACCAGTTGAAAAGTAGATCATTCAAAATAGACTCTCTGGAAGTTGAAGGAACAAAAACGTTATTTTTTAAAGAAAATCTAGAGAAACAGGTTTATTGATCTGGACTTTCTAGTCTGGAGAACCACTTGTCTTTCTTTTATAAATTATAGATACAGTGTTTTAGCTGAAGCTCAAGAGTCTCATTTCAAAAAAATCTCAGATGGTGAGGTGCCTGGCTGGAGGCTCAGTTGGAAAAACAAGTGACTCTTGATCTCAGGGCTGTGAGTTTGAACCCTATGTTGGGTGTAGAGATTACTTAAATAAATAAACTTAAAAAAATAAAAATAAAAATCTCAGATGGCTTTTTAGACACCACTGTGGACCCTACCTCCTCAAGTATGTAAAGAAAAGTGTGTGATTAATTATCAAGCCTCACAGAATAAAGGAACCTCACATGGAGATAATATTCCATCTTTTAGGAGTAACCTTTGGATAAACTTGTAAGAATTCTGTTTTTTTAACCAATATTATGTAATTTAATAAGATCAATTAAAAAGGAAAAAATGCATATTGCCCACAGGACCCAGCAAATGTAAGAGACAATAAATATTAGCTATTATATTAAAATATGTATCCATTTTGGGATTAGCCTACTAATGTGTATGTGCACACATTCCCCCAGGTTTTGGTATCAGTGTTATGTTGACTTTGTAAAAATGACTTAGGAAACTTCTCTCTCTGAACTGAAACTGTTTAAATGATTCATTAAAGTTTAAAATAACTTACCCATGAAACTCTTTGGGACTACCAGTTTTATGCATGTGGCAATTATTCCCTGGCAATTTCCTCAGGGCTTTTTTTTCATTGTTTCTAGTGCATTTTCATTTTAAACAAAACACCAAATATTCATTACTACCTTTCTAAAAACTTAGAAATACTTCAATGCACTAGCTTAAATGATACATCAAATCCCCATACAGTTCTGTGTTTTTTCTTTTTCAAATTTTTATTTAAATTCTAATTACTTAACATATAGTTTCATATTGGTTTCAGGAGAATTCAGTGATTCATCACAAGTGCCCTCCTTAATCGCCATCACCTATTCAGCCCATCCCCCACCCACCTGCCTCCATCAACCCTGTTTGTTCTCTATCATTAAGAGTCTCTTATGGTTTGTTTCTCTCTGTTTCCCCCCCCCTTCCCATATGTTCATCTGTTTTGTTTCTTAAGTTGTACATGTGTGAAATCATATTGTATTTGTCTTTCTCAGACTGACATATTTCACTTAGCATCATACACTCTAGTTCCACCTATGTCATTGCAAATGGCAAGATTTCTTTTTTTCTGATGGTTGAGTAATATTCCATTGTGTTTCCATTGTATACACACACACACACACACATATCTTCAAGGACATTTGTTCTGCATTATGTCTTAACAGAAATATAAAGAAACCAAGTACTGTCAAAATTGGTGAGTCAATAAACAGCTAATAAGACCAATTACCCACTGATACTCTAAAACAATGTTATTAAATCAGAACTGGGATCCAGATATCTTTAGTAAATAGGCTAGGTAATTTTGAACAGTGCCCTGAGTGCCTTTGCAACTCTGCCCTAGGAATCTATTGTAAGATTCTAATATAGTTATTCTAGCTATCCAGTAATAAATGTGAGAGAATACAATAGGAAATGGAGAGAAATATTAACTCTGTCACAGAATCATTTGTGGGAATCAAAGTGTATATGAAATAGACACTGTAAACTATAAAGTGCTCCACAAAATGTTAGGAAATATTTTTACACTTCACTCAAGACTAGAGCAGGCAGTGTATTTCTGGCATGGAAATCAACTTGCAAAGCAGTAGCAGGGCACACAATTGAATATATAGGCTTCTGTCAGTCCCTTCACTTCCCAATGGCTCTCTTTCTTCAATATCCTAGGTTTTTATAGATTGTAGATTTTTTATAAACATCATGATGCAGATATTATACTGTAGCCAGTGGCTTGGTATAAGAGAAAAAATATTCAAATCTCTGAAAATTAACATAAGCAAAGCGCTTTCTTAATCTGATTAAAAAGAAACTCACTACAGTGCTATGTAAAAAGTTCTCTTCCAGTTTGTCTTCGAGAGTTCAATAAAATGATCAATATAACAGAATAAAATTAAAATTAAGTGGTATTCCTAACGTGGTGGCAGCTACTACGTTAAGTACTTTATATGGCTTATCCCTGTCAATCCCCACAACACTATGCAGTTTTATTGACATCGGGCAACCAGCTAGGAAGAGGCAGAACTGAAACCTGAACCCAGACAATCTAACTCCCAAGTCCACAAGATTAACCATTAGGATAGACTCTAAGAGTACAGGATCCGATAAGTAGATTATGGTCTAACAAAAGTTTCATCTCAGTTAAAGCTTATATATATGTATGTATGTTTTATTTCTGTTGGCCCCAGCAGAGATGAGTGTTTCTGAAGAAGCTTAGCTTCTCTCTTCCACGGCACCATAAAAAATAGTGAGGTCTAAGTAAAATGGTCTTTTCTCCAGAATTCCCCTATTAGATAATGTTCAAAATTCTACTGTAAATCCCTGTGGAGTTGATTTGGCTAACTCTAATCCCAGTTTAGGTCTTTTGTGACTATTGGCTGCCTTTAGTATTTGCCCAGATTTTTCCTTTTCTCAGCCAGGATAAATTACAACTTACTTGGCCATGCATCTCGAAAAGTAAAGTGGTCACTGAAAACAAACTTGGTTTTCCTATTAGAGTGCTCACTTTAAAAGTTCAATACATTGGTAGATTAAGGGTATGTGGGGGGTGGGAGAAACGTAAATTTTGGGAAGTATGCTAAATTTTAACCAGGTTTAAATGTTTAGTTACAAGCCAACTAGATAATACCTTAGCGGTCACCATCAGATTGAGGTTTTAACCATGCAGATTCTACATAACTCAAAAAATTTAAAATCATAATTAAGGAGGCAATTCCTACTTCTAAAAGATGGGACTTAGACAAGAATCTTATACAAATATGTATGAATCATTTCCTGAATACAGACAGTTTAGCTACAAAGCCTTTTCCAGAATGGAAAAGTGACACTAGCCAATCGTAGGCAATAAAAGAAATTAGAGTCACTCCAAAAAAACTGAACTCCCAGTCAAACTATATTCAAAGAAACTTAACATGCTTTAATGTTAAAGGACAGTGCTCCCCCACAGAATTAATCTGCCAGATTTTTCAAATCCTGAGTGATAAATTTGTTGGCTTATTCTAGAACTAAGCCAGCAAAGAAAAAATAAGGGGGGAAAAAAAGCTGAATGAATTTGTCTAAATGGTATTCAAATTATAAAAATTGACTTCATTACCTAATTTATCCCAAACAATTAACAGAGTATGCAGTGGTACACACAAACTTTTAACACTTTTTTTTTAATTTAATTCAGGTCATTCACAACAGCAACTGCCACATTTATTGACCACTAGGCTTTTGTTAAATACTTTACGTAAACACTGAATACTCATAACCTTGGGAGGTAATTCTTTCACTTTTGGTGAAGGAAATCAAAGCTCAGAGAAATTTAAAAACTTGTCTGAAGTCATACGTCTAGTAAGTGGTGGCTCCTGGTTCCCAGGCTGATACTCTGCTACATGTCACAGATTCGTAATTGACAGGAATTACCAATCTGCAGAATTCAATATAATACTGAAGTTGCAGGCAGTTGATCTTAATGCACATAAACGAGTCACTTTTCAATAAATCATTTCCCAGGTAAATCTTCAATACCAAATTATTTCTGAATGTACTCACGCGTTGGGGCAGGGGAGGGGAGAGGAAGTGCCAGTTACTTGAGCTTCCCTGTAGTTGCTTTCCTAAAGGTAAATCGCAGTTTTTCCTAAATACTCTTTGTTTTTTCCACACCAGAAAATAAAGTGGAATGAGAGAAGTGCAGAGTCAAACAAAACCATAAAAATATAACAAATCTTTAAATTGTCACCTAAAATATCACCTTTCAGGAGAGGAAAATTCTTTCCTCACACTCCAATCCCTACAACTCCAGGTCAATTCCTGGATCCCTCCTCACATGCTCAGTGCTCTTTTTCTCAATGTCTCAATAGGTGAGAACAGATGAAACAGGTAAGCTCACAAATGTATTACTAGTCATTACAACATAATTCTTCTTTCCAAAAAGATAGAACTGCCCTAATACTGAGAATTTTGGTTACTGTATCAAAAACAAAACAAAACAAAACCCAAAAACTCTGCCCATATTCTAACATCTTTAACATTCAGCATATCAGATTTATGAACATTATTTAAGGACATCACTTTGTTAAATTCACACTCTAACAAATCATTCATGACCGGTTTTCTTTTTACTTTAGTAAATCAAAGGACATTATCTTCATCATTATTCTCAAAATAATGTTGAAAGTGACTTTGGCTTAGGGGGCAAAAAAAAGGCCAGTAACCCTATCTGTTCACATAATGACTTATCCTTCCCTTTATGTGTTACATGCTAAGTAAAACGAAAGGAGGCAAAATTTTCAAGATCATGTGGCTAAACTGAGCTACATCAAAGAGGTACTAATTTCCTTATTCACCCAGCAAGGCTGCTCTAGGTGACTGAGCACTTTCTGGGAGAAGGGAGATGGCCAATTCTACCCCCAACAAAAAAACTGACCAACACGAACTTCATTTAAAAAAAAAAAAAAGCATTTTTTTGAAAAATACACAGAATGGATAAGTACAAAGTGATATACCCAGACAATGGAATATTATTTAGCAATAAAAAGAATGAAGTACTGATACATGCTACAACATGGGTGAACCTTGGAAACATTGTTTAAGTAAAAGTAGTCAGTCACAAGAGACCACATACTGCATGGTCTCTTGTGCATACCACATTCAATGTATACAAAGTGTCCCACGACAGGCAAATCTATTATAGAGACAAAAAGTAGACTAGTGGCTGCCACAGTGTGGGAATCCGGGAGAATGGGACATGACTGCTAATGGGTACAGGTTTCTTTTTGGGATAACAAAAATGTTCCAATATTGATTATGGTGATGGATGCAAAACTCTGTTTACATAGTAAAAATCGTTGAATTGCACAGTTTAAAATAGGTGAATTGTACGGTATGTAAATTACATCTCAATAAAGCTGCCATTTTTTTTTTTTTTTTAAAGGTAGTACTCAGGTCTATCAGGTCACAAAGACTATCAACCTCAATTACATTAACAGATTAACTAGAATACATAACATTTTCTTTTTGCTAAAATCATAAATGCAAAGTATAATTCTTCCACATTTAAAACCACTTTTTAACTACTTGCATGCATTGGTGGCTGACATTATTCAAGGCACAAGCTGGGTGACAGTTCCCAGTTTTATCATTCCAAGTCAGTTGCTTCCCCTCTCTAAGCCTCAATTGACTCTTCTGGATAGTAGGAATTAAAGTACCTACTTCATAAGATTGTCAAATAGGATAATCCCTGTAAAGTACATAACACAATGCACAGGACAAAATGGTCAGTAAACCCTAATTACTAAAGTTTATCACTGGATGTTTCTGGAACTCTTCTAGTCCATATCCTATCCTATGCGACGACCTCACCCATATTCATTTTTCATCTCTTTCAATTGGCCTTCTGCTCCCCAAAGTGTAACCTGCTTCTATTCTGCTGCCTCAACACCTCAGAACTTCGGTGTCATTGGTCTCAGACACCACTCTGCCATCCATAATCCTGCGTGTGGTGGTCTTCTCGACAATGTGCAAGGAGCTACTGCTGTCCAGGGTGTCACCGAGACTGAAATCCTCCCCGTCTTCCAGCAGGTGATGGTAGGCGGTGATCTCAGCCTCCACCTTGACCTTGATACTCAGCAAGGCCTCATGCTGCTAGTCTGGTGCTGCCCCTCTGTCCAGGTCTGTGACAGCTCTGACTCCCGGTGCAGCAGGACCCCACTGAGTTGCTCCATCTGCATCATGTAGTGGGCCTCCACCTCCCCCAGGCTATTCTCCAAGCTGGCCTTCAGGTTTCTCATCAAGTCCAGGTTGATCTCCAAGTACTCAGCTCTGGGAGGGTCATCTCAGCTGTTCCTATCTCAGTGGTCTATGAGGTGGCCACTGTGGGGCTCTCCTCAATCTGCTGGAACCAGTACTTGTCCAGGTCCTCTTGGTTCTTCTGAGCCAGCTCGTCATAGGGCTTGGATGCCTGCCATGATCTTGCTGAGGTCCTGAGATTTGGGGGCATCCGACTCCACGGTCAACTCAGAGTTGACAATTTGGTTTTTTGGACCCCTTACTTCCTCCTCATGGTTTCTTTTTCATGAGGAACAGCTCCTTGAGAGCCTTGATCTCTTACCTCCAGCTTCAGTCAAGTGACACTGCTGTCATCAATGATTCTGTGGAGCTCAGGGAGAGCATTCTCCACAGAATGGCACATGGCCAGCTCCATCTCATATGGACTCTGAAGTCGCCAGCAACAAGATGTGCACTGTCAATATGCAGAATGATGCAGGCACTGTCCATAGATTTTGCAAAGATCTGAGCCCTCAGCAAAATGCTCTTAAAAGTATTGCCCCCAGTCTCTGACCTGGGGTCCCTTCCTCTCCAGGTGTTCCCAGATTTTGAACTCCAATCACTGATTACCAGCCTTGAGGCTCCTCACCTCCTCCGGGCAGGAGGCCAGGTAGTCACTCAGGTCTTGCATGGTCTCCTTCTTCCTGAGGATGCCCCCTATGCCTGCCAGACCCCTAGACATCCTGGTGGCCAGGCCTGGGCCCCCCACTACCCTATTAGCTGGTGGAGCAGAACACAGAGATCTGAGAGGCTGAGCCCCAGGTGCCTGCATAGACTCTGGCATCCGCAATGCTGACTGGCAGGACCAAGTGGTTGGGCGACAGCATGGAGCCCTGGGACCAATAGTTGGAGAAGAAGTTGGAATGGGTGGTGAAGTTCATGCTATTTGAGGAGGAGCATGAGAGGCCAGGACTCAGGCTCGGGCCACTCATCCATATTCATTTTTTTTTTTTTTTAATTTTTTTTCAACGTTTTTTATTTTTATTTTTGGGACAGAGAGAGACAGAGCATGAACAGGGGAGGGGCAGAGAGAGAGAGGGAGACACAGAATCGGAAACAGGCTCCAGGCTCCGAGCCATCAGCCCAGAGCCTGACGCGGGGCTCGAACTCACGGACCGCGAGATCGTGACCTGGCTGAAGTCGGACGCTTAACCGACTGCGCCACCCAGGTGCCCCTCATCCATATTCATTTTAAAGACCTTGTCATGGAGCCTGATGAAATCACTGGGGGGACAGTTAAGGGAAAATTGCGAAAGAGTGTAATAATAATTTCCTACTGCCCTCACCTACTTCTCCTTCATAATAACCATCAGCTTCCTCACTAATAGTTGGTAGGGAGATAAGCCTGGCCAAACACTAGATCATAGGAAGGTTTGTCCCTTCACATAACCTGAAGAGTGCCTTAGGGTGATTCAAAGTCAGACTTTCCAAAATGTAAGCAGACTTATACTATGGGCTCTGTGGCAGAACTCCTTTGATGAGGGTTCCAAATGTACACAAAAGAAACAAGCAACCTCCGGTATGTTAGTTGTACAGAAGGTTAAGCTTTTAATGGATCTGATAAGTCTGATCTGCCAAGACTACAAAAGAAGGCCACAAGAACAGGTAGATTGATCTATAGAACCTGGAATTACATGTAAATAACAAAATTCCTTATGTCCACGTACAGGTTAGTTATCACCATCCCAACTTCTTGTCCTCCTGGTGCTGGTGCTGAATAAGTTACATATAGAACACGTCAACTCATCCCTTCTATTTTAATTTTAAGGTACACTTAATCCCTGACCTAACAGAATTTTTCCTAACACAATTCCTTAAAAATGGCCCGTTGGTGTGATCTATATTCTCTACAAAATACAACCTCATTCTCAAGATACAACCATATCAATGGGGCGCCTAGGTAGCTCAGTAGGTTACGCATCTAACTTTAGCTCAAGTCATGATCTCACAGTTCATGAGCTGGGCCTCTAACTCTGGGCTCTGTGCTGACACCTCAGAGCCTAGAGCCTGGAGCCTGCTTTGGATTCTGTGTCTCCCTCTCTGCCCCTCCCCCGTCCATGCTGTGTCTCTTTCAAAAATGAATAAACATTAAAAAAATTGGGGGGGGGGGGAGTTGGAGGGACTGCCTGGGTGGCTCCATCGGTTAAGCGTCTGACTTAGGTTCAGGTCATGATCTCACGGTTTGGGAGTTCGAGCCCCACAGCAGGCTCTGTGCTGACAGCTTAGAGCCTGGAGTCTGCTTCTGATTCTCTGTCTCCCTCTCTCTCTCTCTACCCCTCCCCCGCTCACACTCTGTTTCTGTCTCAAAAATAAACATTTAAAAAAAAACTAAAAAAAAATTTTAAATAAATTTAAAAAGATACATGTCAAAAACTCCCTTTGTAACTTGAAGGAGTCTCCTGAGAAACAGAAAAATCTATATGGGGGCAACTGAGTGGCTTAGTCGGTTGAGTGTCTGATTCCTGATTTGGGCTCAGGTAATGATCCCAGGATTATGAGATTGAGTTCTGCATCAGGCTCTTCACTAAGTGTGGAGCCTGGTTAAGATTCCTTCTCTCTCTCTCCCTCTGCTCCTCTCCCCTGTTCATGCTCTGAATAAATAAGTAAATAAATAAATAGAAAAACTCTGTATGGATATTTACTTATTTATAATTTCAGTGATAAGTTTTGAAAGTTATTTGACATGGTGTTGACTAAACACATACAACAGAACAGTTCTAAATACATAACAGAAGAAAGACTCCATGAGTATTTCTTTCTGGTCTTACAATTGTGGTGGAATTGAGGCAAAACTGCCCATGCACTGAGAATGTGGATAAATAGGGTCCTAGAAAATATATATACTGTAGTCAAGAGAGTTTGGGGAACATTACCTCTCATTCAAAAGTCTTCTGATGTGATAATGTACATATGAAAATGTAATGTGGCAAATAGTTGAACAATGACAGTAAGTGATATAGAAATGACAGGATAAAATTTGTTAATTCCTGAAGGAATAATTTTAGGATAAATTTCTAGAATAAGTAGGTTTTGTCCTAAGATTTTGAAAGAGATTAGAACTTCAATAGGCAGCAGGTATGAATGTGGGAGATCAAGCAGGAAAGCACTGGACATTATACAGTAGGCTGACAAAATTAACATAGTATAAGAAACAAAAAAACATGAAACAGTTACACTATGAAAAGCTTCTAACCATAGGTTAAGGTGGTTAGACTGATTATGTAGTCAAGGAATCCGTTAAAAGTTTTAGTACTTTCTACTGTTCCAGAACACTTCTGCTCATTCATTTGTTAGATAAACTGGATCTTTCTACAAGATCCAGTTCTAATGTAACTTTCACAGTGAAGGTTTCCCAAAGTTGCAATGCTGTGTTTCTCAAACACTGCATGGAGAATTACTGGGTATCTTGTTAAAAAGGCAGCAAGGCACTTTTTATCATTTAGCGTCAAGGAATCAATATTCAGAGCAAACCAATTTATACCCAAAGAAGGAATGTTGTAAGACCACCTTCTTATATTGTGATAGGATTCTACAAAAATATTTGTTTCACTTTCCCATGCATGTCACCAAGCTTCTCCCTAGTGAGCTAAGTCTGTTAAGTATAAATAACTATGATTTACTAGGTTCTACTTTTAGAACCAACAACTGAAAAAGTATAAAATGTAATGACATGTCAAAATTATAAAATGCATTAAACTACCAGCTGTTTTTCATTAAATTAACTTCTGGATTATATGAGCCTATAAGTCAAGTTTTTCTCTTTAGAAACTTGTATGCACAACCTTCAGATTTCTTCTTATTCTCATAAATTCCCCAGGCAAACACACCTGTTTAATAAGGTCAAATCAAGGCACCTCCAAATAAAAGTACATACTGCAATTCAGCACTGATGGTGTTGCTCTCCCACAGAAGTGCTTCATTCTCTGCTACAAATATTCACGGTTTGGAACAGATAGCAAGAAAAGACTTTTAAAAGTGGCTTGTCAGAACCAATAATGTTGGTGTTTCCTTTCCAACATTACCAGCCCCCCAAGCAATTGTGAAAAGAGTATGATACAAGGGAAAATGATCAAGGTGGTGGCAACCAGACATTAACGGTGTCAGTTGCTTTAGATGACATTTATAACCACAGACCATAACTCAAAACAGGAAATGTCTTCTAATCTGATGCCTTCAAACAGTGATTTTATAAAGAATCAACCAAACCAATATAGGATCATAAAACAATTGTTTTAAAAGATACAGGGGCGCCTGGGTGGCGCAGTCGGTTAAGCGTCCGACTTCAGCCAGGTCACGATCTCGCGGTCCGTGAGTTCGAGCCCCGCGTCAGGCTCTGGGCTGATGGCTCGGAGCCTGGAGCCTGTTTCCGATTCTGTGTCTCCCTCTCTCTCTGCCCCTCCCCCGTTCATGCTCTGTCTCTCTCTGTCCCAAAAATAAATAAAAAAAAAAAAAAAAAAAAAAAAAAAAACGTTGAAAAAAAAAGATACAAATATTTGGGGCACCTGGGTGGCTCAGTCGGTTAAGCGTCTGACTTCAGCTCAGGTCATGATCTCACAGTTTGTGACTTTGAGCACCGCGTCAGGCTCTATGCTGACAGCTCAGAGCCTGGAGCCTGCTTCAGATTCTGTGTCTCCCTCTCTCTTTGACCCTCCCCCACTCACACTCTGTCTTTGTCTGTCTCTCTCTCAAGAATAAACATTACAAAAAAATTTTTTTTGAAAAATAAAAGATACAAATATTGTATAACTTTGAAAAGTTACAATCCCAACAAAGTTTTATGTAACTTAAGGAGTTAATTCTAAAATTCATTCAAAACTCTATACCAATATTTTTAGGCAGGGGAGGGGGAATATCTTATCAGATGTCAAATCTATAAAATGATACTAATGAAAGTAATGTGGTATTGGCATAATACAGAACAGTTAAATGGAATAAAATAATAAAATACACCAGAAAGTTCAAAACTAAAGTATTATGTGGTAATTTAGTATATAAGAGAGGTGGCACTCTTAGTGTGGAAATCATAAAATATTCAATAAATCTGAAGGGTCAACATCCTCACTCGTGGGAGGAAATAGTTGTCAGATCCCTATACCTCACATTCTATTAAAAAAATATATTCCATATGTACTGGGGAGTTAAACACATAAAACAGAAGAAAATATAAACAGAGTATTTCATAATTTGGGGGTGAGGTAGTTTTTGTTCATTTCTATTTAGAAACTCATAAGCTAAAAATGTGTAAGAAAGCTCTTGAATGATTTTATTGGCCTAATTAGGCCTCTGATGCTCCGTCTTCTCTCTTTTCTACTCCTTCTTCTCAGTAGTTGCATAGCCTATGGCACCAAGATGGTCTTGGGAAGAAATTTTCCAGTTCCAGATCCAGAGGTATCACCCATACATATTGGAAATAAATAAGAAAGTCCCACTGCATCAAAATTTTTTTGGTAGGTAAAAGATGAGACTGACCATCTAGATCAATGATTCAGTTTCTCATGAGTAATTTTCCATGTAACTATTAATACATTTTTAATTGGGACCAAGCAATCCTCTCCCTCAAACTTTTTCCGTTCCTAACCAAAGCTCATCTGGATTTTAAGGCACCTCAATCCAAATTCTCTTTTATAGGTTATTTATAAATTTTTAGATCTGTCACCTCAATAGACAATACAAACAGCAAAAAAATTATAATTCCCTGTCAAAAGTAAGAATCAATTTTATTACCTGTAGTAACTATGTTTCTAGATTAAAAGTATGATACATTATAATTGGCCAACTAATGTGAAATATTTGGGATTAGGCTTTTTTCAGTATCTAAATCAACTTACTGGGCATATTTTAAACCTGCAGGTCCTCAAAATATTTTTGCCAGTATAGTGAGTCTAACACAGCATCTCTCTCACATCATGTCTTAATTAAATTCCTACATAACGTGTTTAAAACGAAGTAAATTATAAAGTCCCAAGAACCCCTAGCATCTCCCCCACCCTGCAGTGGGAGGGGAGGCAGGGCAGGGAGACTAGAATTAACTTAGATCCTTTTCTCAATGCCTCTTGGATCTTCTTCACATTCTAGAAACAGTAATTTGAACATCACTGAACATAAACTAAGTGAAAGCCAGTTTGAAATTATTCAGTTTAATCCCTTCATTCAACAGATGATGCAATCTAGATCTAGAGAAGTGAAGGGACTTCCTCAGAATCACGTGCTTTGCACTGAAGTGATGTATGATTATGGGACTACTAACATCTTTCCATCCACTTAGAAAACAGCCCTAGATTACAAATACTAATTAAGCAACTATTACAACCACCAGTCCTATATTACAAAAAAAAAAAAAAAAAAAAAAAAAAAAAGTACATGTCTTGTTGTTATGTCCTCTAGAACTTTTCAAACTACTTTGAAATAATTACTTAAGGTATTTTATTTAAAGTCTCATTAAAAAAAAAAAAAAAAACCAAAATTACTACTTCCATGTTCCACACCAGAACTAAGGATTAAATTATTTCTCAACAAATTAACTAGTACTTAAAACATAAGATCACAATTGCCTCCAAAATTTTAACATGTACATTTCTACATTAATAAGGTTTCTCCTATGGTCTTTTAAAGTAAATTTTCTGTCGCAAATGGAAGAATCGTAACAATAAATTTATTAAAATCCAATTTCCTCTGGGTCTCTGGGTCTCATACCTGTTGTTCATCCTCCATGACGTTACTAGCAAATTCAAACACTAGGTCGTTCTGTTGGACAACAGCAGCCATAATAAAACATTCCCCTTAGATCCACATGAGAAAAATTCCAAGCAGGTTCAAGTATGAGGCAGCAGAATCCAGTGACCAATTTGGGTAAAAAACCCTCAGCTAAGTCTGTTAAAGTTACTGTAGACCAGGTTTTCTTTCAGGACGGCACTACAGGTTTCCTTGGTTCACTGATATTCCACTCAAACAGAGGCAATTTTTCTGAAATTTTTCTTCTTTAGAACTTCTTGGCCTGAAAAACAAAAGCTTAAGTTAGTTATGAAAAAGTAATCGTGCCCATTCAGAATATAACAATTAGTACCAAGGGCAGTGTCTCCAAAGTATTTTTTGTTAATGTTTTTAAACAAAATCAACATGACTGATGGATACAGGCTTTTTTTTTTTCTTAAGTTAGATATATATTTTCTTTGAAGATTTCATTCTTGCTAAGATAAAATCACCTCTCATTTCTGAAAGTGAAGCCATTCTCCCTTCCCCCCCCCAGTTAAACTACAGTTAAAGTGCCGAATACTTAAAAAAAAAAAAAAAAAAAGTCCACACAGCAATAACTAGGTTTGTAACTGCAATAAAGGACATATAAACAATTTCCTTCTTGCCAGTAACCCAGCAAACCACACAGGAATTGTTCCTCCATGAGTAATTTCATCTGTATATTTTTGCCCTAGGAGAAACATTCATACAGTGTCCCTGTTATGCCTAATATATATAAGAATTTAAAGTCTGTCTCATACATTTAAAATTCAGTAAGCACTATTTTAAAAGCCTTTAAAAATAAGCAGAAATTAAAGTCCACTCTTTCTGTTCTTTTAAAAGGTTTCTGTTAAGTAGAATGTTTTACCATGCTTAAAAGCCTGTCTTCAGTGGCTTCTTTTTTAATGCACTGAAATGTATCCTTATCTCTAGCACAGGCTTGCAAGCAACAGGAAGGAAACGGCACTTGACCACGTCATGGCAAATTAGAACATGCAAAGAACTGCACTTTACAATAGTAGAAAAACAGAAACGCAACTTAAGAGTGAAAACAATTTCAGTGGAGGGAGAAATGCTTAAAAAGTGCCTGCCAATGAGGTTTGCCTACTTAAAAAAAAGCTACCACTATTAACAAAAGGAAAAAATTTTAAGTTTATCACAATTTTATGAAATACTGCATCATAGGATTATGACTGTAAATGTGATATGAAAAGACAAAGATTATAAAAATAATCACATTAAATAACATTTGAAATAGTGCTTACAATTTTAATTTTAAAGAGACAAGTTAGAGAATGAAGCTGAGCTGGTGAATCAGTTTCCCTGAAAACAGCATGTGCCAGCTGAATCAGATACTCAATTTCCTAATTTCAGTAAAGTCAATATATACCCTGGACTCTGGGGGTCATCATGGCTAACTGTAATTTTCCTAACTGGGAATCAAAATAAAGTAAGGGTTAAGAATTTAATTCAGGTAATACTTCTACTCACTAAACTGAATTCTAACCCAGCAGTGCCCCACACCCACTCTATACCCCACCTCTTTCAATAATGAGTTCAACCCCAACACTGGGAAAGCATTTTTATTTTTAGCACATTCAGGTGGTTTTTGAGCAATTCACCATACCTGGAGGGGAAAAAAATGCTTTCACCTAAATTGATCACAGACAGACATATAAACATAAGACACACATTTGGCTTTGGTCAAATGTTACTTATAATCTTGTCCCTTAAATTACTACCCAACCTAATTCTTCTGCACTGGGCTTGCCTTCTTATGGTCCGCCACACAAACTACATTCCTTCTTGCCTCCTTGCTCAAAATCTACTTATTCGCCATTTCCAGAATACTGCTCTCACCTCAGCACCCATTCACATCTCTCCCAGTCTTCAATACTCAAGTTCCATTTCTTTCACAAACCCCCCAAACCTCTCGGCCTCCACCTATCTGGATCGCTCCCTTCAGAAATATGACACTTATTGCCCGCCATGTTAGCACTAACTATACACTGTCTCACATGGGAAAATCATGTCCCCCTAATTCAATTCAATAAATCTTTGAGTGTCTATGATATCTAAAGCAGTATGTCAGGAAGCAAGATAGAGCAAAACTTCTCTAGGTGAATAACCATTGTCTAAAATTCCTTCTGTACCTACCATACCTGGGTGCCCATACTAATTGTAAAAAGGATTATATTAAAGACAGATACTGCTTAAAAATCTATCATTAGATATTTAAGCTATGTCTACATATATTATTTATAAAGAATGATTGTAGTACTTTTGATAAAGAGGAAACCATTATCCCAAACTTGAAAAACCACAGTAAGAAGTCAAGACCAGAATCAAGGGATGTTTCCTAATAACAAAAGTTTCTCTGTAAAAGGTTAGATTCCAAAAGGCCTATTACAAATCCATTTATTTGGGGTTTTTTTATGTTTATTATTTTTAGTTTTGAGAGAGAGAGACAGAGTGCAAGCAGGGGAGGGGTAGAGACAGAGGAAGGCACAGAATCTGAAGCAGGCTCCAGGCTCTGAGCTGTCTGCACAGAGCCCAATGCGGAGCTCGAACTGGGAGATCATGACCTGAGCTGAAGTCAGATGCTTAACTGACTGAGCCACCCAGGAACCCTCCAAATCCATTTATTTGTAAATACAAAGTGACACTCTACCAGTGACCAATGTGAACACATCTGTGTAAAGTTTAAGTTTCCTTTCTTTTCCATTGCAATGAGGTACCTTTTCTTACTAACATTTCCACACTATTATGCTTTAATAAATGTTTTTCAAAAGTATAAGCAATCAACATACCCACACCTTCAGGTACACACTGACAACCAAGAATAATAAACCAAAACTGAAATGACTGCCCATGATCACTAGGCCACTTGTTGGGATGGAGACACCTTCACTCTGGTGAGGTAGCTTTGGTACATTTCTATATAGAAGCTCATCAACTAAAAATGTGTAAGAAAAGCTCTTGAATAATTTTATTGGCCTAATAAGGCCTCTGATCCTCTGTCTTCCCTCTTTCCCACTCCTTCTTCTCAGTAGTTGCATAGCGTATGGCACCAAGATAGGTCTTGGGAAGAAATTTTCTGATTCTGGATACAGAGGTTATCACCTGTACATGTTAGTGATACTTAAATAACAAAACCCCATTGCATCAAAATCTCTTCAGTTAACAGATGAGACTGAACATCTAGATCAATGCTTCAGTTTCTCATGAGTACATTGAGTCCCTGTGCCCAAGGTCTCACAATCTGAAAGTGTCACATAAGTACAATGAGATTCCTTACCTCTTAATTCAGGACTCTGTCCAGAGCAACAGTACAGAGCCTTCCCTCTAAATCTACCTGACACAAATTGTGTACACACACACACACACACACACCCCAAATTGGAAAAAAAAAAAAAAAGTCTCCATCTTGAGTTCAGCTCATCTCCAAATCCACGCACTCAACTTTTAAGTCCACATCAGTGCCCCCTCAAAGTCAATGTGTCTAAAACATGTCCCAAACTGAACTTATCATTTTATTCCTCAAAGTTGCACTAGTATGAAAAAGACATGGGTACTCAGACTGAGGAGAAAAAGGATTTTTTGCCCTCTCCTAACAAATTATAAGGTCTTTGGTTAACTATATGTATTATATTCAGGAACATTCTACTGCATAAGTAATTCTCAAACCTATTTCATTTTCAAAGTGTCACTTAGTCTTTATAAAATACCAAGAGAAAATATATGTGAAAACTGTTTATCTAACATAGACATAAACAGTTAACTTATTTGCACAACTTTGAGAGGTCATCTAGTTGAACATCCACCAGACAGTAAAAACTCCCCAAGTTGGTTCTCATGTCTTTCAACTGGGTCAGGATCATATTCTTATTCTCCAAGGAGACACACACCACAGAAGGGTCTCAACAATAAGGTAGTCCTAGTATCTTATCGCCAAAATAAGCTGCAGATTTAAAGTCAAATAATAAAGCAAGCAAAAACAGTTAAAAGAGCAGTTAAAAGCTCTGGAGTTGGACCACCTGAGTTTGAATCTTCTGTACTGTGACCTTGGACAAGTTACTTACTGTCAGTCTCCCTTTTCTGTGAAACAGGTACAAAATGTAACACCAAAATCTAGAGTTGCTGTAAACATGCTATGCAAAATCCATATACAGAATGCTGGCCACATGAGTTTTGCTCCATACACAACAGCTTCATTATTGTCTCAGTACAATGCAAGGGACATGTAACAGGTGAATGCCACTTAACTGATTACTCCTTAAGTCTCATTTCCATACTCCCTGGGAGTCTCCTTGACCACAGTGATTTGCTAGACTCCAACAAAGAATACTATAGCCCATTATCAACAAAAGTATAATTCTATTCCAGTGCCTGAAAATTTGGCACCTATCTGATAAATCCAGCTGCTTCTAGGCTAAGACCTCACCCTGTCTGGCAAGCTTCCCTTAACACAGAGTTCCATTATGCCCCTGTTCCAAACAACATGAATTTACTGATTGTAAACACAAAACCCTCAGCCACATAGATGGCTACAACAACCAACTCAGTTTCTGTCTCATTTATTATAAAATATTTCAGGTATTCTAAAAACATGACAGTCAAAATCAGTTTTTAATACTTCTCACACCTGCTTTCTTCATCCCTGATTGAATGCAAATTTGTTTCCTTCAAAAGGGCTTTAAACACAAGAGTCTACAAACCTATTAATTCATAATGGCATTTAAAAACACATCATTGCTACCCTTTGGAAGGTGCCAGGTCACCAACTCATATACTCAAAATTAAA
The DNA here is from genome assembly GCF_023721935.1 of Panthera uncia. NCBI lineage: Eukaryota > Metazoa > Chordata > Mammalia > Carnivora > Felidae > Panthera > Panthera uncia. The sequence goes on along the minus strand of NW_026057576.1, from coordinate 28,120,414 downwards.
ATTAATAAATAAAAGTAATGACAAAAACATTTCAGATTAAATCATTCTAGCCCCAAGGAGGTAAAATTCACTAGCTTAGAGCAATGGGGTGCATGAATGACTACCTTTAATAAAACATTCAGACAGTGCTTGTATGTTTATGTATGTATGAGTATCTAAAGAATTGGAATTCTGTAGTAACGCCAGATGCCAAGTATCTGAAAAGAAAGAATTTTTTATGGAGTAGTAAACTAATACAAGGCCCTTTTCAAGAAACAGACATACCCATCATAAGAAAAGTGAGTATATTTGGAAAAACTATTAGCTTAGAAGAAATACAATAAAAATGAAATAGAATAAGAAAAGAGAAAAGAAGAAAAGCTATGCAAATTAAAATGAGAAGCAAGCAATAAACCCATATACTGTAATGGCTGGAATTTTTGAGTAATATAACACAGGGCTTTTCATGTGTTTTCTAACACGCAGAATGTTTTACATTAGCTTCCAGAAGACATGAAAATAATAAATCAGCAGTACCAAGATAAATTCTGTACAATTGTCCCAGGGCCTGCCCATTCTCAATCTAAAAAGAGTGGAATCCCACAATTTTAAAGCTGAAAAATACCTAAGGATTACCTAAAACAATGCATTCATTGACCAGCTAAAGAATTTGAGCCTAGCAAAATGTGACTTGTCCAAGGTCACAAAGACAGTGGAAAAGAAAGCAAAAGAGGCCCAAATTCCCAGCCCAATTCTCTACTCATGTCCCTAAATCTGCATTAATAGAACTTCATCAGTATTGTTCTTTGGCAGAAAGACTGGAAAATAAGAAATCTCTGCCACAAATATTTATAGCAAAGGTCTCTACACTATTCCATACAACTTCTTGATATATGGTAAGTCATTTTTGTTCATATTTTTAACCGGAACAACTTTAAGTAGAGGAGTTTGTGGATTTTTCTATCATTGTTTTAAATCTTCAAGTTTTACTCTTATTGCTCCCTCCCATCATATTAGTTTTATCTTCACTCACCCTAAAAAGTGAGAACATTTTTATAAAGCTACCACACTTAAAATTTATTCTAAAATATTTTTATGAGTTAATAACTGACATTATGCTTGCTAGTTCTTTGAATACAGTATTTCTACAGCTTTACATTTTAAAAAATGTGAATCTGGAAAAAGTGATTTAAAAAATATACCAAAATGTAGTTACAGTTAAGGACCCAGATTTGAACTTCCTCAAACAAGGGTGGTTGGTCTCTCAGTTCCTACTGAGTGAGAAAGAAAGAAAGAAAGAAAGAAAGAAAGAAAGAAAGAAAGAAGGGGGGGGCACCAATTGTAAAAGAAATCTCACTCTATAGCCCTGTCTAAATCATGTGCTGTACACACAACACAAAAGTTAAAACAAAAATACAAATTTAATGTCACAAGAGGAATAAATCATTCCCCACTGCGTTCAGGGTTCTCATATTATTTCAAACATTCACAGAATTTAAGAAAATTTAGAAAAAGTTTAAAAATATGTCCTTGAAATCTATATAAGTGCCATATACATATATTACCACCAATATCTTCTAAATAGCTATCCTGCCTTAAGCATCTTTCATTCCAACTTGGGGAGAAGGCAAGGGGAATGGAAGTACCTAAAACTTTTTCTAAAGTATAATTTTATTTTCATGTAAATGAAGCACAAATTGGTATTTTTTTTGTATAGAAAGCCTCGGTCAGGCTTCCAGCGACATATGCAAAGCTAAAGCAGGGCATGGAAACATGAATATGTTCACCTCACCCCAAGCCATGTTAAGGTAATCTCTCTCTCTCTCCCTCTCTCCCTCTCTCCCTCTCTCTCTCCCTCTCTCCCTCTCTCTCTCTCTCTCTCTCTCACACACACACACACACACACACACTCTCACACTCACTCACTCACTCAATATGATCAAGTCAAGCAGGATGACTTCTCTATGTTTTCGCCTTTTTTGCTGACACCGGGATGGACAGTTCCAGGACTCTGAGGGCAGGCTGCAATTACTCACTGCCTAGACCTGAAATTCCGGTTCTTTCACATTGTTCTCCACTTTCCATCCTTGGCCACTTGGGCCTACCTGGTGTCAGGTTACACTCAGGCAGCATTTATAGCACCTTGCAAAACAGCCAAACAGATCACATACCTAGACCTGTCAATACCTGCGATCTCAAGATTAACCCTTTTTCTGAGCATTTTCTGAAAAGAGAATTTAAAACCAAGGAGAAATATCCAACAGTAACCTGATATTGTTTTAACTTTGGTCACACAAAAAAGAATTTAACTGCTTTCCCATCTCAAAATGGTTGAAAGTGATAATTATCAACCAAAATGCCATTAATTGATGATTTTTATTATGCAAATTAACTAAAGGAACTTTCTTCCCTTCGGCACCCCAAACCTGAAATCTCACAGAAACACACTTATCCGGTGAACACAAAGATGCTAAAATGTGCTTATCAGAAAAACCAGTTCAGCAGTTTAAAATTCTTCTCTCTGTAACAAACAAGAATCAACTTGCAAGGAGATTCTATTTCATTTCTGTGTTGGTTCATTCCCCTGGTTAATAGATTCATCCTCTTAGAAAATGCTCACTGGTGCAATCGTTCCCCTATCTGTGCACACGACGGGTTCTCATAGGGAAGCGTTTCACTCTGGCCCAGACTGCAGGGGAAAAGCCAGGGGTAGGTTGTTTAAAGGTCCCCCAGGAGATTTTGCAGCATGCCACACCTCCCCACACCTCCAACTTCTACACGACACAACACTCTTCTAGAATAAGCTGTATTTGTCATATGAAGTTTTACTCTTAAGGACAGACACACTGTCCCTCCAGTGTACCACTCTTACTTTAGCTCCCCTGGAGCTGTTCTTCAGCAACAGAAGCAACTTAGCAAAGATAAAAATATCAGCAACTTACTTCTCTACTGCCTCCACTGCCTATAGGAAAAACTTCAGATCCATTAACAGGGATTAAGCAAAAGGCATGAGAAAACGTGGTCAGATTTGTAAAACAGAATAGTCTCAACAGGATAAGGACTGAAAAGAGTGAACAGGAATATTCCATGGAGCAAGTTTAAAACTATAACTCTGTCACAATTTTACTACTCTTTACTCTCATCTCAGAAAAGGTATTCCACCATTTCTGCATTTTATTGTCCTCACAGTCCCCCAACCCCACACTAGTATTAAAGAAGCCAAAGTCAGGGGTGCCTGAGTGGCTCAGTCAAATCACCGTCAGACTCTTTGGCTCAGGTCATGATCACATGGTTTGTGAGTGAGAGCCCAGGGTAGGGCTCTGCAGACAGCTCAGAGTCTCAGCCTGCTTCGGATTCTATGTCTCTCTCTCTCTCTCTCTCTCTCTGCCTTCCCCTGCTTGTACTCTGTCTCTCTCTCAAAAATAAACATTAAAAAAAATTAAAAAGAAATAAAAAATAAAGAAGCAAAGTCAGTGCTGCCCCATCCCCCCACCCCAACACAGTAGGCACCACTCTTTTCCAGGCTTCTGTCTGTGCTCACTGTCATGCTCAATCCAGATCTCTCCATGCATTCTTAGCTGGTCACAATCTTTTATACCTGTGGCATTTTAGGGTCCTCTTCAAAATCATAGTGGGACCAGACTTAACATTAACTCCAGGGGTGTCTGGTGGCTCAGTTGGTTAAGCAACCAACTCTTGATTTCTGCTCAGGTCATGATCTCAGTTTGTGGGACTGAGCCTCACGTTGGGTTCTGTGCTGACAGCTGACAGCGCAGAGCCCGTTTGGGATATTGTCTCTCTTTCTCTCTCTCTGCCCCTCCCCTGCTCTGGCTCATGTTCCTTCTCAAAATAAATAAACATTTAAAAAAAAAAAAAAAGTAAAGAAAAATAATATCAACTCCAGAGAAGCAAAACTGTTTTCACCTTCTTCCAAGTTACCAAGGTTGATGGATTTTAAGATTCCTTGGGCACAAAATTTCCCCCTCACACATATGAGAAGACCCCTAATGACCTGGTGTTTTCATAATATTACCCCCTTTCTTCTTTAAATAATAGAAATCTATCTTAAATAAGTCTGGATTTAATCAAACAATTCTGATGTCCCATGTCAAGATCCTTAAAATGGAATTCTTCCTATAATTGTTCTCACAACTGTCTGGCAATCAGCTAAGATTCTAAATTCAGTGGCACCAAAACACTAGACCCAAATAAAACCGCAAGACGAGAGGTAAGAAGGTAGAAGGGCAAGGGCTTAATACTGTAACACACATACTTAAAATATACACATGCAACATTTATAAATTATACATGTAGCTTTTTATCTTCCTACTGTACAAATTTTAGATAGAAGCAAACTTCTATTACTACCCATAAGAAATATGCAAATTTATAATACAGAATAATTAAAATATTAGGCCTTCCACCTTTCATAATATAATTGCTCACTCAAATTTTCAATCATATGAATCCATTTTGGTTACTGTTAATTGAAGTGCATCAACATCTTGCATTAGGTCTTCTGTGAGAGGAAACAGTTTTGTTACACTTATCTTATATCCAGAACTAATCAGAAGATCCCATAGCATTCATTTTTAAAAGAAAGAATGCTTCTACTGATTGACTTAGTGGTAAAAAGCTGATGAATATTTACTGATCTTCCCCTAAACTCAGTACCATGGTAAATACAAAAAGATAATGCATGGCCTTGTTCCCATGACATGTACAATTTAGCTCAGGAAACAAGAGACAATAACTGAACACCAAAAGGTAGTATAAAATTAAATGCTCATAAAGCTGGTTAGTACTACAGCATTTCAGAAGAGGGGATGGTCAAACAGGTCAAGGAGCACTCACAGACAACAAAGGACTTAAAATCAATCTTTTAAAGGAAGGTAATAGGATGTGGAGACACTAAGGGAAAGGATAAGATAAAGTATAGCATGTGTGTGCATTTGCATGTATGCTGAAACACAGAAGAATGCAGAGAATCAAAACTGACCAAAGTAAACCTGAAGACACTTAGCAGCTTGACAATAGCTAAGGAGGCGTCAACAGGAAATGGTAGAACACGTGGTTAAATAAGCAAAGTAAAACCAAATTATGGAGTCTTGAAAATCAGGCAGTAGTATTTAGGCTTGATTTGGGAAGAGGCATAAAGTCCCTGGAGATTTTCAAATCAAATGGCAACAACAGAGTGTAGTCCCTATGAACACAAAGCCCAATGCAAGTCACATGCGTGGGATCTGGTAACTACTATCCAAAAATGATGGGAACAGCTTAAACAAACATTCCACAACTTGACTGCTACACCAATAGCTTCCAGGCACCAATGTGGACACTGCCCTCCTTAAATTCTTCATTAATTACTTATCGAGATTCTCAACAATGGTTTGTTTTTTTTTTTTTTCTTAAGTTTATTTATTTTTGAGAGACAAGGAGAGAGCATGAGCAAGGGAGGGGCAGAGAGAGAGGGAGATACAGAATCCAAGCAGGCTCCAGGCTCTGAGCTGTCAGCACAGAGCCAGATGCCGGGCTCAAACCCATGAACCGTTGAGATCATGACCTGAACCTAAGTCTGACGCTTAACCAACTGAGCCACCCAGGCGCCCCTCAACAATGGTTTTTAAACTGCCTAGAGTGTTGGAAAATTGTTTAAAAAAAAATTCACTTAACTAATTTACTTAAGTTTTTGTTCTCTGCCTAAGAACTGGAAGAGAGGGGAAACAAGAAAATAAAATTTTCAAAAGATATTAACATTACCACATAACCTTTCTTGTAAGTTACTCATTTGAACATCAAAACTGCCTTACGTCCATTCGAATAAGAATGGAACTTTGAAATATGTGAACTAGTTGAATCTAGAGAGGTTGTATCCTGTCATTTAGTATTAAGTATTTTGAATAGATGATGCTGATTTAGTTACTCAATGAAGAAAGATGTCATATTCATGACAGATGCAAATTTCTTAGTCACTTAACAGAGACTGCTATCACCAACATTCAAGGAGTCTCTACTTTCTTCCAGATAGATGTCCAGAAGACAGGTGGTCCTGTGAACACATGTAGTTGACCAAGTAAGGGTACATTAAACCTGCTCTTTAGCAGAGGTATGTTCTGCTTTATGGCTTTGCCTTACTCTTGCAAAGTTCAAGAATTCCAAGTCACCTTAGTAGATGTAATAGGCACTTATTAAATTTTTAAAATATACCTTTGCATAAAGACACATCCAGAAATTGTACAAGAGCACAGTAAGGTTTATTGATAATTTTTAGTAATACCTAATGTCTAAAAAGTGCTTTATAATTTTCAAGGCAAAACATATATACTACCTTTACTTAAGTCTTAAACACTGATAACAAGCACTGGATTTTTAAAAAAGACACAAAGAACCATGACACTTATTCTCAAGGAGCTTGAGAAAGAAATGGTAACAACTTGGAAAGTAAGTATGTGGAAGAAAGTAATAGATAATCCATTTATGTGTGCCAGGCCCTATGCTAAATACTTTACTGTATCTGTCATTTAATCTTCATATCAGTAATATCCACCTCACTTTATTTACATAAAGATACAAGGATTGAGAGAGCCAACCAAATAAGGGCAGGGACATGGTCAGGGTCACCACCACACTCCCCCATCTAACACAGATGCTTCAATGATAAATATCTGCCAAATGAACGCTCAAGCTGTTTGGAGAGTTTGAGCACATGTCTCAATTCAGCTCACACTCATCTACCTATTTATGCATTCAACAAATATCCACTTAGCACCTACAATATCTCAAGGCTCTGTTCTGTGTTAAACAAGTAACAGCAGTGAACAAAACAGACCAAAACTTCTACTTTCATGGGGATTCTAATCTAGTTACCTTTTTTTTTTCCCTTTCTATTTCATCCATCAGCCCACCCACCTCCCCTTTGGTAACCATCAGTTTTACTTTATGGAGTCTGTTTTGGTTTGTTTCCTTTTTTTTCCCCTTGTTTGCAGTTTTGTTTCTTAAATTCTACATATGAGTGAAATCATATAGTATTTGTCATTCTCTGACTCACTTATTTCACTTAGCATTTATACTCTCTAGCTCCATGTTGTTGCAAATGGCAAGATTTCATTCATTTTTATAGCTGAATAATATTCCATTGTATCTATTTTCTATGTACACACCACATCTACTTTATCCATTTGTTTATTAACGAACACTTTGGCTGCTTCCATAATATGACTATTGTAAATAATGCTGCAATAAACATAGGGGTACATGTATCCCTCTGAATTAGTGTTTCTGTATTTGGGGGGTAAATACCCAGTAGTGTGACTACTGGATAGGAAGGCAGTTCTGTTTTTAACTTTTTGAGGAATCTCTGTTTTCCAAGTGGCTGCACCAGTATATCTGTATTCCCACCAACAGTGAACAAGAGTTCCTTTTTCTCCACAGCCTCACCAACACTTGTTGTTTCTTGATCTAATTCGTGATTTTAATGAGGACAATTATGTTTCCCCTCAAAATATTCTGAGTTAAAAATGTGGGACATTAAAAATGTCAGGCAATACAAGTTGCTATTTTACACCATGAGTAGAAACTTCTGCCACTCTCCTTCCATGTCTATCTCCCACTATCTCTGACCCCCCAACAACTGGGCACAGAAAATGTGACCTCTCCTACTCCAAGAGGAGAGTAAGAGTTGTGGGAGAGGTGCTGCATCTTTAAGACAATTTGGAAGTACCTATGAAGAGGGAAAGGGAAAAACAGGAGATGGGAATGTAGACAGGGGAGAGATACAGCTAAATCCAAAGGCAGGTTTCTTTCAGGCAAAGCTGATTAATAACCTAGATGTAGATTCCTAAAGGCCTCTATTTCACTTTAATTTTTATTTTGACTTTAAGTGAACTGAAATTTAACCACAATAAAGTTTATTAGGATTTTAAAAAGCATTCTCTTTACAAATATAAACATTTCAAGGAAGAGACCATTCTCCCTGTATTATCTCTTCTTATACTCTAGATGGCCTTCAGAAATCGTATCAGTACTATCTATATTTTTTATTTATTTAACAAGCACTCATAGGGACCTATCTGCCAGATGCTGGTGGGTGAGGGAGGACAGGGAACAGACAGTGGCTAAGACCCAGTCTTGCCTTATGGGCAATCACAGTCTGCCAGCTAAGACAAATGTTAATCACAATAATACTCATGATATAGCAGGGGTCGACACAAATTTTATTTTCCCATGCTATCCCATAATTATTTACTATGTCCCATCTCTTAAGGTTATGAGCTACTTGAGAATAAGACTTATATAATTTTTTTCTGTATGTTCCTTATTAACATAATTTAAAAGCATATTAAAAGTATACGGTGTTGGAGCACCTGGGTGGCTCAGTTGATTAAGCGTCCAACTTTGGCTCAGGTCACGATCTCACAGTTTGTGAGTAAAGCCCCACATAGGGCTCTGCACTGACAGCACAGAACCTGCTTTGGATTCTCTGTCTCCTTTTCTCTCTCTGCCCCTCCTCCACTTGCTCCCTCTCTCTCTAAAATAAATAAAAACAATTTAAAAAAACATTAAAAAAGAAAAAAGTACATTGTGTTGAGAGTCAAAATTAGGCCACAAGATCAAAGGACATTGCCTTTTGTTAATAAAAAAGACTTACTGAAATTCTCTATTAAAATGATAAAAGATTAGTGTTTCCATTTGTCTGCTTTAGCATTTCACAGAATTTTACATGATTTCCTCACCTGCCAGAACCAACTGGTGGTATGCTAGACTTTGCTATGCTCAAAGTGACATCTATACATGTATTTTCTGATTCAAACAATGAAAAACACAAATACAGAAATACCACCAGCAAATGGTGCAATAATGGGAAGCCCTACTCAACAACCCTATGAACTATTCTCCACATGTCTAGCCTTTGTCAGGTGTTTTTGTTTTGTTTTTTAAATCAGGTTTTAATAAATATTAAGAACTACTTCACTGGTTCTTCTGAAACTCCTTAAAAAATGAAATTCATATACTTTATAATTTTTCCTTTAATCTTTAAAAAGCAGATCTGAATCCTAAGATTTGAGTTAATGTTTTTTACTTGATCATTTAAATTTGATTTTTAAAAATAAGATAGAGGGGTGGCTCAGTCAGTTAAGTATCCAACTTTGGCTCAGGTCATAATCTCACGGTTCATGAGTTTGAGCCCCTCATCAAACTCTCTGCTGTCAGCACAGAACCCGTTTCAGATCTTCTCTCCCTCTCTGTCTGCCTATCCCCCGCTTGCACGTGCTCCCTCAAAAACAATAAACATTTAAAAAATAATAATCAAAAATAAATAAAAAATAACATAGGAACCTGTATCAATTTTCAGCTGGAAAAACTGTTAATACATGAACTTTTTAAAAACATTCCTAGAGGGGCGCCTGGGTGGCTCAGTCGGTTAGGCAGCCGACTTCGGCTCAGGTCATGTTCTCACGGTCCGTGAGTTCGAGCCCCGCGTCGGGCTCTGTGCTGACAGCTCAGAGCCTGGAGCCTGTTTCGGATTCTGTGTCTCCCTCTCTCTGACCCTCCCCCGTTCATGCTCTATCTCTCTCTGTCTCAAAAATAAGAATAAAAAAAACAAAACATTCCTAGAATAGAGAGATCTAAGCTAAAGTCCTACTTGCAAAGAATCTTGCTCTGTTGATAATAAGGCTAATTTAGAGGCTCCAAATCACTGAAGTACAAAACACTTTGAGACAAGAACAGAAAATAACATAGGGAAAAGAAGTAGTAGTAAAGGGAATTATTCCTTTCAGTGGAGAAACCAGGAAAATTGTAATGAAGAGCTAGACATTTTCACCAGATTAATCTAAAGACAAAAATAAAAGATTTTTTTAAAATGTTTATTTATTTTGAGAGAGAGAGAGGGAGGGAGAGAGAGAATTCCAAGTACGCTTCTTGCTGTCAGTACAGAGCCCAATGCAGGGCTCGACCTCACAAAGTGTGAGATCATGAGCTGAGCTGAAACTAAAAGTTGGATGCTTAACCTACTGGGCCACCCAGGCACCCCAAAAGTTAAAAGATTTTTGACGCTCAACAATCAGTGATAACTAAGGTATTCTCAGCTACATTTCTGAGTGAACCAAAAAACAATCACCACTGTTAATATGCTGCAAACACTAACAATTTCATTAAGAATACTTGATTTCTACAAAAAGCAAAAAACAAACAAGTGGAGGGCAAAAGTAGGAAAGAAACCTTATAATGAAATTGTTTTTACAAATAAACCATAAAGGAATATTGTAGAAAAGAGTCACATTGTAGTTCTTTAATCAGCTTTTTGTTTCTAGAATGGAAGAAAAGAAGTATCAAGCATGCATTTATTCCTCCAAAAAGTAATCTATTATAGGCTAGGTACTGGGTATACAAAAATAAAGAAGTAGCTAGTTCACTGCCTAAAGCAAGAAAAAAGTATATAAACAGATAACTATAAAACAATGTAAATAAATAAGTTAACCAAGTGTTAAGGGAATAGAGAGAAAGAGATAAATACCTGTGAGAACTTGAGAAACTTCACAAGGAAGTGACATGTGGGTCATTTCTTTAGGGATAGTGTATCTTTTTCCAAAGTAGAGATAATGTAAGGGGGGAAGGGACATTCCAGGTAGAACAGGCAAAGGTAAACTCAAATATTTTAATCATGGAATAATAACTAAATAGCAATTTAATGAAAACAAACTTTTTCCTAAAAGGACATAGGATGTAGCATCAGAAGATATACATTCAAATCCTAGTTCTTCCATCTACTATATTGTCTCGAATAAGCCAAGCTCTATGACCTCCCTTTTGTCATTTTAAAGTTGTACCATAAAATGCTTTAAATATTTTAAAGAATCTGGATATGCCAAAATACAAAAGTAAATTAACACTTTAATACTAAAATTCTGAGATAAAAATATTAGCTTATCACTTCATACTGAATGTATATCATATATACAAATTTGAAAGCCAATCTCTTATGACCTATAAAAATTTTACAAAAGGGGGCACCAGGTGGCTTAGTCAATTAAGCGTCCAATTCTTGATTTCGGCTCTGCTGGGTTCCATGCTGGGAACGCAGAGCCTGCTTGGGATTCTCTCTCTCTCCCCCTCTCTCTCATCCCCTCCCCAACCACATTTTCTCTCTCAAAATAAATTAAAATTTTTTCCACAAAAATAAACACATTTTTAATTATGTAAAAGTTATATTTTCTATATCAAACATCTAATTGTAATCCATAGTCCTTATAATAGAAAACAAGGCTACAACATAACTAGAATTAACAAGTGACACAAGTTTAATGAAACAAGTCTTATACTTAACTGGTCTCCCTAATGGGAAATTAAAGCAGCAATTGTACATCTGTGTCTCTGTTCCTCTCATCGTGGTTTAACTGACAGGAAGCAGACAACAAGATATGGCATACAAACGTCAAGTATTTCCTGCCTTCTCTGCTACATTTTTATGTCTTGTTTTATAAATAGTCCAATAGTTTACGTGAAAATGTATTAAAGCACAGTCAAATATACCATACAAATGGTGAAGAGTGTTTATGAAAACAGAGCAAGTAAAAAGGTATTTTGAGGTTGGGATCCAAGTTGCACACAAAAACTCATTATTACAGTTTTCTAAAAAAGTATTCTTAGGAGTTAACATCTTACAAATTAAGACTTAACCACAATGACGGAGTAAAACATCAAGTGTCTAAACAACAGAACAAGCCCTCAAACTGGTTAGATAAGTAACACTTGACCACCTAGATAAGTAAAAGATAAGTACCACCTTAAAAAAAAAATTAATCTTCAAGCAATTGTCTCACAACAAAGCAGGACAGATTACTTGCCTCTCTGATCTTTGGTCACTTTGGTTTCTTGTCAGCACTCTTCCCAAATTATAATTTGTGTCCCCACCCCCTGCAACCAAGCTATCTCTACTCCCTTGCCCAAATTGGCTAATATTACTTACTCATTTATGTTCAACTCTCAACTATTACATAAACTAAATAAAACTCTATTCTCAAAAAGTGAATTCTTACTGCTTCAAGTCACGTTAAGCAAACTTCCAATTAATTACAACTAAAACAGACATGCTTAATTTTCATCATGCCAAATTGCCTTCCAAACCAATAATTCTTAAGAACCACCTCAGTTCATCACTCATATGCCTCAATCTATAAAGTTCTGGGTGCAATGCAGCCATCTTCTCCATTCATATTGGTCAATTCTTACCTTACCACAACTACATTTCACCAAGATTCAGTGCTATTCCTTTCTAGGTCAATGTTCAAAATGACTCAATATTTTACTGCACATAAACCCATCCTGAGCTTCCTGTCACCTCTCTTTCCTAAACAAAGCTTAGTATGCACTTAATAGTAAACTTCAAGCATGGAGCCATGCTCCTGAAGTAACATTTATTAAATGACTGGCTTGGAAAACAATTTCTTTCTTACCCAGTATTTTTCAGTGGAAGGATGTAGTTCATTCTTCTCAAGAGTGTACGAGTTATTAGTGTCTTCTTAGCATGTCTTTAGTACATTGCTGCTCTTACTTATAAATAAATGTATTACCTCAACTGTCCCCAGTATTTAGGAATAAATGCTCTCGGAACCACAAGGGAAGTATCCATTTCCTTACACATTAGTTCCTTTCCCACAGCCTGTGACTCTGTCTGATGCTTGGTCAATCACCCTAAATGGTGGGAAGTCTCATAGCATCTAAGAACCTATCATCCACCACCTTCTCAAAAATCAAATATGCTAACAATGGTGTGCAACTGTTTGATTGTAACAAGGGCAAGAATGTGTTACGCTTTCCCTTTCAGTTTATTCCTCAGACTAAGAGGCTGTAAATTATTCTATAATACACAAATTTGTCTCTGATCCACAGATCAAAGGATCAAACAGAACATCTAGTGTAGAAAGTTCATATCATAAAACATTTTCAGTAAGGTTATTTACAAAATAAATCATCTGTTTCTAAATGCAAGCTGTTTCAAACTGTCTCTCAAATTAAAACACACATAACATTAATTTTAATTACTCTAATTTAAATCTAAAATGTTTACATTAATTTTCTTTAGGCTTTAATATGTAAGTGTTTTGTGTGGTGTATTTTAAACTTTACATATATAGTACCATATCATATATATTCTCCTAGTATACTTTAATAGATGTAAGATACAAATTTCTGAATAAACACAAAGATTATTTGAAAGAAATTTTAAACATTAAACAGTCTTGACTTCGTGCTTAGAAAAGTATTATTACTGAAGACAAGTCATGGTTATTAGGCTTCCATTATAACAAAGAGAAAGATCTAAGATCTACAAAGCAGCCTACCTTCAATGATGCCTCTCACGAAAAGTGTTCTTTCTGCAGAACACAGGTCACCATAAGACAACCATGTGTGGAGATCGTAAACAAGAAGCCTGGGGCCGGGGGGCGGGGGGGGGGGGGCATCTAACAGTAACAGTTTCTGACAGCTTAAAGGCTACACCCTCCACTACTGACAGTGATGGTTCCACTGGCATGAATATGTTATATCAACTCAATGAGAAAATCTCTGGCTATGTTTGTTTTCAGAAACTTACGTCTTTAATTCACTCTGAAGCTGAATAATACACAGCAACTCAAAGTTCTCCCAATTAAGAACACATTAAGAAAATGTAAATCAGAAAATGCCAATGAGGAAGTGAATCTACATGAAGAAGTGAATTTGAAGGCATATTTCACCTCTTTCCATAAACCATATAAAAATGATTGATACTGATATTGATCCTTTTATATTGAAAATTAAACTCAGAGTTACTACACAGAAACCCCTTGGACAGAAGAGAAGCCAGCAACTGCCTTCTTGGCCTTTTAATTTCCCCTTTATTAATCACAAAATCACCAATTAAAGGAAAATGTTGCGGGTCAGGATCGATACTTTCACTTTCTTCAAGAAATGTTGATTTCCTCATTAGAGAAGTACCCAACATAGAAAAATACTGTATAATCGGCTTTTATTTGACATAAACTTTCACAAATTTAAATTCTATCATAGAACTGTGTAGAAGAATCATCCCTTAGTTAACTAATCCCCATTTCTGGACTCTTGGACTATTTCTAAAGTTGCCATATTACAGTGCTTCCCAAAATGTACTTCTCAGAGCCACAGACGATTCATAAACCTTTTCAGAGAGTTCACGAGGTCAAAACTATTTTCAGACTAACACTAGGGTATTATATGCCTTTTTGCACCATGTTCACATTTACAACTAATAGTGCAAAAGCAAAGGTGGATGTAACTGTTAGTGCCTTAGCATGAAGCAGGGCTAGGTTACCAAACCACACTAGTCATTATAAAAGAAGCCAGTTTCACTTAAGAATATCCTTGACAAAGAGTAAAAATAATTTCTTAAATCTCAAACATTAAATACATGCCTTTTTAATGATAAAATAGGAAGTATGCATAAAGTGCTTCTGTCAAATTCTAAATAGAATGGTTGTCTTGAGAAAAAATACTAATTATTTGAGTTGTGAGCTAAACTAGCTGCTTTTTTTCATGGAATGCCATTTTTACTTGAAAGAATTACTCATTATTCATAATTGGATATTTGGCAGACATGTTCCCAAAAATGAATAAAGTGACCCTGTCACTTCAAGGAAAACAACAGCATTTGTCACCAATGATAACATGTGAGCTTTCAGAAGTGCCTAGATGGCTCAGTCAGTTAAGCGTCCGATTTTGGCTCAGGTCAAGATCTCTCCGGGTTTGTGACTTTGAGCCCCGCACCAGCCCGCTCTGCTGTCAGCACAGAACCTGCTTCTCATCCTCTGTCCCTCCATGTCTTTGCACCTCCCTGACCTGTGCTCTCTCAAAAATAAAACGTTAAAAAAAAACAAAAAAAACAAACAAAAAAAAAAAAAACATGAGCTTTGAACTGAAAATCAGAATTTTGGAAAATTTATATCCACTACTTTGGGCTTATTAACTTTTCCAATACTTAAAAAGACTTTTTGATAAGATTCGTTTTGTTTTTTTTTTTATTTTTTTAATGTTTACTTTTGAGAGAGACAGAGCAGGAGAGGGCAGAAAGAGAGGGAGACACAGAATCCCAAAAAGGCTCCAGGCTCAGAAATGTCAGCACACAGCCCAATGCAGGGCTCAAACTCACAAACAGTGAAATCATGACCTGAACCAAAGTCGGACGCACAGACCAACTGAGCCACCCAAGTGCCCCTGGTATTTTTTTTTTTTAATGTTTATTTTTCAAAGAGAGGGAGAGGGAGAGACAGTATGAGTTGGGGAGAGGCAGAGAGAGAAGGAAATATAGAATCTGAAGCAGGATCCAGGCTCCAAGCTGTAAGCACAGAGCTCCACGCTGTCCACACAGGGCCTCACAAGGGGCTCGAACTCAAGAACCATGAGATGATAACCTGAGCTGAAGTTGGATGCTTAACCAACTCAGCCACCCAGGCACCCCATAAGATTGGTACAGTATTAAAGAACGTGATTCTTAGGGGTACCTGAGTGGCTCACTCAGTTAAGCATCCCACTCTTGATTTTGGCTCAGCTCATGATCTTACAGTTCATTAGTTTGAGCCCTGTGACAAGCTCTGCACTAACAGTGCATAGCCTACTTGGGATTCTCACCCTCCCTCTCTCTCTGTCCCTCCCCTGCTTGTGCTCAAAATAAACATTAAAAAAATATGTCAACATTTGGAATACTCAGTTGACCAATGAATGTTACAAAATCTTGCTTAGGAAAATATTAATTCATTCAAAGTGCAAGGCAGACAAACGGACTTCAATGTTACAGAGGACAAAAAGTTCATTGATAGGGTTTCAGAGTCCCTTGCACCTTTAGGAGACTAGCATTTGTTGAGTTTTAGTGTAGTATCCACTACACAGTAGTGTAGTAGAAGAAATCCACAATCATCTGAAGCAGCTATAAAATACATCTCCCTTTTCCAAGCAGACATCTAAAGTAGGCCAAATTTTCTGCACGTTGTTCAACCAAAGGAACATACTGCAACAGATTTAATGTAGAAGCAGATATGAAAATCTAGCTGTCTTCTGTTAGGCCAAAGATTAAAGATTTGCATTTCTTCCCATACAGCTTTTGTTTTTGAAAACATAGTTGTCTGTTATAAAAATAATTAAGTTAACATGTAATGAGTTTATTATTAAGAAATTAATGTACCAATATTTATTTTAAAAATTGCTTAATGTTTATTGAATTTTGAGAGAGAGAGACAGAGACAGAGTGTGAGCAGAGGAAGGGCAGAGAGAGAGGGAGACACAGAATCTGAAGCAGGCTCCAAGCTCCGAGCTGTCAGCACAGAGCCAAATGTGGGGCTTGAACTTCCAAACTGTGAGATCATGACTTGAGCCAAAGTTGGACACTCAACCAAATGAGCTACCCAGGCACCCCAATATATCGATATTTTTAAATTGTGCTTTCTTTTTAAAATTATTTTTTCTTTAATGTGTATTTACTTTTGAGAGACAGAGTGTGTGTGTGTGTGTGTGTGTGTGTGCGCGCAGGGGAGGGAGGGAGGGAGGGAGGGAGGGAGGGAGAGAGAGAGAGAGAGAGAGAGAGAGAGAGAGAGAGTGAGAGAGTCTGAAGCAGGCTCCAAGCTCTGAGCTGTCAGCACAGAGCATGACATGGGGCTCAAACTCCCAAACTGCAAGTCATGACTTGAGCCAAAGTTGGATGCTTAACTGACTGAGGCACCCAGGTGTCCTGTGTTTTAATTTCTAATACTGGTAAATACTGATGAATGTAACTCACATGAATAAGAGCTCTTTGTGATCCTCCATTATTTTTAAGAGTATAAAGAAAACAAATTTTGAGAAGATATAAAGTATAAAACTTGTAAACTGCTACACTATTAAAACCAGTGGTTCAAATATCTTCAGAGCTTACTCTGTGTTCCCATCCTTAAATTTTCTTTAAGACAGAGTCCTACAACTGAGATTATGTCAAAACATTTGATATACGTCAATTGCTCTCCAGAAGGTTTTTCAGTTAATACTTCTATCACTAGAATACACGCAAACACATTTCATGGTGTTCTCACCATTCTGCAATACTTTAATTTTTTGTCAGTATGATAGGCAAAAAAGGTAATTTCATTTAATTTGCATTGCTTTACTACGATGTAATATTTTAACATTAAACATAATATTTAAACATAAGTGTAATTAAATATACATTACATATTTATATAATCACTATAATTAATACCTTCTAATGTATTACATATAAGTAACTTAATACCCCAATTTTAGTAACTTTTGCTGTCGTTGTAAAAAGAACTTGGAGGGGCACAAATAAATATATGGTAAAAGTGATCACCTAAGATCTTCATCATTGGGGAAAAAACCTCCAAACTGATGTTTTTATTTTAGTTCTGGTCTAGAACACTTGTAATTTTTTTTTAACTCTGATTTAATTTATGTAAAACTCTCCTTTATTATTAATAGGAAAAAGGACTAAATCAAATGCTGTAAGCATCAGTGATCTATTAAATTACTCACTCTTAGGCAAGTTACTTAACCATAGTTTCCTAAATTAAATTTAAGAATGGAGGGAAAAATCTGTAAGAATGGTATTTAAGCCACCGGTTGCAATCATGCAACATTCTTTTAGTGTCAAGATCCATTTATACTCTTAAAAATTACTGAGGACCACAAAGAGCTTTTGTTTCCATGGGTTATATCTGTCAATATACAAATTCTTTACAAGGATGGGCTATTATTTATTAAATGCCTTTTACAGAGATCCTCTCTCAGAAGAATACTATATTGAAAAGAAAATTCTGGGATACAGTTTTTCCCCAGTAAAATAAAGCTTTTGAAAATTAAGTTCTAGTATGCTTTCTTCATCTCTGTATATCCCAAAAAACACTTTGAGGACCACTAATCTAATCTATTTGTAACTTTTTCTAATCTTTGTATACATTGGAATACATCTTAAATGGGTGTTAATTAATAGAACATAATTCATGAATAAATTTTCTATGTTTTATTCATGGATATATTCCGTAGCATCAAGAATAATGCCTGGGTTGCTTAGTCGGTTGAGAGTCTAACTTTGACTCAGGTCATGATCTCATGGTTCATAAGTTTGAGCCCTGCATGGGGCTCTCTGCTGTCAGTGTAGAGCATGCTTCAGATCCCCCATCCCCTTCCCTTTACCACCCCTCCCCCCCACTCACTCTCTTTTTCAACACTAATTAAAAAAAAAAAAAAAAAAAAAAAAAAAAAGAATCCTTCTGAACCATAAAATCCTGTGACTTCTAATTTCATTTGGCTTTTTTTGTCCCTGCCACTACTTATACATACACTGTGGGAAATATCTTAGAAAAGAGAGCCAAGAGATGATTATGAAAGCAAAAACCTGGATTAAGATCTATGTTTTCACTTTTTTATAGCAATTCCTACAATTATATTATTAAATTTCAGAACCCTTACATAGAGAATCCACGTCAATTTTATAACAACAACAAAAAAACCCACTAAAGATACAGGAAATGCTACCATTATAATAAGGATTTTAAGGAAGCCAGATGAAACATCCATTATGTCAATAAATCTGGCTAGATGCAAAAATTTAGGGTATTAGTTCATCAGTGTCAATTAGTACTCTACCAACTGTGTGTTTTATGAATCTTTTCGTTCTGAAATGTGTTTTTGAATATTTGAATGTGGGATGGTTCTAAATATTAAATTATTTCTGGCAAACTATAGTTCCAACTTGTTAATGGATCTCAGCTGGAAGTTATCCATGAGAAGTATGTCTAGGGCCATCTTGTTAGCTGTATGGGATAGACACAGTCTTATGTAACTTAGTTCTGAATCTAGCTAATCATTCAGTGAAGCAGGAAGTTAATATTTTTTATGATGTAGATAGAGCTTATTCACCATTTTTAAAAATTACCTTTTAAAAATAAAAAAAATCTAAAAAATTAAAAAATAAAAATCGACTTCTCATCAAATGAACATTATTTCTCAGTTATTTATAAATGTGGGACAAAAATAACTACCCCTTAGACAGGAAAATTTATTATGAAATAGCTTTATACTAATATCTTACCATATTCTGCTTCAGATTCTTAAGAGAAAAAAAGGCCACATAGAGCTAAAGACTCCTATATATCCCCTCTCTAATCTCATTTTATCCCTCCCAACTATCCTAAATTTGATGTTGTCCCTATCTGTCCAATTTTTATACCTTTAATACATATGTATCAATAATCATATTGTTTTTATGTATATAACTGGGACCATATTATATCTATTGTGTTAAAATTTTAATTCAAAATTGTTTGAAATAACTCCAGTTAATAAATGACAGGCATGGTAAACTGTTTAGTGGTCAAATATATTGATGTCTGCAACATACTCTGAAATGCATCAATTGCCCATCTGTTTAGGGTCCTCAAGGATTTTATCCCCCAGGACAATACACCATAGTAAGTAAGATGCTGAATGGGTAAGAAGGCATCAATGGCAGGCATCTGTTGCTAGGAAAGATAATGAAGAACTCTAAATGATCTTAAACTATCCATTCTCTCCATACTTTTTGTAAACTTCTCTCATACCTCAGTGTGATGATACCGCCTTAGAGAACTCTTGCACATATGTTCCACAAACCATGTTCAAGAATGTTTCCAAACTAGAAATAATCTAATGTCATCAATAAGAAAGAGTGAATACATTCTGGTCTGGACAGACAATGGAATATAACATGGCAATTAAAATTAATTAAAATAATCTCACAGAGTTGAATGAAAGAAGCAAGTCACTACAGAATATATATGGTGTGATTCCATTTACATGCAGTTCAAAGGGGTAAAAGTATAATGAAAAAAGTCAGGACAGTAATTATTTTTAAGGAGAAACAAACATGGGACAGGAGTGGGGGACTTCTAACATAATGAGCCCATTTCTTAACCTAGGTTGTGATATGGGTAAACACTTTGCAATTATATTTAAACAGTACATGTTTTATACATTCTCCTACATGCACATTTCAGTTAAAAAAAAAAAAAAAAAAAGAAAATGAATCGCTCCATTACAATACTAAGCTTCCATTTAGTATTTTGATGTAAAAAAATAAGATTCACACAAACTAACAGTTATTAATTCAACACCTCATATTTATAGTTTTACTGTAAAATTTGTTTCACTGTTCATGACTGTTTTTTCTAAAACACAGAAAATAACCAATTTCCTTTAATTTAAATGTTTTAAAGTATACAATTCTGCATAAATACAAGGCCCTATATGACTGGGCATCCATCAGATAATGAACTTCACATGATGTTTTACCTTGTAAAATCATACTAGTTCCTGTTACATTGAAGAACTTCTACTATAAGAGTAAAAGGCTGGACAAGGATAGATCCAAGAAAATAAATGTTTTAAAAAACCCCAAAACTTCTCTAAGAAGTGGCTGCCTCTGAGGAGCAGGACTGAGAATGGTAAGGGGGAGAGGAGGGAGGCTGCTTTTCATTACAGGCTCGCTGTAAAACACGGACACGAAAAAGAGCTGACACCCTACTATTCATCAATTAAAAAAGCAAATGAAAGAAAAGATAGCTGAATTCCTATAGCAGGGAGAGAATGAAAGTGAAAACAGAAGTTTAGGAAGAGTCTTCTCATGATAATGGTGTTAATTCAGATATTTATAACTGGAAGAGAGGAAATCAAAATGCTTCTGCAGAGAAATTTATACGACCAAAGATCTGCTGCGTAATTTCTTTCTATCCACCAACAGAGCAATTAGCAAATGAGTTACATTTTTGTAAAGGGTGAAATGCTTAGACACTTGTAGTATAGATCAAGAGCTACTTTTACTATAGTATACAGACCATCTGAGAAAACACAAAGATAGATATGAGATGAAAAACTTTCTCTTAAGTAAGTTCTTACACTAATGGGAGAAAGAGATTACTCCAACAGTTGAAAACTGTCGTAATCCTTTCAGTTGACTCAATGAGATTACTAATTCAATTTCTACCATCCAAATGAAGCAGCTGCTAAGCAAAGGAACAAAATATTCTAGCCAAACAACGGAAGCAATAATTATTTTCACACCATTCAACTAATGGACTGTTCTTCACAACCTTACAAGAGTCTGTGAATACCTTTGTCTCATTAGATGGGATGTAATGTAAGATAAAGCCTACAAATATGCAATCAGTGATAGAGTTAAATGTCCAAAGAAACCTCGATCATGTCCAAGCATCACACGGTATTAAAAATAAATAAATAAATAAATAAATAAACAAACAAACCTCCTTACCAGACTCAAACAACTGTAAATAATAATAGTGTATTTCCCAGGACAGATTTTCAAACGCTGTAAATGCTACCCTAAATCAGGAAGGGATGTTTTGCCTAGAACCCCAAGGATCAGGGAATGGAGATGCCATGAAACACCAAGTGGAACTAAAAAAAACTAACACTGAGAAAGCAATGGTTTACTGAGATAAAAAATAGGTTAATTACATTTGAAAAAAAATAGTTTAATTATTTACTGTGGTCAATATAGCAGTGGGTTTGGGAGCAGAAGGAGAAGCAGAATTAGAGAAGCAGAAAAAGGGAAAGCCACAAAGTTGACAGACACAGAACAGCAAAAAATGGAATAAAGAAAGAAAAAACTGGGCAAGGGAGAAGAGGGTAAATAAGTTATAATACTGATAATAAACTACTCCAGCCACTTTCTTTACTTAGCAGAGGCTGTGGCCTTCAAAATATCACTGGTGCTTGAAAATTCAAATATTAAAATGCTAAGTAACTGCTCTTCCTAAACATGTACTTTTTCTGTAAGTGTGGCCTACAAGCACTGCAATTGCACCGCAATCATTTAGGGTAATTATTACAAATGCAAACTGATAAGCCAAACCCTAGGCCTAATGAATCAGAATCTCAGGAGTTGAAGCCAGGTGATTCTCTATTACACCAAAGGTTGAAATTACTGCTTTAAAACATATACTACCAAGTAGATTTTCATTTTTTTCTTTGGTTAGGAAGTGCCGACACCAGACAGACTACGCTGAGGGCCACATGCCTTTTAAAGATTTGCCACCCCTAACTTTAGCAGAATTTGCCCAACTGAGTAGCTAAGGGTTTGATGCAGCAAATAGTAACTGTTTACTAATATGTGCTTGGTAGTTTTGTCAAAGGTTCCAAAAGACAAAAAAATAAAACATTTCTCACCTCAAAGAGCTTACATTCTCATTCTTATTGGTGAAGGCACTCCCCTTAAGCTAGGCAAATGCTACTCAGTCTTCAATACTAACAATTCCTAAAGATCCATATACTTCCCTATTTTAAGTTGCAGTCATGTTTTCACCTTTAGGCAAATAGTCTGAACCTGAATTTAACTTCTTGGTGGCTTGGTTCCATTCTTATCTTACCGATGTTACCACACCCTGTTTTTCCAGTAAGAATCTAAGTTTGTGAGGAGAGAGCCTATGTTTTCTGGCTGTTTCTGTGCTCTCTGTTGCTTAGGACAATGAAAACCACCTTGTGGAGGGTCTGATATCGCACTGGGTTAGAGGACTTGGAGACGTAGGAGATGCAACAGTTACATGCAAAGTGATTTAAAAAACCAAATTTCAGACCTAAAGAAAGGCAGATCGAAAGTAAATTTCAACCATTCCAATAAAATACATCAAAAAGTTAACAAAGATTTTGTATTCCCCATTAGTTTCTTAAAGTGCCTAGTATGTATAGTCAACTCTCAAAGGAGGAGAGAAGATATGACAAACAAATGGAATGAGATTACTAATTCTGGAAAGGTTCAGTTCAAGAGGAGTGTAATGTTAAAGTTTAGAGACTTGTAGACTTTGTAAACTTATATGCAGGGTTTTACACACACATACACTTTAATATAACAAGGCATCATATTAAACAGTATTTGCCCTCCTAAAAGAACAAGAGATAAAACTAAAGCAGAAATAAACCTGTCTGGCTCTGAAGTTCAAAGTAAATTCCCAAATCCTCATAATTCCATCCCCCTGGATTCATCTTAAATATGTAATGACACGAACAATGCTTCTTCAACTATGAAAAAATGCTAATAATGAAAAAAAAAAAGCTGTTGTAGAAATTAAACAAATGCATCATCTTCTCTCTGATGAAAAAACAAACTAGTTGGAACACATTTTCAAGATCATTGGTTAATTCATTTGGTACATCTTATTACCAAACTTATCACCAAGCAACTTAATTAAGGTTTTATTTACTCTTAAAGGAAACACAGATCATTTCAAACAAAGCATCACTTGTTAGTGTGGACTAGCATGAGCAGCTCTGGGCTGGAAGCCCTGCCATTAGGCACTGCACAACCTTGAGCGAGTCACAAGACCTCTTTGGGCCACTGTTTCTTCATCTATACAAGTGAGGCAGCTGAATGATCTTCAGTGTTTTTCAGTGCTTAAGTTCTTTAAATGGGTAATTCTAAGTTTCATTCTGATGACTCGATCTACACTTATATTCAACCTTATGAAAGGAAAACAGTGGGAAGAAGACTGCTAAGTAAATCTTTCTGGCCTTCCCTTGCTTCCACGTTTTTTTTTTTTTTCCTTCCCTTGTCCTTGAAGCCCCACTTCAGTCTTCTTCACATAATAGGAAACTGAAATATATGATCAGTATCTATTTTATTTATACCAGCTGCTTAATTTTAAGAAACTAAATCCTTCTACTTCCCTTTAATAAATAAAATCTTACTTAGTTGTTTGTCCCTAGATTTTTCTCTCATGGGTCACTGGCTTTTAAAAACTTAAAAAAAAAAAAAAAAAAGCCAAAAGTTTCCTTAGATTTTTCACACAGACCAGACTAGAAGTAAATACAGGCTCTACTTACTCAAAGGCTGACTAAACCAGCAAGATGCAAACAAAGATGATAGCAAATGGCTCAGAGCTGAATTGGTAAAATGTCTGCTATGTCTTTCCTGCAAAGCCACAAAACTGAGACCTGTTAATATAAAAACCCTTTCCAAGAGTATGAAGTAGTAACTAACTGCCTTTCTATCTTCCCTTTCAGCAGATAGGCCTTTAAGCACTTAGAAAGTCAGTAACAGCAAATTTCCAAAGAACTAGCTAGACATCATTATAGTCAATAATATATGACTTAAGTTTTATTTCCAAATATTTTATTCATAATCCCTACATATTCAAATTTTACTTGCATTCCAATTTTAATTTCATAAATAACTTTCGTAAGTAAAATACTACTTCACTCAGCTTCTCAGAGGACCTAGAACTTGAAGGCACACCAGAATATACACTAGCCAAAATTTCGTAATTTCAATGATGATAAATATTCCAGGAAAAGACTAAGCAATCTTTTCTTTCACACAAAAGGTATTACTTTTTTTCTTCAAAACAAGCAAATTTTAACAACAACAGTATAGAGGGAAGGCCAATATTCTTTACTTTTTCTTTACACACAAATTGAAATACTACATGCTTCCTCAGAAGCCAGACATGCATCTAAGGTTGTTTCTCAGAATAAGTTTCCAGTGTGAATTATAAAACTTTATTATTTTTTTCTGATACTAAATGAACTGGTCTACTCTTTCTTCCTCTTTATTTAATAGTCACTTTTACTTATTATCTATCTAAATGGCTTCATTTTCCTTAAACTTCTATTTAGTTTTCAAAAATTAATGTTATAATTTCATTAATTTAAGAAAAAAGAGGAAAGAACAGTCAATGAGCAATACCTATGACCGAGTTGTCTCCAAACCTCCCTTTAACCAAAATGCCAAAACAACACCACTGCCTCGGAATTTTTTTCTTAACATCCGTATCACACAAGCATAGTACATGAATTTACTTAATTGTAACTTTCTAGCTATCCCACAAATACAACTGGATTTTTTTTTAAATGAACACTTGACTGGTTTGTTTTGTAGTATGAAAAAGAAAGAAAAATCTCCTTTATTCTCAAGTCATACAGGGGGCAAACAAAGAAAACAAGTTATGTAAAATATTAAAAAAATGCTTTTCTAAGAAGATCTAAAACTTTCCAGAATTTGAATGCTTTGTTTCCCCCTAGCAGTTAAGTGCAATCAGGCATGTGACTGACTACACACATTTTTTTCAGAGAGTTAAAGAACACATTCAGCCATGTTCTTCGACAGGTAAGAACCACCCTCCGTTTATCAGCTCATGAAACAGACAGAAGCAAACACACAAACTCATAACAAGTTACCTTCAAATATTCTCGTTCTCTTTTTGTCCTTTGGGCTTGAAAATAAAAAGCAATCCGGCAAGTTTTATGCTGTTAAAATGGCTCCTGTAGATTGGGGAAGTGGTGTCTGTGCTTCAGCCTATGAGTCATACATGAAACTAAGTGTTTCTAAGGGAGGCACGCCCATGTTGCTGTGGACCCAATTATTCTGCTAGGTCAAACATGCAAATCTACAGGTAAAAACAGAGGAGAAGTACAGAAAAAGGAGAGACAGAGAGCCAAGGAGCAAGATCTACCTTGATTAAACCATTATTCAGCTCATGTTAATTACCATAATTTAACATTAACAATAAAATAGAACTCAGGATCTACACAGAAACAAAATTAAAACCGTATGTTGTTTTACAAAATAAAATCTCAACTTTTAAAAATTATATTAATATATCAAGTAAATAAAACTATGAAAAGAAAAAAAATGTGGGAGGGAATGGAAGGGAGACAGCAAATTTTCTGGCTTTTAGTGTGACAATGGACTGGTGAGTCTAACCAGGCTACTCATTAACCCTTACATGAAAGGGGTACATTGCTATGTAATCTGGAAAAGCTAGCCAACTGCAGTATCTGATGCAGATTTACAAGTCCACTAAACATAAAATCTAGAAAATTCAAAGTTCAGTAGAAAAATAAGTGTGAATTAACTTGGTTTATAAATTTTTTTAAGAATTCAGGGTTAGAAAGGAGCTAAAGTCTAATATAGCAAAATGATTTTAAATAGTATCGCAAGCTTGATAAAACTCCATTTTAAACAGATTACCAATGCAATCACGGTTCATGATTCTATGCTCCCAATTGATAGCCACCGTTTTCTTTACCAAAATATTCCACAAATAAAAACGTACTATGTGCCAGGCACCCTGCTGCACCATACATGGTGACCCTAAGGTGCCAACAAACGATGTGGACAGTGAAGTTTTGCTCTCCAAGTCATCGTACATCTGACAAGGTGCCCAAGCAGCTGAGATGTTAGTGCACTACTTACCCTGTCCCCTGGATGAATATTAATTTATTCTAAGAGTGTAAATTGATCAAAATGGCTTGAAAGCATTAAGTACTCTCAAAAGTGCTTTACATGACAAAGTACTACTCACTAGACTTCATCTTAATATTTTACAAAAAGTAAATAGGATTTGGCAAAGTTTTCTGCTTCAGTTAATTACTTGGAAGTAATCATTTTGTCTTACTAGAGGCGCAGCTGAGAGGACAAGCTGTCACTGACTTAGACAGGAACTTCACAAACTGCAACAGAACAGAATGGTTGTGAACCAACTTTCTGCCCATTAAGTGCCTATTTATTCCATTCTACTGAACACTGTTTGGTTTACCTTTTTACTAAGATAATCCCCATGGTTTAACAAATTATTAATAAAAAATTATGCTAAAAAGAAAAACACATCACTTCTTCTGCCGTCAAATATCATATTTATCTTACGTTAGAGCTCATTTATTTAGAATGACTGTTTGGAGCCCCAAAACCAAGAAAAAAGGCCCTCTGAGCAGTCACAGGAGATGTTCACTGGAAAACCCCTAAGTCGTTTCCTAAAGCTGAAATTTATTTTAGACCATATCCATGTAAGCCCAATAATTTGATAATCTTTTACCTAATTAGAAATGAAGTTATAGGGGTGTGAAAGAGGGAATAGTGAAAGGATGATGTCACAACAAACAAATGACAGAGTGGAAAGTGGAAAGTGAGAGAAGACTAAAACAAAAACCTATAAAAATCACAAATAAATATAACTTTAAAAGTCCTGGCATC
Organism: Panthera uncia; assembly: GCF_023721935.1. Lineage (NCBI taxonomy): Eukaryota > Metazoa > Chordata > Mammalia > Carnivora > Felidae > Panthera > Panthera uncia. The sequence continues at coordinate 28,093,416 of NW_026057576.1, read as the reverse complement.
TAAAGCCATCATATAAGGTCAGTAAGTTCTACACACTCCTTGAGTGTATCGCCAAACAGTAAATGCCTTGAAGTCAACATTATTATAAAAGACAAAGTGAGAAAAATGTGTGTGTGTGTGTGTGTGTGTGTGTGTGTGTGTGTGTGTGAGAGAGAGAGAGAGAGAGAGAGAGAGACAGAAATCTTTTATGGTGTATGGATACCTAAAAGGAGAAGCTTCTGCTATTGAGAACATCCATTTATATAAAGCACCTCATTACTTGATAATGGCAGACATGTGGAAAGTAATTTAAGAGAAGTACTTTTCACCACCGGTATGTAGAAGTAAGAGACATAAAGTGAAAATAAGTACCCTTCTTCAATAGCAACAAATATCTGAGCTATTCCTAGGGAGAAGATTCCAGAGTTTCTGCTACAAATATATTGCCCCTTTGCTGGTGGCCCTATAAGCATTGTTTTACCACCTATAGAAACTAGATCCTGGTTATATTCACAACCCCAAGAAATCAATCACCACAGAAAAAACAAGTTGGCAAACAGTTCAGCACAGGTTCTAGAGTCACTCTGCTTGGGTGCAAATCCCAGCTATGCTACCTATCTGCTGTGTGATCCTGGGCAATATTTAACAGTAGTGTGCCTAACTTTTTTGTTTGTGATTTAGGCTAATAACACCTACCTCAGAGGACTATAATGAGCATTAAAACCAATGAATGTACTACTACGCTTAATATAAAAAATTTTTACAACTTAAAAATAAGAAAACAAACTAGCCTTTAAAATTGTCAAACAGGTCTGAATAGACATTTCACCAAAAAGAGATACAGATGGCAGAGAAAGACAGCAAAAAATCTCAACGTCCTTACTCAACAGGAAAATGCAAATTAAAGCCACAGTACCCATGCACATCAACAGAATAACTTAAAAAAAAAAAAAAAAAAAAACTGAAAATACCAAGTGCTAGGGAGGATGTACAGCAACTTCAACTTTCACATGCAAAGTTGGGAATGCAAAATGGTACAGCCTACTTGGAAAACCATTTAGCAGTTTCTTGTAAACATATACTTATTATACAATCCAGCAGACTCAATCCTAAATATATGCCTAAGGGAAAGGAAAATATATGTCTATTAAAAACAAAAACAAAACCTTCTACTGGGGTGCCTCAGTGGCTCAATCAGTTAAGCATCTGACTCTTGATTTCAGCTCGGGTCATGATATCACAGTTGGTGGGATTGAGCCCCACATTAGACTCTCTCCCTCTCTCAAAAATAAATGAATATTTAAAATAACAACAAAAACTTCTACTTAAATATTTATAGAAATTTTATTCAGAATTACCAAATCCTGGAAACCCAAATGTCCATCAACTGGAGAACGGTTAAACACATTGTGGTACATCCATACAACGGGATGTTATTAGCAGTAACTTTCGAAATACACCTACCACATGGATAAATCTAAAAGCATTAGGGAGTGAAATAAGCCAAACTCAAAATATATACTATATGACTCCACTTACACGATGTTCTGGAAAAGGCAAAACAAAAAGGGCAGAATTCCTATCAGTGGCTGCCAGGGGTTAGGAATGAGGGGAGGAGACTGACTACAAAGGGGAACAAGAAAACCGTTTGGAGTGATGGAAGCATTCTGTATAGGGATTGTGGTATTGGTTCTATGACCTATATATGTTGTCAAAAATCATAGAACTGTACAACTAAATAGGGCAAATTGCACTGTACATAAAAAATAGCTCAATAAACCTGACTTCAAAAAGAAACTAGTTCATGTGTAATACAGTTATTAATATTGAACTGAGCACTAAGTAAACACTTTATAAACATTAACTTATTATTATGCTTCTTAGTAGAAGCAATCAGTATCAAATAGTTCAGGATGAGAAAGGTTAAGTCTTTAAACTTTTATATAAATAAAATGTGGCATCTTAGGCTTCTGATGCAAATATATTATACTTGTACATACAGTTGATGTCTATTTCTATAATTAGATCTCTATCAAGTCAGTATATACCTTAATATAAAGCTATCATGGCTACTTGGAGGAATTTTCAGCATTTATATTTGAACTATTAGTTTAGCAAGATTAGGTCAATTAAATGAATTGAATGCAGCTAAAGTTAGGACACTGTAAATTTCTTTCTTTAAAATACAACTTATAAAAAGAATTTACAATGCAAGCACGGACTCTCTTCTTTCCTTTCATTGTTACTGCTTTTCTTTGAACTCAAATGTGAAAAATCCCAGTATCTGAAAATATTAAACAGTCTCATGCTCATATCTAGAATACCTGGGCTTTAAAAAAAGGCTTGCTCTGAATCTGTCCCCTCGTTCAGGAGCCAACAGGAGAGATGGAAGAAGCATGCAAAGATCAAATCATTAAAATGATAAATGACCAAAATCACTATTCTCTACTACTTATTTTTTTAAGTTTATTTATTTTGCGAGTGAGAGAGAGCACAAGTGGGGAGGGGCGCAGAGACAGAGAAAGAGAGAGAGAGAGACAGAGAGAGAGAATCCCAGGTAGGCTCCAAACTGTCAGTGCAGAGCCTGAGGCAGGGCTCAAATTCACAAACTGTGAGATCATGACTTGAGCCAAAGTCAGGTGCTTAACTGAGCACCCCAGGCACCTGTCTCCACTATTTAAATATAAAAAAAAATTTTTTTTTAAGACTGGGATTCAGTGTTCTAAATATTTCAGTGGGAAAGGATTCTCAAAGTATAATCCCAGGTTCTGAACAACATGTAGCATTTCCAAATGTGACCTTAAATGTCAAACATAGTTAATTCTCTATCATCTATCACTAGTGGGTTAAAACAAGGCCTCCTTTCCTGTTTCTGCACCCATTATTAAGTAGGACATATCCATAAGGAACATTCTCCTGGACAAGCATCTGTGTGTTTTAAAAGGCACACCAAAGTCAAAAGGGGCCATCGCAGCGCCTGGGTGGCTCAGTGGATCGAATGCTGACTTCAGCTCAGGTCATGATCTCATGGTTAGTGAGTTCAAGCCCACTGTCAGGCTCTGTACTTATAGCTCAGAGCCTGGAGCCTGCTTTGGATTCTGTGTCTCCCTCTTTCTCTGCTCCTCCCCTACTTATACTCTGTCTCTGTCTCTGAAAAATAAACATTAAAAAAAATTTTTTTTAAGAAGGGAATCAGGCTTTGGCTGGTTTTGTTTACTAATGTATTCCTATCATTAAGACAGGGCCCAACACACAGCAGAAACTCAGAGACATGAATAAATAACTTTTCTAAAACAGTTCATTAAAGGAAAATTACAGCATATCAGGATTTTACTGCGCATTCAAATATTTTTTAAAGACATGATTTGGCCCATAATTTGATACTGCAAAATTCATGTACCTACCTGTGTTATAAGATTCCATCGTAGGTACTATTTTGGATGTTGTTCTTTCCCTTCTTGTCAAAAACAACCCAAGAATTGATTTACAATTATATTTTTTATGATGCTCCCAGGTAATATTCTGACTGCAATCTCAAATTTCATATAGATGTATCTTTTATACATGATGTGATATATCTTTTAATCTCTTTTGATTAAATTTTAAATTCAATGTTAAAGACAATGTGTCCTTTACTTCAGTGGATTGTAACCAGGGATCTACCTGTGAATTACCTAAAGGAACTTCATGCCTACTGTTGGAAACAGACTGAATAATGTGGGTAGAAGCCATGCTTCTGAGCACCTCTGCTCTACTGCTCTGCAGCCTTACTATCTAATGTAGTTAGTGGTCTTCACACAGCAGTCACTCAAAAAGATGCTTGTTCCCTTACTATTCAATAATTTCTAAATGTCGTGGAGAGGAAATCCTCTATTTTTTGCATTGAGTTTAGAGTGAAACCTAAGATCCTCCTTTGCTACTGCATCATACTGTAGGAAAAATAATATCGCAACAACATCCTAACTGTCCCTTTTCCTACCACCAACTACCTATTTCCAATTCACCTTTCACTCTGCTATCACAGAATCTTCCTTTAAAAAACACTATGTGAAGTGATGTGATTATCAACTCATGACTGAAAAAAAAGAAACTAACAAACTTTGATTCCCCCAAAATAAAATAACCTAGACTACCTACCATGGTTTTCAAACTTTTGTTACACAGTTGAATTCTTACAAAAATCTTCAAGGAACTGAGATACTACATACATTTAAGTCTTTGTTGTTTTCAGAAAGTCTAAAATTACCAATCCTATCCAAACTCATTTTAAAAATAGGGAAAGGAGGGGTGCCTGGGTGGCTCAGTTGGTTAAGCCTGACTTTGGCTCAGGTGATGATCTTGTGGTTTGTGTGTCCAAGCCCTGTGTCAGGCTCTGTGCTGACAGCTTGGAGTCTGCTTCAGATTCTGTGTCTCCCTCTCTCTCTGCCCCCCCCCCCCACTTGTACTCTGTCTCTCCCTCTCTCAAAAATAAATAAACATTAAAATTTTTTTAATTAAAAAAATAAAAATCGGGAAAGGAGATAACTGACTTGCCCAATGTCAAGTTCATGACTGATCTGAGGTACTCCTAGGTATCCACTCATTTAACATTTACTGAGCATCTACTATGTGCCAGGCACTCTTCCAGGCCCTTGCTACATAGCAGTGAACAAAGGAGACACACTGTTGGTAAATGATCCCTCCCCACATGGCACTTATATTCTAGTAAGGGACAAACATTATGGACTAAATACAGAGCATGTCAATTATAAATAAAAGATAAAATACACATATGCTAGTGATAAGGACAAAGAAGGAAAAAAACACAATAGCAAAGAGGAGAATAGAACATTTTAGACTAGCTAGGGAGGATTTACTTTTGCCATGTCACCTTTGCATAAAGACTTCTAGCCATGTAGACATATCTAAGAAAGAACATTCTAGACAGAGAAAGCCTGTGCAAAGACTCTAACAGGGAGCTTAACTGATACGTTTAAGGAAAGCAAGGAGGCCAGTGTGGGTCAAGTAGAGAAAATAAGAAGAGTAAGAGGAGGAGAAGAGTACTAGGAACTAGTGGAGAGCCTCACTGTTTAGAGACTTAATAGTTGGAGAGTTTTCAGCATATGAGTCATAAGATTTGACCGCTGTGATGAAAACACACTGCAAAGGGGCAAGGAAGGAAGCGAGGAGAAGCTAATGCAATAATCCAAAGAGGATAATGACTAAAACAAAGGAGGCAGCATAAGAGGAAGATCTGACTCAATTATGGATGTTTTTGAGGAATACCCAATGAAATTTCTGAATGGACGGAAGTAGTTGGTGGGGAAAGAAAGGCTTCAAAACTCCATTTCTGGCAACTGAAAGACTGCTGTTGCCCAAACTGAGCCAGGAAAGACTACAGATGATGACGGTTTGGGGTATGGAAACATCAGGAGCTCAGTTTTAAACTCATTAAGTTTGAGATGTTCATCAGCTCTCCAAGTGGACATGTCAAATTGGACAGATTGCCTTGGAGTTGCAGACATAGTCCTAAGGCCAAGGGAAGGGATATGGGCTAGGTATAGAAATTGTAGTCATTAACATATATACAATAATAAAGCTACAGGTAGAAAAGGTAAGGACGACAGACCTCTGGGACACTCCAATATTGAGAGGTAGAGGAGAGGAGGTAAAGTTAGCAGAGAAGGCTGAGAAGGAGTATCCAAAAATATCGCAGGAAAACAAGGCAAATATGGTATTACCCTGGAATTTGAGTAAAAGTGTTTCCAAAAGAAGGGATTGAGCAACTGTGCCAAATGCTGATGACATATCAAATAAAATGATGTCTGAGAAAAAAATGGCAGTTGAATTTAGCAACATGAACGTCACTGTTAATTTTTTTTTTCTGATGTTTTAATTTATTTTTTAAGACAGAGAAAGCATGAGCTGGGGAGGGGCAGAGAGAGAGGGAGACAGGAATCGAAGCAGGTTCTGCACTGACAGCAGAGAGCTTGATGCGGGGCTCAAACCCATGAGTTGTGAGATCATGACCTGAGCTGAAGTCAAGATGCTTAGCTAACTGAGCCACCCAGGCGCCCCACATCACTGTTAACTTTGTTTTCATGCTATGATAGAAAAAAAAAAAAAAAAGATAAGTAAAACATCAGATTACAGGGAATTTAACAGAGATTGAAAGGTGAGAAACTGTTGTGAATGAGTCAAGAACAGATTTGAGAGGGGAAGGGAGGGCTTCTTTAAGAAAGGCAGTGACAGGGGCACCTGGGTGGCTCAGTCAGTTAAGCGTCCGACTTCAGCTCAGGTCACGATCTCATGGTCTGTGAGTTTGAGCCCCGCGTCAGGCTCTGGGCTGATGGCTCAGAGCCTGGAGCTTGCTCCCGATTCTGTGTCTCCCTCTCTCTCTGCCCCTCCCCTGTTCATGCTCTGTCTCTCTCTGTCTCAAAAATAAATAAACGTTAAAAAAAAAAAAAAGAAAGGCAGTGACATTTCTATTGCCAAGAACATTCCATTTTGTATTGCAGTTAATTTTGTACAAGTCTATCTATACATCGATAAACTGGTAACCCATTCAAGAGCAGGAACCATACCCTGCAGCTTGTACGACCGACTGTGACTGTGGACAGAAGTTTGAAGATTGGAGAACAAAAATCACAACCAGGCTACATTTAAGAAATAAGTCTCCTGGGGTGCCCGGGTGGCTCAGTCGGTTGAGCATCCAGCTCTTGATTTTGTCTCAGGTGAGGATCTCACCGTTCGTGGGATGGAGCCCAACACCAAGCTCTGCGCTGGCACACAGTCTGCTTAAGATTCTCTCCCTCTCTCTGCCCCTCTCCTGCTCTCTCAAATATAAATAAACAAATTAAAAAAAATAAAGAAGTCTCCTCATCAAAATTTTACTTAACTGAATACATAAAATTACCAGATATTCAGAATAACTGGAAATTTTTATAATTACCCCCAAAATTCAATTACATTTATGTCAGTTCACTAATAAGATATTTTTAAAAACACAAGAAACCCGATACCAATATTTTGGAAACTTTTTTTTTTTAATCCTATGGCAGGAGAATATTTAAGTAAATGGGCTTTTAGCACAAGTTCAAAAAACTTGTCTCTAATACCCCAAACCTCCATGCTCTTTAAAAAGAGAAAGAAAAGAAAAAGACATCTTTTGCCATTAGTAAAGTTTAAGATTATGGTAGAAAGCAAACCTCTTGGGGTGCCTGGGTGACTCAGTCGGTTGAGCGTCCAACTTCAGTTCAGATCATGATCTCACTGTTTGTGGCCTCGAGCCCTGTGTCGGGCTCTGTGCTGACAGCTCAGAGCTTGGAGCCTGCTTCAGATTCTGTGTCTCCCTCTCTCTCTGCCCCTCCCCCACTCATGCTCTGTCTCTCTCTGTCTCAAAAATAAAATAAACATTAAAAAAAAAGCAAACTTATTTTAAAATAGCCTGATTTACACTATTTAGACTCTGTCTATTTTTATATAATATTTATTATCTAACACAAATTAAAGATCCTGTTTACAAAGAGATTAAGAAAAAGCTTAGTATTACGGCTTTAATTCTCATAAACAGATGAACTCAAAGTTAATTCATAATTGCTTGTGGACTGATGACTTACTTGGCATGACTTTCTGCTTAGGACTAAATCACAGAATGCTTAGCCCTAAATATTATAACCCACCAATGTGAAAAAAAATTACATTCTATTATTTTTGCTCTTTAATAAAAATAACTAAATATAAACAAAAAAGGGGAACTTTAGGATATGTTAAAGGAACACGAACTTCAATTTCTAATTGTACTGCTGGTCAAAATCGAGAAATGAAAAAACCGACATTAGCAACTAGCCATGTAGTCCAAAGCATAGGCTTTAGAGTAGGTGACCTGGGTTCGGTCCCAGCTCCACTATTAACTAATTGCATGACTTAGGGCTATTTAAACTCTCTGTGCCTATGTTTTTACTTCTGTAAAAAGGATCATGCTAATCCCTATTTCACCAAAAAACTCACTTAAATTGCTTATTATAATACCAGGAGGACACATGATGTGTTCTCAATTATTTATCAAAAAACAGGAGGAGAGTAGGTAACATACTAGAAGTACATTTATAATCAGCAATAAAACGGAATGAACTATTGATAAACACAACTTGGATGACTCTCAAAAACATTATGAGGAGTCAAAGAAGCCATTGTCAAAAGGTTACATACTCTAGGATTCCAAATATATGACATTCTCTGAAATACCAAAGTATAATGTTGGAGAACTGATCAGTGGTTGCAGGGGCATTGATTAGGGGTAGGATGTGACTATAATGAGAGAGCGTGAGGGAGTTTTGAGGGGGGATGGAATTGTTCTACATCCTGATTTAAAGGAAAAAAAAGGTGGGGGGCACCTGGGTGGCTCAGTAGGTTAAGTGTCTAACTAGATTTCAGCTCAGGTCATGAACTCACGGCTCATGAGTTTGAGCTCTATATCAGGGTGCTGTGAGCACAGAGCCTGCTTGAGATTCTCTCTCTCTGACCCTCCCCCACACTCAATCAATAAACTTAAAAAAAAAAAAAAACAAGACCTGATATATGTTGCTCCCAAAAAATAATTTTTAAAGGCCAATTTTACTCTGTAATTTTAAAAATGAAACAATTGGGTCACCTGGGTGGCTCATTCAGTTAAGTGTCTGACTTTGCCTCAGGTCATGAACTCACAGGTTCAGGGGTTTGAGCCCTGCATCAGGCTCTGTGCTTACAGCTCAGAGCCTGGAGCCTACTTCAGATTCTGTGTTTCCCTCCCTCTCTCTCTCTCTGCCCTTCTGCTTGTGCACGCTCTCACTCTCTCAAAAATAAATAAGAATAAATATTAAAAAAAGTAAAATTAAACAATTTAAAACCCAAAAGTCCAAAAAGTCATTACTCCAGTCCCTGACCATGAGAGAATAGAAGACAAAAGACAAAAATCAAACTGAGGGACATTCTACAAAATATCTGCCTGATAGTCTGAAAATGTCAGTCAAAAAAACAAACAAAAAAAAAAGACAAGAAACCATCAGAGATTTGAGAGAATTAAGAAGACACAACAATTAAATGCAGGGCAGCTGGGTGGCTCAGTCATTAAGCATCTGACTTCGGCTCAGGTGATGATCTCACAGTGAGTTCAAGTACCACATAGGGTGAGCTTGAGCCCTGCTTCGCGTGAGCCCCACTTCGGGTGAGCCCCGCTTCTCCCCTTTCTCCCCCCACCCCTCGCTCACTTGCACCCCCTCTCTCAAAAAAACAAAGACAACTAAGTGCAACACATCCTGGAACAGAAAAAAGACATCAGTAGAAAAACTATGAAAAATCCTAATAAGGTTTATAGTATTCTACCAATCTTAGTTTCTTAGGTTTCTGGGTTTTGTTTTGAGAGCAAACATGGGGGAGGGGCAGATGGAGAGGGGGAGAGACAGAATCTTAAGCAGGCTCCACACTCAGCAAGTATTCTGACTCCTAGCTGGATCTCTCAACCATCAGATCATGACCTTAGCCGAAATCAAGAGTTGGATGCTCAACCACCTGAGCCACTCAGGCGCCCCTTGATTTCTTAGTTTTGATAGCTGTAATGTGATTGTGTATGACATTAACATTAGTAGAAGCTGGATGAAGAACATAGAGAAGCTCTGTACTATTTATGCAATTCTTCTGTAAGCCTAGAATCACTTCAAAATAGGTTTAAAAAGATTAAATACCAGAAAAAGTAAGGTTTGCAATAATTTCATGAAGCAAAAATAGGTTATTTCTCTTCCAGAAACCAACCAATGCCATCCTGCATATTTTCATTCCCTCAGTGTAAGTTTAACTACCTAGTCTAGTTTGTACCTACATTAAGATAATATATGTTATCTGAAAGGGATAAAAGATTGTACCATAAATGATATAACTTATTAGCTATGCTCACTTCCAGTATATATGTTTATACCTTTAAAAATTGTATCAACATTTGATTTCCCAATTCAAGAATGATGCTTTTTAAAAAAGGAATTTCTCATAAATCCTACCTCTTAATATTCCTATTAAAAAAAAAAAAACTTTCAACAGCCTACTAGTGCCCACAGAATAAATTCTAATATAAGATATTTTTGCATCTTGACTCTGGTCTACCTTATTGCATCCTCACTTGTGGCCTTTCCACCTCCCAACAAACACCCACAATCCAGCTTTGCTGAGCTTAATTCAGAGCATGTCATGCTTTCTACCTCCATATTTGCTGGCCTTCCCCACCAAGTAAATCTCCTGCAAAGCCCCTCTCTCCATCACTACAAGAAAGAATTGGTCCCTTTGAGCCTCACTCTGTATTTTAAAAATTGTCTGATAGATGCATGCATCACATTGTTTATGTATTCACGTAAACATTTACGTACTGTTGTACAAAGCACTCTGACAGGTTTTGGGACTTAAAGATGAACTGATTTCCTTCATAACTCTTCCTGACTACTCTGCTGGAATAACTGGTGAAGAACATATCGTTGTTGTTGTTGTTTTTAAATCACTTGTTTACATGTCTCACTGGTCACATATTTTAGCCTGATAGCATTCCTGACCCACAATAGTTCTGTAATAAATATTTGCTGAATGAAAACATTTGGAAGTCAACTAAATATTGGCTCAATGATAAATCTGTTTTTTCTCTTCCACACAAAACAAACCATTCTCAGGTCATTTCTGTAGAAGTCTAAATTACACAAAAAGCAAGGCCTTTTCCTCACTTTCCTGAATGGACTGATATCTCTGAATAGGTTGGTTAAGGCTGGGTCTGGCAGCCCTATTTGGGGATCAAGGCAAGAACAGTAAACTTTATATTCGTTAAGAAATCACAGTTTCTGGGTTAGTCCCCATGCTCACACCTGAACATCTCATTGTGTTAATAGACAATGAATACAATTAAACAGAGAGAGAGGCATGGAGAGAGAAGGAGAGAAAAAAGAAAAACTCCCAATAGAGTAGAACTGATTATCCAAATAGGGCCCTTTCCCTCAACTTTTGGTCTTCCGTCCCTCTCAGGCTTTTACTTACACAACCTTCTGTCAATAAGCTAATTCTAAATAATTAGAAACAAACTGGTAATTGTTTCAGTAAAAAGGAATATTCAAATGAGATACTTAGCCTACAGGCTTTATATTTCACAATACTGTACACATGGAACAATTAGACTTCTTTAAACTCTTATTTTACTACCATCACAAAGGATACACTTTAGCTGTAGCTAAACTGCTCTGCTGCTCTTCTTCCCTACTTGAAACCATATCACTGGTACAAATGAAAACTTTAAAACTTAAAAGTATTTTAGATCTACGATCATTTCAGAAAATATTTCTTGGACTCACACAACGCTCTCAGTATTTCAATGTTCTCAAATTTCTATCTCCAGGTCTTGCTCTTGAACTCCAGATTCTTCTATCCAACTTGACAACTCCATTCAAATGTCTAATAGACTTTTCAAACTTACCTCATCCAAATCTGAATTCCTGATCTTCCCTCCAAAACCTACTCTACCCAGTTGTCTCCAGTTGTCTTGGCAGAGATTCAACACTTCTAGCTGCTCACACCAAAAACTTTGGCCACTGACTCTTCTTTCAGTCCTCTAGTCATATCCAACCTGTCGAAAAAATCCTGTTGGTTCAATCTTCAAAACATATATAAAATCCGAAAATCATTCAACTTCATTGCTACTCTCACGCTGCAAACCACCTTCTGCTCTCATCTGCATCACTTCAGAGTCTTCCTGCTTCTATTCTTTCCCTACAACATACTCTCAAAGCAGCAGCCAGAAGTAACCTATTTAAAAAGACAAGTCAGGTTATATCACTCTCCTGCTTCAAAACCCTCCTGTAGGTCTTCTTTTCACACGCAAACATAGAAGTCTTCATAACAACTTCAAGGATAAGATCCTACTCTGGCCCCAACCTCTATGATTGTATCTCTTACTACTTCCTGCTTGCTTGCTCTCTTCTCATCATACTGACCTCTCCTTGCTATCCCAGGAACATATCAAGCATTCTTCCCCTCCAGGTCTATGCACTGCCTGTTCTCACCGCCAGGGAGCCTTTTCTGTTCGATATCCAGGTAGCTAACCTCCTCTATTTCTTACAGTAAACCACTGAAGTAATAGGTACTAAACTGTTCAGACTTCTCAGTGTGAAATATGACTCTGCCTCTTCTCTATCCTTTAAATATGGAATTGGCCAAGTGATTTACTTTGGTCAATGACATAATAACAAAACACAAGCACAGGCCTACCAAGTATAGGTACACGGGAGCTTAACCTCTCTTGCTGCTTGGGATCCCTCCGGCCACCACTAAGGTATGAGAGCCACACAAAGAGCCCCTCAGCCATGTGAGCAAAGCCACTCTAGATTAAGTATATAGCCCCAGCCGAGTCAGTTCTGATCTGAAGAATCACCCAATCATAAAAAATAACAATATACAGGATACACATAGTTGCTAAAAAATCATGATGTGCTCATTTAAAGCCAGGATTAAAAACCATTCTCACTATAGAATCCTATGTCATTTCTATAACATCCCAAACTTTTTAAAAACGTCCTATTTTGAACTTTAGAATTTAGTGTGAACCACCTCAACAGACATTTCCCAAATTTAAAGATACTAAAATGAGCGTGTATAACCTGCTATACAAATTAAGAATTCAGATAATTACAAATTAGAGAAATAAGTCCCCAGGACTTACCAACCTCTCTCTGCTTTTATTTTTGCTACTGTTTCCCACTATCCTTTCTCCCCATTCTTCAAGACTCTGCTAAAGTTGAGCTGAGAGAATATATAAGAAAAGTGATGAAACCTTAAAAAAAAAAAAAGGATATCCCTTAAATTATCTCAAGTATCTAAATGTAGGTAAAGACAGGGACACCTGGGTGGCTCAGTCAGTTAAGTGTCCAACTCTTGATTTTGGCTCAGGTCATGATTGCAGGGTCATGGAATCAAGCCGTGTCAGGAACCATGCTGGGTATGGAGCCTGCTTGGGATTCTCTCTCTCTGCCCCTGCTTGTGCTTGCTCTCTCTAAACAAAACAAAACAAACAACAACAACAAAAAACCCAACCCCAATTTTGACAACCTCAAACCTATCTACCATTCCTTCTTATTCCCTTCACAGCTAAACTTGCTCAAAGATTTATCTGTATTCCATTTCTTCATTTCCCACTCATTCTTAGACTCATACTAATTTAATCTAATCCTACCACTATCATGCCACTAAATCTGTTCTAACTAAAGTCAATGACCAGACAGGTAAACCCAAGTAACGCTTTCAGAACTTGTTTTGTTGGACCTGATAAATGTTCTGTCCTGGTTTTTCCCCAATTCTGGACTACTTTCCCTTAGTCGTCTCTGCCCCGCCTCCACGTACCTCCCCACTGAACAGTAGAGGTTCTAAAGATTCCACTGAAAGCCGCCTTCTCTCTCTACACTCTCCCTGGGCAAATCCATCCATTTCTAGGGTTTCAACTACCAAGTTAGAGTATAAAGGTGAAAATCACCTCTGTTCAATTACCCTTGATATTCCCCTTAAATTTAAGTACATGTCACCACATCAACAGGCCACATTGACAATCAATATATCATCTGAATAAATACAAATGAACCATTTCTCCCTCTGACATTCAAGCACCAGATTGAGTAGGTAATTCATATTTAAAAGCCACATTGTAGGAAAAGATACAGTTTTCTCCTTACTTCCACTCCATTCCACCAACATACTTTTTGGTTTAAAACTCATCAATGTCTGTCATCTTTGCATAAGATAATATTCAAACCCCTTAACATGGCCTACAATGCCTTACATAATCTGATATGTGCCACTGTCACCTCCCACCACTTTTCACACATCACAGCCCTCAGGGCCTTCTTTCATCTCCCAAAGGATACCCTTTCTTTCCCAGCTTTGGAGCATTTGCAAAATGCCACTCCCTCAAGTCTCACTTCCCTTTCTGTTTGTTCCCTGCTTTTTCCCAGCCACTGCTTACTCTTCCTTCAGGTCTCTATTTAAATGTCATTTTCTTAGAGAAGCTTTTTCAGTATAGCCTTTCCACCTACTCTGTCAGGGGTCTGTCTCCCTGGTGTGTGTGTAACACTCAAGCACACTTTTTTACTTGTTCAGTCAGTATCTGTCTCCCACACTAAACTGTAAGCTTCTTGAGGATCTTGTCCGCTCTTCTCATGGTTCTGTCCTCAGCACCTAATACCTGAATATCGACCAGATTAGTAACTTCAACCTCATTACAGAGGTTTTTATAACCTTACATTCTGCATATCCAAATATAAATTCAAATTTCCCTTTACAAAAAACTACAGTAAAATATACATAAAATTTACCATCTTAACTATTTTTAAGTGTGCAGTTTAGTGGCAATAGGTACATTCACACTGTTGTGCAACTGATCTCCATAACTCTTTTCATCTTGTAAAACTGAAACTCTCTACCCATTAAACAAATCCCAATTCCCCCTTCCCCCAGCCTCTGGCAATCATCATTCTACTTTGTCTCTATGATTTTGATTACACTTTGATACCACAAATAAGTGGAATCGTGCAGTATGTGTCTTTTTGTGACTAGTTTATTTCACTTAGCATGTCCTGCAGGTTCATCCACGTTGTAGCAAATTGCAGAATTTCCTTCCTTTTTAAGACTGAAAAATATTCTACTGTATGTACATACCACATTTTGTTTATCCGTTTATCCACTGAAGAACACTTAGGTAATTTCCATCTTTCAGCTATTGTGAATAATGTTGCTGTGAACATGGATGTACAGAGTCTCTTTGAGACTCTGCTTTTGATTCTTTGGGCAGATAACCATAAATGGGAATGCTGGATCATATAGTAATTCTATTTCCAACTTTTCAAGGAACCACCATAAAACTTTCCAAAGTAGCTGTGCCATTTTACATTCCTATGAACAGTACACTAGAGCTCCAATTTCTCCACATTCTCTCCAACTTGTTATTTCCTGTCTTTTTTTTTAATAGCAGGCATTCTAATGAGTATGTAGTTTTGCTTTTATGCAAAATGTATGTGCTTTCTTTTTCCTACAAACCTGTGGTAAAAAGCCCCCTTAAAATATTCCCCATAAACTAACCTAAGACATTCTAGAAGGTATTGAAAACAGAAACGAGACAGTCTTTGACAGCAGGATTTTAAGGAACAGTAAAATTGTGGTTCATGTGCAATGGCAAAAAAACACGGGAAAACAAAAAAAGAAATGGCATTCCTACTCATACCTGAAATTCCCTGATGTCAACTGCCCACTTGGCATTTTGAATTCCTTACGCCTATGTTCTGCCTTCCATCAGGATATCTCCCCTTCGTGCTTCTGTGCACCTCTGTACCTTCCCACAGTGCTAGGAGTCTGCCTGAGGGCAATCTCTTTCTGTCACACTCTTCCTTTCTACTTCAGCTCTTACAACTGGGGTGACTGCCTGCCTTACTCAGGGGGTGATTGAGTAGCAAGGCCCCATCCTTCCCAGTTAATAGGGTCATCTGTGTTTCTTGACATAAGGGAGTATCAGTGATAAACAGAGATGTCAGGAAAGTCATAGTAAAACAAATCCCATTAGAATTTTGAAAGTTTGAATTATATAATTAAATTGGAAACAAAAAGCTTCACACAAAGCAATATATCAACACATCCTAAACCAGAAATGCATCCTGGTCTTGGGATTTTAAGTCCAAAAGAAACTTTAACTAAATTAAAAGATTAAACTACAAATAAAGATTTAAGACTATAAGGACTGTATGAATGTAGAAGTCACTAGTTAAGTACCTTCCCAGAGAACTAAAATAAAGCAAAAAAAAAAAAAAAAAAAAAAAAAAGTTTTAAATAGAAGTTATTTATTTAATAGTGAGTGGTCTGCACTCATATATAAACTTTTAAATTTGCGCGCGCGCACACACACACACACACACACACACACACACTTATGAAATAGTGGTTATTTAACAAAATTCAACTAACCTAGGCTGGAATTACTTTTCAGAGAACAAAAGGTTTTATATTTACATTTATGAAAATGTCTTAAATTTACATTTATATTTACAGATGTAAAAAGTAAAAGAAAACGCTATCTACATTATTCCTGAAATAGTCACCATTCCAGCATAAAAAGGCAGACACTGAACAATAACAAAGTTGCTTAAGTTCAGACTAAATATCCAACTAAAAGCTTTTGATAGAAATTTAATGTCATTTATAGTTTTAAAAGCGATGATGATGATGATGAAACCACTAAATATTAAAAAACATAAATCCATCTCTAACTTTACTAGCTCTTTGTCCCAATATTTAGGAAAGGAGCAAATGAGCCATGAAGTATTTTGAAAGTTACTTTCCTTAAACAATATCTAAATAACACTGTTTTTAAAAAAAATTTTTTTTTTAGTATTTATTTATTTTTGAGAGAGACAGAGACAGAATGCGAGAGGGTTAGGGGCAGAGAGAGAGGGAGACACAGAATCCAAAGCAGTCTCCAGGTTCCAAGCTGTCAGCAAAGAGTCCCCCATGGGGTTCGATCCCACAAACTGTGAGATCATGACCTGGGCCGAAGTCAGACCTTTCAACTGACTGAGCCACCCAGACGCACCTAATAACACTGTTTTTTACTGAGCAATATACCTTGTAAACCTAGGTAAACACTTGTAATTCTTCACTTAAATGAAGACTTAAATTACAAAGTATATACACATCGACTGTAGAATATAAGATATAAATGTTGCAGGGGTGCCTGGGTGGTTCAGTTGATTAAGCTTCCGACTCTTGATTTCGGCTCAGGTCATGATCTCACAGTCTGTGAGTTCGAGCCCCACATCAGGCTCTCTACTGACAGCGTGGAGCCTGCTTGGGATTCTCTCCCCCTCTCTCTCTCTCAAAATGAATAAAATAAACTTTTCAAACAATGTTGCAAAAAAATTTATAAAGGTCACCCTCAATCCCATACACTTACTTTGAAAAAGTTAAATAAAATAAAACAATTTAAAGTATACTATACGTGTCATGCTACACTTTTAAGAAAAACTCAGAGAAAATTTAATTATTTAAAATCATTAACACTCAGGACACGTGGGTGGCTCAGTCGGTTAAGCATCCAACTTCGTCCAATTTCAGCTCAGGTCATGATCTCAGGCCTCATGAGTTTGAGCCCTGCATAGGACTCTGTGCTGACAGCTTGGAGCCTGGAGCCTGCTTCAAATTTTGTGTCTCCCTCTCTCTCTGCCCCTCCCCCACTTGCGCTCTGTCTCTCTAAACAATGAATAACATTAAAAAAATTTTTTTAAATCATTAACACTCAATTTGAAAATCTCTTCATTACCAAAATGTAAGGTCCCTAAGATGAAGTATCAGGTAACTTTAAGGGGCTGGGGGTCCAGATGATACTTCTTCATTCTTCTCCTCAGACTGGGTATCACATTCAGAAAGCATGCACAATTGCTGACCTCAGAATTCTGCTTCAGCTCAATTCTGCTTTACTGCTAACACAAATTTCAAGCGCTAAATGGCCACTCCACCCCTCCTGACACCTCAGGGAATACAAGCCATTTACAACATTAGGCTTGTAAACAGCTCTTCTGCTGGGAAAGTTTTATTTTGTAGAGTTCTAGACAGAACCATTTCCTGAGTTGCAGAGAGCAAATAAGTCTTTCACAATCATGATTTCATTTTGATGCAAACTAGCTCACCAGTTTAATTTGTGAGCAGACTGCCCTTCTACATAAGTAACACAGAACAAAATCCAAATTGTTTACATAAATACAATTAAGGCAATTCATCAAAGCACGAAGAACTTCTAACAATAAAATCCAACTCTACAAAAAATGAGAAGGGAAGGTCACTTTCACTTAGCCAAAGAAAAGGGGGAGGGTGGGGAGTTTCACATATATCTCAAGAAACAGAACTCTCAAAATCTACCATGTTATAACATAGGATGAAAAAATTAGTACAATAGAAAAAAAGACTATTTTACAACATGCCATAATGTTTTAAAAAACACACTCTTTGATAGGAAATTTCTGGAGCAAAGAGGTATCTAAACAGCATTCTTTAATTTCTTTGTAACTTTAAACAACTGATTGTATTTTAAACTCCCTTTCTCTAAAAGCCTCTGAAAAAGCTCAGAAAACTAATTTTACTTTTCAATTACCATAACCCACAAATACAGATGTGGAAGAACCATAATCAGCTCTAAAATAGTGAATTTCAAATGAATGAAGTTTTATCACAATTCATACTGTCCACAGGGTGGCAGTCTGACAGCCTTAAATTTGTCTCTGGACTTAATGTACAATTTTAGTATTCAAAAAGACACATGCACATACAGGTGGGCAATAATAGTTTCCTGTCTGACCAACCCTAGGAGCAAAAAAAAAAAAAAAAAAAAAAAAAAAAAAAAAAGTCTATGCTTTTTAACTGCTCTATTTCTTTTAGGAATGCTTACTTCCTGACATCTTCAATTTTTCCTTCAATGTGCCTTTTTTAAAAATCTGATCCTTTGTATTCTCCCGCCACCACCCTAGTTAAGGCCTGACCCAAAGGGTGAGTGAGAGCAAGAAGAGGAATAGGAAGACACAATCTTTCCATCCTCCAGTTTATCCTGCACACTACTACCAAATTAATTTCATCAAAACACAAGAAATCTCTTCTCCCAGCTAATTCCTTATCCCAAATTCAAAGACCTGCACAATCAGAACCTTCCAAAATCTATCTAAATGTTCTGGAAGAGTCAAGGGGATCTGTAAAATAAACTTTACTTTGAACAGACCTTCCAACATTCTGGTTTTCATTCATTCATTCATTCATTCAAACACTTCTAAAAGTTCTCCAAGTGCCAAGCACTGTTCCAGTTGCTGATGATACAGAAGAGAATAAGTCAAAGTTCCTGCTTCAAAGTTATTCTCTTTACTGGACAGTTTTGAGTTCAAAGTTGTTAGGGGTAAGGGGATAAGCCCCCAAGCACTTCCAGTTCTCCACAAGTATGGGCCACTGGAAACACACTAGTGGTTGAGGGGGATGATATAGATACCAGAGATCTGCCAGCACTGACATTGTCTGCTACAAGCCCTAATCTATTTTTGCAGCCTTATTTCCTATTCCTATCCTACATGTACCCTCAGTTCAGCCAAAATGTGCTACAAACTGTTAATGTGCCTCTGCTCCTGCTTGCTTCCTTCTTAATGCTTTGCCTTTCACCGTATCATCTCCATGAGCAAAAGCCTAACCAGACTTCAAAGCCCATCTCAAATGTTGCCTCCTAGAAGAGGCCTCTCCCCATTCACTTCACGTGAATCCAGATGTGATATTTTAGAGACCTTCAAACTCATGGCTTTTATGGGCATTTATCTGAGCATTTATCACACTATACATTGCATCATAATGATCTGTATACTTTAACCCTCTTTCATCAGTTATTTATTGAACACTTGATACGTTCCTGGACTATCTAGGAGCTAGAACTGCAGTGTTAAATTATTCCATTAACATTTTAAAAATACTATCCAAATGCTAAATGTAAAATGTAACATTACATGTTTTTTGCTTCAATCTTTTAACAATTTTGTTGATATAATCTACATACCATTACAAAGTTCACCCGTTCAAAGAGTAAAGCTGAATGATTTTTAGTTTACAGTTGTGCAACCATTATCATTATTAGATGATTAAATGATTTTAAGACCTTTCAACCACTCTAAAAAGAAACCTTATACCTACATTAGCAGTTACTCCTCATGTCCTTTTAACCACTGTGTCCCCTGCCCCCAATCCTCGGCAACCATAAACTATACTCTTTCTCTTCTAGATTTACCTATTCTGGACAGTTCATATAAATGGAATCATAGAAAATGGGGTCTTTTGAGCCTAGCTTCTTTCACTTAGCATATGGTCTTGAGATTGATCCATACTGTGTCATGTACCAGTTCATTCCCTTTTATTGCCAAATAATATTTGACTGTATGGATATATTCTCATTTTATTTATTCAGTTGATAGACATTTGGGTTGTTTCTACTTTCTGCTTATGAATAATGTTGTTATAAACGTGTGTACATATTTTTTTGTGGACATGTGTTAATTTATCTTCAGTATATACCTAGGAATGGAACTGTTGGGTCGTATTGTAATTCTATGTTTAACATTTTGAGGGAACTGCCATCCCGTTTTCCAGAGTGACTGTACCATTTTACATGTCTACCAGCACTATATGAGGGTTCTAATTTATTCACTTTTGCTTGAATCTTAAAGAATAAGAATGATCTCACTCTGTGATACCCTTACCCTCATGGAACTTACATTCTAGTGGAAAAAGAAATAAATAGAAACAAACATGCTAATTTCAGATAACTAAAAAAAAGGAGAAAACAGAGTAATATAACCAAAAGAAAAGGGTGGTCAAAAAGACCTCTCTGAGAAAGTAAGGTTGACCTGAAATATGAATAGCTGGAGGAGAGATATTCCAGGCAGTGGAAACAGCTAGAAATAAAAGTGATAAAAGAAGAAGTTTGGCACGTTCAAGGAACAAAAAGGAAGCCAGTGTGGCTGATGCATAACGAAGAGGCAGAGAAAGCAGGAGATGAAGTTGGGGAGGTAAGCAGAGGCCATATGATATTGGGCCTCAGAGACCACAGTAACGTCTTTGGATTTTAAAATGCCACCACCCCTTGTATTTCTTTTCAATCCTTTGTATTTCTTTAAAGACAGGTGTTCATCTGTGAAAATATTTATTAAACTGTCACATATCTTCTGATTGCATCTAACAGTACCAAAGATTAAAGAGACCATTTGGGTAAATAAATGCGATTCAAGGGGCATCTGGGTGGCTCAGTCGGTTAAGCAGCCGACTTTGGCCCATGTCATGATATCACGCTTCATGAGTTTGAGCCCCGTATCAGGCTCTGTACTGACAGCCCAGAGCCTGGAGCCTGCTTCAGAATCTGTGTCCTCCCTCTCTCTGCCCCTCCCCTGCTTGCACTCTATGTCTCTCTCTCTCTCTCTCTCTCTCTCTCTCTCAAAAATAAATAAACATTAAAAAAAAATAAATAAAAATAAATAAATGCAGTTCAATTAGTATCACTTTATTCTGTGGTCCAGGAGAGAACACCTAAAATGTGACTACCAATGGCCTTTTAGTAACAAGACAAGAGCACAAATTTATCACCTAGTCTTAACCTATTTAAGGTGTATGCCTTACTGACAGTAACTAGCACCTCAGTCTTAGAATATTAAGGTCATTTTCAATAAAGCAAGCTAGTAAGAATATAACTGCAAATAATTCTCATGATTTAAACTTAGATTTCATTTTTTCAAATTGAATTCTGACTGCTTTTCTCATTCTATTAAAAGTTAATATTCAACTAGTAAACATAAAACCTATGGGCACATGTTTATATTACTTGAATTTTTTAAGACAGTAAGTTTTCACATGTTACTTCTCTACTTGGTTTTTTCAAAGGAAAAGGGTTGTTAAAACCCTGGTCACATAAACACCACTCCTTTGATAAAAGAACCTCTCATCTCGTCAAAAT
Organism: Panthera uncia; assembly: GCF_023721935.1. Classification (NCBI taxonomy): domain Eukaryota; kingdom Metazoa; phylum Chordata; class Mammalia; order Carnivora; family Felidae; genus Panthera; species Panthera uncia. The sequence continues at coordinate 28,071,902 of NW_026057576.1, read as the reverse complement.
TTATTAAGGTGAAATTCTCTTCCACATGCCTCTCACTCCAAGCACTGTGTCCAGACTATTTGCCAGCTTCATACTTGTTGATCCCAACTCTCCCCAGCTCCCCCACCCTCAACTCCCCTCAGCTTTAGGAGGCACATTCTCCACCAGGAGAAATCCAACCAGTTCTCCAAGGTCCAGGGCAAACACTCTCCCTTCTACCTCTCCTTTCCAGTCCTCTTTCCTGAACAGAACTGACATCTCACCTCTGGGTTCCTGTAGCACTCACTTCGGCAACTCAGACACCTTGTTTGGCCTGGTCTATAACAATACATGAATCTGAGAAATACCGTCACCAAACTCCTGCCCTCAGCATACCTTCAAGTATACATAAAGCTATTTGCAATTCCTGGGTGCTCAACTGAAAATCACATCCATTTTAGCACCGTTAGGTACAGTATGATACCAAATCATCACAAAATGTAAAGTCAAGAGTTAAGCCCTCACTGGACACGAGGAAGGGGGCTTCGTTCCACCCAAATTCAGACCAAAGTCTTCAGTAGTTTCTCAATAATGACATGATCCCATTCTTCATTTTAAATGAAACTTTTCCAAAAAATAAAAAATAAAAAAATGAACCTTTCCCACTCACATTACCTATTCAAGAATGCTCAACAATCCTTGCCATTCTATCTAAAGTTTTGGAGTGATATGTATTATCAAGAATTTATGGCTGTAAACCCAGAGTACAGAGAAGGTGAAAGATCCACAAAAAGTCAATCGCAAGCTAATGACAGGAGCCAAAACACAATTACATTCAGTGTTGTACCCACAACTTACACCAACATCAACAACAGTAACTTTCAAAAGCATGTGATGGTGCTTGGTGTAAACATTTGAATTAAAAAACATATAAAATACTTCTAGTTCTGGGAGTTTATTTACAATATAAAAGTGATTAATCCTTAATCATGCGTATCACGTTAACAGATTGTTTCAAAACTCATTGTGCCGGCAAAATATAAAAGTTTGGGAATGCGCACACTAACCACCCAATCATCTGCTCTTAGTAATGGCACTGACCAGAAACCCATCCACAAGAGCCACTTTTTCCTTCTCTATTTGTTCCCAGAAGCCCAATGGACTAAACATTATAACTCACCCCCTTTTCTAATTTCAGCTTGCATTTAAGATAACGCTTTTGTTTCATTTACAGCTCACATGCTGCTGACACAGCTGCCCCTTCTTTGTAATAAACACAGGGCTTCTATACTTAAAAATACAGTGAAACTTTGTTGGAACATCCCCTCCCCAGTCTTCAGCCAATTTTCTCTCTTCCAAGCCCCACCTCCACCCCAAGATTTTCTATCAGAGGCGCTCAAAACGTTAGACCCTTTGGAAAGTTAAATTTCTTCTTGAAAGGCATCTCATCGTAGTGGTGGGTTTTTTTTCCTCCGCAACATGTGCGCGCGCGCGCTTTAAAGCGGGGTTGGGGTGGGGGGGCGCGCATTCCCTTCCCCAGAGGCCTTCCCAGGCAGAGACAGGCACTCGAGCCTGTGGCTCTGGAGTCCGCGGTACTTTTCTGAGCTGCGACCAGCGCCCCCGAGGTCAAGCTGGGACGAGCTGGCCGCTGCGGGAGAGCCGGGTGGACACGCGGCCGGTCTGGCGGTGACGGGCAGCTGCGCGGACGGGAAAGCGCGCCCGCGGGCACCGAAGCACGCCAGACCGCCTCGCCGCCGCGTGCCCCGCGACAGGAGGCTTTGTGCCGGGGGCCGAGGGGGGGGTTCCCGTGAACAACAGCCGGCGGAATGAGAACGAGGACTCCGAAAGGGGCGCGGGCTCGCGGCGGGCAGGGGACGAACACGCCCCCGCGTCGCCTGGGACCGCCGGAAAACTGCGGCCGCGGAGGGTGTGGGCCCCAGGGGGGCGCTGGGAGGAGATAAGGCGAGGCCAGAGTTAATCATCACCTCCCCAGCGTCTGGGAAAGGACGACTCGGGGCGAAGGAGCGGGCGGGCAGCCCCTGGGAAAATGAAACTCCTTTCTGGCGGCTCAGCCCCGCCAGGCAGAGGAGGGAAGCGAGGGGACCCTGAGCGCACTCGCTCCTCCAGCCAGCCCGGCGCAGCACGGGTCACGGAGTCGCTAACAACTACACTAATGCTCGTTTTTCACAAACTCATCATGAGAAGGAGACAAGTAGAAAGCCAGAGCTACTGAAAATAAAATAAGTGAGATCCCTCATTTGGTTTAAAAAAAAAAAAAAAAAAAAAAGCTACGACATTCCCATACCGGGAGTCGAACCCGGGCCGCCTGGGTGAAAACCAGGAATCCTAACCGCTAGACCATATGGGAAGTGCTGGTAAAGACACTGCCGTGACTCACCTGACAGACGCAGACGCTACCGCTGCCTCTGCTCCACTTGCCCGCGCCGCCGCTCCCCCCTGTCGCCTTTGCGCCGCTGGAGCCGCCGCCACCGCCGCCGCCGCTGCCCACGCGCTCTCGGAGCGAAGAAACTAGCACAGCCCGTGCGCGCGGGCGTCGCGGGGGCGGGGCGGGGCCACTCCGCCGCCTCCGGAAAGTTCTGAGGCAAAGCCCAGCAACTCGCGGCCCCGAAACCAGCTGTTTCACCTTTCTTTTTTTAACTCCGCCAACGGCCCCCAGCCTACAGGTCCGGGTTGCTCCGCTGGTCAAAGGGCGTGCGGACTAGTTGGCAAAGTTGAGGGCGGCGACGTCTCGGGGAACAGCTGTTTGCGCTCGGGGCGGAGGCGGCGCGCGAGCTCCTTGGCCACGAGCCAGCGAGCCTAGAAGAAGGGTGGAGGTTCTGGATCCCGGGGGAAGAGAGAGAGTGAAGTCGGGATGATTCGGGAACTTGAGGCGTGAGGTTCCCGTCCTTCGGCTCAGGTCCCGTCGCGCTTTCACCCTTTCTCGGTGACCTCAACCCCTTTATACCGACCCCACCTCTCAGGATCCTGGAGTACCGCCCCTGTAGGGGGAGGGGAAGAGGAGGAGATTTCGAACGCGGATTGAGTCGCCTGGGCACCCGTAGTTGGGAACCGTGGAACACTGGTCCCGGGGAAAGAGGGAGGTGTCCGGGCTTGGAGGCTCGGGTGGGCCTCGCGGCGGGCCGGGCCTCACCTCGCCCCGCGCAGGGAACACGAGCTCGAGCCGGACCCGGGGGCGGCGCGCGGAGCGGCTGGTCCAGTCATGTGAGTCGGGTCTCAGGCTCTAAACAACGAAGTGTTGTTTCTCTGGGCGGCCCTTTCCCCGCGGGTCTCGCACTCCACCACCATCCCTCCCCACCTCCTCCTTTCGGCTGGAGGCGTGACGGAGGTGTTCTTAACTCGCTCGGGACTGTCACCAGACAGGCCGGGCCGGTTCTCTGGGCGGGTAGAAATGCTACCCTGCGGAGCGCCTTGGGGGCCTGAAGCATGGGCTTGGGGAGGGAGGCTGGCGGCCAGTTGGGGTTAGACTGCCTCCCGGGAAGCAACCGGGTGCTCACTTGCACTGTTGGGGGTCGCTAGCACCCTGTTCGATGCCGTAGCACTTGAACGTGGGGTGTTGTGAAACTTTAGGGTTGGACTTCGGCCACGGCTGCCCTCCTCCGCCTGGTAGAAACGGCCAGTCTTGGCTAGCGTGCTGACTTTTTTTTTAAGTCTTGCCGGCTGAGAGGTCTCGGCTTTTCCAACTCTCTTGCCCTGAGGCTCGAGAACAAATTGTATTAACTGATAGTCTCGGAGGAACCACAGTCTCTCACCTGAGGAGTCTTGTTCTTCGCTTTTTTAATGGAAAGAACTTGATTTAAAGCAAACTTTGAGTTTTTTCGGGCCTCCCATTACAACAGCTTCCCAAAATGCCAGAAAGACGTAAAGAAGTTAAATCTTTTCCAAGATGTTTCTTATTTCGGATGGCAAGTGGAAAAAAAAAAAAACAACTTTTTAAAAACAGTTTCATGTAAGGGAGTTTTAAATCCGGTGCAGACTTTTTTCCTTTTTACTGGCAACAATTTCGACTAACTGCTGCAGTGAGATAAATAATAAAATAAGGTAATGTGTGTAACAAGACAACATTCAGTAGCAGGGGCTTATGATTGAAACTCTAAGAAAATGTAAAGCATGCACAATTTTACCTTTTTATATTATAAATAACCTTAGACTTGTTTTTACCTTTTTCAGGGCAGACTACTGGAAGTCGCAACCAAAGAAATTCTGTGATTACTGCAAGTGTTGGATAGCGGACAATAGGCCTGTATGATAATTACACTATAAGAGAATCTAATAATATTTTATTCACGTGTTCCTTTTTGTCTAAACTCAGCATTTACAAAGTACCTTCATATATATTGCTCTTGATTTTTCAAAGTTGAAGGATTTCTGTTGTCTTTTCATTTCTTGTAGGAGAGCTGTGAGCTTCCTTTTTCATCAGCTTAAATTTGATTATATAGTAAGCCAAATTATTTCTCTATGGTCCTTCAGTGACATTCAGGAAATGGACAATGAGTGGGTAATCTCATCCGTGTTTAGCCACACGATGTTTGTAATACTATCTGTAATACTATCTACTATCGTGTACAAAGAAACATAAAAGGACAAAGCCCTTAATGTGTAAAAAGGAGCAATTATTGTAGTTTATCTTGTATTTTTTCTATTCTAATTAAATATATTTGCAGAATTTTACAGCTATAAATGGTTACATTTTAAATAATATCATTACCTCTTTCATGGGATATGAAAATAGCTTTGTTAAGCACTTTACTACTGTATCTCTTAATCTAGATTAAGCTTTTAAGACATGAAACAAAAGCATCACTGATTCCCCCCCTTCAAATACATGTCATAGCAATATGTATGTAGTACATAAATACCAGTGTATCTTTGAAATATATATTCATCTCCTTTTTACTTGATAGAGTTGCATGCACAAAAAGTAGTAGTCCCATCTTTAGTAGTGTTGTATTTCTTTGGTAGATATTTATTATCGTCTACAAGGAGTTTGGGGATGTTTTTCTTCAGGGTTTTGTCTGGGTATTTGGTCTTTTGAGTAGTTGCTGAAGTTTTCAACTGTCTTGTTTAACTTAGGCCTTCCTTACACATGAATGCCAGAAATTTTGAAATCTATGCATGTTACTGTTAGTTTCTCTTCTCTTCAGCTACCCAAGCAGTTCAATGAATTTTAGGAGTCACAAAGGGTAAATAATCCATTCTAGGATGTCTTTCTTATCCTTGGATTGTTAATATACATTGATTTGCCCTTTAATTAGAAGCAAAATTAATGTCTTTTAAATGGGCCTTTAATATTCTTTGTGTGGTATAATTTAGGAAAACCAGTGTATGAAAAACAGAAGATGAACATTTGTTTTATAGTGTTACCATTTAAAGAGGAATTCACTTTAGTGCATTGTAGAAAATTTACCCAAAATGCCTTACTGTATACAACCAGACATTTGTAATTTAGGGAGCATTCCTGGCTGTTTTAAATAGGTAATAACATTCACTTACTCCAATGTCCCATCCAGTTACCATCATTCTTTGTAGGTTGCCACTTTTTTCATTTTCTTGTCTAATTTTTCCATTGTTTCTGTATGTATATAGAGGCTTCTATTCCAACATACATGAAATGTAGGATACCATATACACTATCCTTCATAGTTTAGTGTGGTTTTTGTTTGTTAGTTTTTTTCATTGAACAGTAGATCCTGGAGCTTTCTCCATAGAGGGAGCTTTATTCTTTATGCCAGCAGCCAAATTTTGGTAGATAGTGCCAAATTGTCTTTCACAGGAGTTTTACATTTTGTATCATTACCACATTCTATAAAAGTATTTGTTTACAATTTAGGAGGAATCCTTTACTGTCTACTTTTCTCCCAATTTGGAGGAATAAGGTTCTAAGGATTATTGTTTATTCTCTATGTCCCTTGCCTAATGTGGCAAATAGAGCACTGCAAATTCTAGGGACTTAACTGGTTTTGAGTTTTTATGTTGAGAGGTGTTTCTTGAAGTTTTTTTTTCCACTCCTCTTTTGGCTTCTGGTTTTGTTTGATCCCTCATTACAATCATATTCACTAGATTAGTCATCAAGGGTATCTTGTATTTTTCTCCATTGATATGGTCATCATAGTTTATTTTAAGCACCAAAGAAAACCTGGTCAGAGGGTATGATAATAAATAACATGGTTCAGTTCCCTAGCATCATTTGATAAAAAAAAAAAGGTCTAATTTGCTTTAAAATTATTTTTCTTTTTTCTGTCAATCATTTTTTATTTCAATCTTGTTATGTTACATTTCCAAATTTACTGTTACTTATTTAGTGTGAACATTATGATATTTTACGTAGCTTTCCTTTGCATTTTCTCTTTTATTCATTTTCAAGAGTGTTGAATTTCACGAAAGAGGAAAGAATCATAAGGAAAATGTGGCAAAGAGGATCAGTGAGGTAATTTAGTTTATTTCTTTCTTTGCTAATTTTTCTGTGTAAATATCAGTCCTTCACCTGGCTTTCACTTTTATATGTGTCTTCCATAGATTAAACAGAAAAGCCTGGATAAGGCAAAGGAAGAAGAAAAGGCATCAAAGGAGTTTGCCGCAATGGAGGCAGCTGCCCTGAAAGCCTACCAAGAGGATTTGAAAAGACTTGGCTTAGAGTCAGGTAAAAAAGCAGCCAGCATGTTTTAAAACTAACATCAGAGGTCATGCTAAGTGAGCTTTTATTGTTTGCATAAAGAGGTTATACACTCAGGGTATATGCTTAGTGCTTTTCCTATGCATCATAGCTGTATTTAGACTGTGGGACTTTACTCCTGCACTTTGTTTTACTTTAAATCTTCATCTTTTAACACCTTCATTCACAACCATACCATTTTGGTAGTTAGCTAGTTCCTAGTTCTGTTTTAGATCAGTGTTCATTTCAGAGACAATTGAGTGTTTTAGGTATTTGGCTAAAAGGAACTATTCATTAAAAAATAGGCCTTTCATTATACCCACTATTCACTTTATCCGTATGGTCAAAACTATAAATTATGTTTGTTTATATAGTTGAGTTATAATGAATTAGCCTTTTGTGGACAAATTTACTGATTTTACCACTAGAAGGTAGATAATCTTTTTAATTGGATAAATTTGACATGTAAATTTGACATGTATAAGTTTAAGATATGCAGGTGTTATTCTGATACATTTATATATAATGTGATTGCTGTTTTAGCAGTATTTATCACATTACCTAATGGCAGTATTTGTTGTCTATATTCATTATACTGTGTATTAAATCTCTAGGGCTTATATACTTACTACTTCTTGCCAGTTTGTACCCTTAAACAATATCAGCCTTAACCCTTCCAATCCCCTATTCCCTGGTAACAACAATTTTGCTTTCTGGTTTTTAGGAGTTTGACTTTTTTTAGATTCTACTTATAGGTGATATCATACAGTATGCTTGTCTTTTCTTTGACTTGTCTCATGTATTAGCATATTATGCTCAGGGTCCATCCATGTTGTTGCAAATGACAGGATATCCTCCTTTCTCGTGCCTGCATAGTATTCCATTGTATATATGTACTACATCTTTTTTGTCCATTCATCTGTTGATGGGCATTTAGGTATGGCCATACTTTGGCTCTTGTGAGTAATGCTGCAGTAAGTGTGGGAGTGCATATATCTTTTTGAAATCCTGTTTACATTTCCTTTGGATATATACCCAGAAGTGGAACTGGTGGGTCAGATCATAGATCTATTTTTATTTTTTTGAGGAACCTCCATATGTTCTCCATAGTGGTTAGACCAGTTTACATATAATTTTTATATAAGGATACCTTTTTTTACCACATAGTCGCCAGCAAGAAGGTAAATAATCTGAAGGTTTGAGGAGAACTCAGTTCCAGATAAAAGGCATTTATTTAAGTACAGTGTATGTATCTTGTTGATGAATTTAGGCTTTAACTCGGGAACATTTCTGTCAGCATTTCTTCCATGACAAATCCACTGTCCTTAAACCAGGCAGATAAGCAGTCCCAGTTGTTGATCTTGCATAATAGTTGAGATAGTCAACATGGAATGGTATTGTTTATTCTCTGAAAACTTCTTTCCGTGAAGTTTTTAAGCAGAATAAGAAGTTAATTGGCATTGCCCTCATCAGATAAGGACAGTTGTAACCAGACTTTGAAAATATTATCCTAGGGGCACCTGGGTGGCTCAGTCGGTTGAGCATCCAACTCTTGGTTTAGGCTCAGGTCATGATCTCACAGTTCGCAGGTTCAAGCCCCACATCGGGCTGCACCGAGCCTGTTTAGGATTCTCTATCTATCCCTCCCCAACTCATGTTGTCTCTCTCAAAATAAATAAAAAGAAAAAAACTTAAAAAAAATACATGTGTTAAAAATATTAACCTAGACATTGTTAATTAAAAGGAAGGGGTCAGGGCTGTATTTCCAATAAAGGATAAAACTGTATGTTTAAAGGAGAAAAAGGATGAATGTGTTCCTGCAGAATTAAAGAGGAGTAGTTGAAAATTGATCTCACCAATTACATGGATTGGGAAGTTTTGTTATGCTGCCCTGTGAGCAAATAAATCTTAGCATTTTGTATTTAAATGTGTTTAAGTAGAATTTTTTCTATTAAATATTTTTCATAGCCTTGTTTGCCTAAATAGGGTATACATTTCTCTAAAAGTATAATAATGCAGTATAAAGAAAAAAGAGTTTTAAAAACTAACTGCTTTTAAGATTTTCCCAAACATCTTTAGAATTTTCTTTCTTTTTTTTTTAAATTTTTTTTTAAATTTTTTTAAAAATTTTTTTAACGTTTATTTATTTTTGAGACAGAGAGAGACAGAGCATGAACAGGGGAGGGGCAGAGAGAGAGGGAGACACAGAATCTGAAACAGGCTCCAGGCTCTGAGCTGTCAGCACAGAGCCCGACGCGGGGCTCGAACTCACGGACCATGAGATCATGACCTGAGCCAAAGTCGGACGCTTAACCGACCAAGCCACCCAGGCGCCCCTAGAATTTTCTTTCTTATACTCCAAATTTTATGTTACAGTTTTTTGGAGGTTGTCTCATTTTTTTCCTTCAATGATATGTCAAGTACTTCTTTTCCTTTAAACAATTAAGGATGTACATCATTTTTAGTGGCTACAGAGTGGTTAGGAGCACAGGCTTTGGAATCCACCGGAATTGCCATTTGCTAGCTATACAACCTTTGATTTTCATAAAAACTAAATAATGTAATGGTATAAACTGTTTATTATAGACCATTTGTAGCAAGTGTTTAATAAAGGGTATAAAATGCCATAAAAGTGGGATTTCTCTTCCTAACATTTAGGTTGCTTAGAGTTTTCACTGTTAGAAAGAATGCTTCAGTGAGTACCCCTATGCAGGCATGTTTTCACATTTATTTCTGTTAAGCTCTAGAGGTAAGACTGCAGAATTACTTCTTATGAATATATTTTATATGTTGATAGCTGATACCAAGCTGTCTCCAGAAATGTTGGGCTAATTTATACTTTTGTAGAAATAACTTATTAAGTTATTTGGTAATAACTGGCTAATGTTTTTACAAAAAAGTAAAGCCATTAAAACTACTCTTATCCCACCCATGTAAATACCTAATGGATTAGATTAACTGTATTTGATTATTCTTTTCAGTACTTAACTAATGCAGAATAAAATTACATTTATTTATGTTTCTTTGAATATTGGTGAATGTATGTATTGTCTTGATTACTTTTAGTCAAGATTACTTTACTTGATTACTTGATTACTTGTATTACTTTTTGTCCATCTTCTGTTAGAATGTTGGATTTGTTTATAAGGGATCTTTGTTACGAACATTAACCCTGTGTCATATTTGTTGTAAATGTTTATTATTTGTCTTTCTTTTTTTTTTTAACTCTTAACTCCATTATAATTAACATAGTATATTCTTTGTCTTATTTTTTTTAATTTTTGCTATGCAGAATATTTGGATTCGTATCTAGTTAAGTTTAACATTATTTTACTTCATGTTTTTTTTTCATGTGTTTCTTTGATGTGAAAGATTAATATCAAGACATGGGAGGGACCATGGATTGGGGAATAGCTTTACTTTTTTCTAAGTAATTAACCAGAGTAAGTTTTAATATCTGGTAGAAGAGCTTCCCCTTAGCATTTCTCTTTTATAATTATGGGTATTTGTACATATTTGGTTTTCCAGATGAGCTTTATAATAACCTATGAAGTTCCCAAAAGAATCTTCTCGTCAAGCTTTTGATTGAAATAACAGTATTGTCTTATACCAGAAAAAAAGGTTGCATTGGTACTTCACCTTTCTTATGTCTTTTTCTTTAGAAATTTCAGAGCCAAGCATATCACCAGTAACAAGTACTGTCCCGCCAACCTCTGCATCAAATCAGCAGAAGGAAAAGAAGAGGAAAAAGGACCCTTCAAAGGGAAGATGGGTAGAAGGCATAACCTCTGAGGGTTACCATTACTATTATGATCTCATCACAGGAGGTAGGTCATTTAGGCATAGAAATAGTAAGGAACAATAACTGACAGTTAATTTTGTGTTAATATTAACACATTTAAGCAGTAGAAGAGTATAGCTTTACATCTTTGCCACAATAGTAAAAAAAGTTATGTGCCCTTTAAATACCCTTTTTGGGGCACCTCAGTGGCTCAGTTGGTTAAGTATCTGACTCGATTTCAGTTTAGGTCGTGATCTCATGGTTCCTGAGATTGAGTCTGGCAAGCTTTTTGGGATTCTCTCTCTCCCTCTTTCTTTGTCCCTTTCCTGCTCACTCCCCCCTGCTCCTCCCCCCCTCACATAAATGAATAAATAAATAAGTATACAAATAAGTATATAGTTATAGATATATATATATAATCCTCTTAGAATGACTTAACATCATACTTCATTAAAGCCTTAAGAATGGATTCCTTACAAATAAGTTAAAACTATATTTTTCTGAAAACTTTCCAAAACTATGAACTAAATGGAAATAAAACATCTTACATAGAAGTAAGGCGTTTCAGATCCACTTTGCAAATTGCAAGGATTCTTAAAATACTCTGTCAGAAAGATTTTTCTATCCAAAAGTGGACTGGGAACCAGAAGCCATTTTCTTTTTTTATGTAGCTGTCTTGATTACCTAGTAAAGAACTACCCCCTCCACCCCAGGTTAATGCTTTGGATATCACTTTCTGACAAAATACATAATGGTATTTTCAAGTGAGAATATCAAAAACATCTTTTTGTTTTCCTTTAAAACTAAATGTATTGGGGATTTTTGTTCCATATAAATTCTGAGATAAATACATTTTTTGTACATTTATGAAGCATCTTACTCTCAGAAACATAAAATTTAAGGTTAGAAATAAACATGATAAAAGGAGGAATTTTAAAGTGTTACAGTATAGAGATATAAGTAAGATTATAAAGGAACTCAGAATACTGAGGTATTAATTGTAATTATGTGGATCTGACAGATCACAGAAATTGCTTTTGAGCTGATCTGTAAGATGAGAGGATCAGGGGGGCCCTGGGTGGCTCAGGCAGTTAAGTATCTGACTTGGGCTCAGGTCATGATCTCACAGTTTGTGAGTTCGAGCCTTGCATCAGGCTCTCTGCTGTCAGCAACAGAGCTGCCTTTGGGTCCTCTGTCTCCCTCTGTCTCTCATCCACATGTGCACACACATTCTCTCTCTCTCTCAAAAATAAATAAATATTAAAAAAAAAACCAAACAGATGAGAGCATCAGGAATGATGTCTTATTCACTATTTACATCTCTAGCACCAAACACAGGGCCTAGCATGGTACAGACAATTTATAGATATTGATTGAAAAAAGATTATATACTAGGTTGTTACAAGGGTAAAGCAAGCTTTCTAAACAGGTGTAGTGATATGAAGCTTTAAAAAGTTTGAAAGTTTAGGGAATAGTCATCTGGTGGAGGTAAAACACACAGTTCTTTGAAGATGTCCTAGCAGAAGAAAGAGCCTGGAAAAATAGATTGGTGCCGTAGCATGGAGGATTAGGAGGATAATGCTGCCATTTACTGAGGTATGAAATGCAGAAAGAGTAAGTGAAAGTGGGACATAATGAATTCAGTTTTTGGTATGTTGAGGTTCAAGGTACCTCTAGAACATTCACATGGTAACATTCAATAGCTGATTAGAATCTGGAATTAGAGAGATAAATTGAGTCTACAAATGGAGATAATATATTAACTTTTAGGAGTATATGAGATCACAAGGAGAAAGGAGAGAACAAGAAATACAAAGAGTGGGCAGTACATATATTAAAGGAATGGAAAGAAGGAAAGCCAGAAAAAAGTTAAGTAAGAATGATCAGAAAGGAAATGAGATCAGAGTTAACCATGCAGAAAACCTTGGGTTACAAGTATTATTATAATTGTTATGGTTTTTAGAATCACAGTATTAGACTACATAGGAATAGTATTAATCACTCACCGTTTGCAATGAGCCTTAAGAGAAGTGCATGTGAGATAGTTCAGCAGTGAACCATGATTGTATGCTAGAGATCATAAGTCTTGCTCAGATTTACATTGAAACTGCTAATTATGTGTTCCTTCTAAATCCTATTGTCTGCTTCCTTTGTCTGCCATCCTACTGTATATACTCTTGTTCTCAGCAAGACCCTTGAACAACACAGGTATTAGGGGCACTGAAAATCTCCTTAAAACTTTTTTTAAACTACAGCTGACATGCAATGTTATATTAGTTTCAGATGTACAAAACAGTGATTTGACAATTCTGTACATTAACCGATGCTCTCCACAAGTGTAGTCACCATACAGCATTATTGCAGTATTATTGGCTGTATTCCCTTTGCTGTACTTTTCTTCATCTCTATGGCTTATTTATTTTATAACTGGAACTGTGAACCTGTTAATCCCCTTCACTTGTTTTATCTATCCTCCTTCTCCCCCCTTCTATAACCACCAGTTCTCAGTATTTAAGAGTCTGATTTGTTTTGTCGTTTTTTTAGACTACACATGTAAATGAAATTATATGGTATTTGTCTTTCTCTGTCTGACCTACTTCACTTAGCATAATATTCTCTAGGTTCATCCATGCTGTCACAAATGGCAAAATTATAATTTTTATGGCGAAGTAATATTCCATTGTGTGTGTGTGCATGTGTGTGAGAGAGAGAGAGTTGTGAAAGAGCTATGTATCTCACATTTTTATCCATTCATCTATCAGTGAACACTTAGGTTGCTTCTATATCCTGGCTATTATAAATAAATGCTGCAATAAACATAGGGTACGTATATCTTTTCGAGTTAGTGTTTCATTTTCTTTGGATATATGTCTGTAGTGGAATTACAGGATCATAGGGTATTTTATAACTTTTGACTCCCCAAAAACTTAACTACTAATAGCCTATTGTTGACTGGAAGCCTTATGGATAACACAGTCAATTGACACATATTTTGTGTATGTGTTGTATACTGTATTCTTACAGTAATACCTTATTAATTTTTTCATTTCTAGACTACATGGTTCATCTAGTTTTTTCAAATTGTCACAAATCTCTAAAAAAATTCTCAGTTTATTTATTGAAAAAAATCTGCTTATAAGTGGACCCATGCAGTTCAAACTCCTGTTGTTCAAGGGTCACCTGTACTTATTTTTTCCTGCATCCTTCATCTTGTTCCTCTTCTGAGTCATTCTTTCTGTCCCTCACTTTCCCCTCCCCAGGATGTTAAACTGCCATCTCATACCTTCAGAACTTACCAAGCCTGGGGTGCCTGCCTGGCTCAGTCTGAAGACCATGTGACTCTTGATCTCTGGGTTGTGAATTCAAGCCCCAAACTGGGTGTAGAGATTACTAACAAAAAAATAAATAAAAAACTTAAAAACTTTTCAAACCTGAATTCTGTGAAGTCTTTAGGAGAAGTCCTACCTGGCTCTAATAATTCCTTTGAAAGTACCGGTAATTTCTAATCCTTCATTCAGTTCTTCCTTCTTGGTTAAATATTATTCACATGTGTTCTATACAGTATTACTGGGATATATGTTCTTTTTATTTTTCAATTATATTTTTAATTATAGATCTGCAGTGTTTTGTACACATTGAATATCTTGTAAATTTTTGCCAAATTTTTTGAAGTTTTTCTTCTTTTTAAGCGAAAAAATTTTGTAAATGCAATATATTTTGCTTTAAGCATCCCAGTGGGAGAGACCTGAAGGATTTCAAGGAAACTTAAAAAAGGTAACTGAAGCACATTGATAGTGTCTTTGCTTTATTCTTTAAACTGATTGGTTCCCGGGGTTTTTATAGAGTTATCATAAGCTAATTTTCTTCCAAATAAGCCCTTTCTACACACTTTGTTCCTTTATTTCTTTAATTCTTTTGTGAGAAGGCTGGGTGGAAGAAGAAAAGTGGTATCTACCTAAAAACTCCATGTAGGGCAAATATCAGTTGATTAACAGTCAGTTGCCATTCAAGATGTCCCTACCCGTCTGCAAAGAATTGTTCCTGGCTTTCAGAGGTGAGATAGTCTCTCCCTGAGAGTTGGCTCAGTATTAACACAAACCAAGCATCCTGACTATAGTCAGTACTGTCACCCCTAACTCCTGGTGTCAAGAGAAAAGGAAAGGTAGTTGACTCTGCCTTAGTTATTTAACATAGTAAAACTACATCATTGTCTTCAGTTTATGCTTTTTTTTCCCCCTCCCAATAGACAGCAGGGAAGACTGTTTGGGTAGAAGGTTTAAGCGAAGATGGTTATACCTACTATTATAATACAGAAACAGGAGGTAAGTATTACCTTTGATTATTCTAACTATATAGAATTGTACCTGAAACTGCTTAGTAGCCTGCTGATAAAGAAAACTTGGGGGTTTTAGTATAGTGATAAACATGTTTCTATAGCAAGTATGTATTACTTTTTGTTGTTTGAAAACAATACAATAGGAAAGCAGAAAGATTCTCATTTATAATATACTGTACTGCTTATTATTCTCAATCGATACCCCATTCACAAATTTTAAAAATCATTTTAACTTTCACTGCCATTATTGATTTTTATTGTGACTGTTATAGGAGTATAATCATTAACTTGGAAGGTACCTTAGAAATCATCTAATTCAACTTGCCTTTTTTCCTTTTCTAAAAATCAAAACAAGCTATTTTAGCAGTGGCTGAAATTGTCAAATTTTCATTTTTACTAATTCAATAACGTTTTGGTTATATATGAATATAAAATATAACTACTGTTACCTAGTTATTATGTAGGTTTTTCAAATTAAGATTTTATCTAATTTAATTTTATAAAATGGGTTATCAAGTAATTGTATTTAGTTTCTACTATAATTAAATTTACCAGGATGTGTATAGTATCAATATAACTTTAGGAGACTTTATTAATTAAATTTCTACTATCGAAAACCCTCTACATACCATTAAATCTTTTAGGGGGAAGAGGCCTTCTTAGCCTCCAAGTAGATACCTAGCCTGCCCAGTGATAGTAATCATTCTATCTCAGTAAAATTGCAGTACTGAGTCTTTCTAAAGATAAAATAATATAGTGATACAGCTAGAGAGTTGGATCTGAGTTTAATGCATAGCTTCTTCCCTTAGCAGCTATATGATTGTGGGCAAGTCACTAAACCTATAGCTGCTCTTATGTAAAGTAGAAGTGATTATATGTACTATCTTCGGTCATGAGGGTCACGTATCTATAGTTCTCAGAACAGTACCTGATACATAGTAAGTGCTTAAGTTATTTACTTCCTGAAAGTTTTTTTATTTATGTGAAATATAGATAAGGAAATAATGTTTTTATTAATGTTGGAAAGCATCCTTTTTTTTTTTTTTTTGTAAGATTTTATTTTTAAGTAATCTCTACACCCAACATGGGGCTCAAACTAACTCATAATCCCCAGATCAAGAGTTGCACACTCCACCAACTGAGCCAGCCAGGTGCCCCGGAAAGCATCCTCTTTAATAAGAGACAAATTGATTTGCCCTCAAACAGTTCCAGTTTATGTCTAGATGAGTATAATTATTAACAGAGCCCCTTTTGCTCTTAAAAACTGTCTCAGTTGGGCAGTAAATCTTAGAATCCCTTTTCCTTTTATTAAATGAAAAGTAGAGAATAACTGCAAGATAATTAGAAATGCTGTCATTTCTAGACCACTGGATGGCAGTAGAATTCAGTGGAGATTATTTTTTTCCTAGTATAAAAATGACAAATTATATTCATTCAGATCTTCACTGTATGATTTCACTTTGTGAGAATCCCAGGAAATCTTTGTGATAAATAAAGATTTATAAATTCCAGGAAATCTGATATGTGTTCAATATCACATATTGGTGTAAGTTATGAGAGTCTTTAGAAGGTATTGCCCAATTCTTAGGTCTCTTTCCTTTGGGGCTGTAGTTATACATCTAGAGAATCCAGATTGAAATCAGCTTCTAAAAGGTAAAAGAGCAAGAGCTTTGGAAACTCTTATTTAAGTTATCTTCTTAAATGAATGATGGTGGGAAATAAATGCAATGTTGTTATTTAATACTATATTGTAAAAAAAAAAAAAGGTTAAAAAAAGTAATGTATTTTAAGTGATAGGGAATGTTATATCGGGAGTTATTTCTGAATAGAATTGGTAATAAGTAAATAACACGACTATTAAAATGTGTTGAATAGAATCCAGATGGGAAAAACCTGATGATTTCATTCCACATTCTGGCGACCTGCTTTCTAATAAAGTCAGTGAAAACTCACTTGATACCCTAGAAGAGTCCAAATCATCAGATTCTCATAGTGATTCTGATGGGGAGCAGGAAGCAGAAAAAGGAGAGGCCTCTACAGAAACACAAAAGCCAAAAATAAAGTTTAAGGTAGGTTCTTGTTTTATTCTTTACAAAACTGTAACAATTTAAAGCTTGACAGACTTACCTAGTTTTCTGGTGGAAGATAGAAATAAAACCAAGACGTGTATTTTTAGCAAATGGATAGATGGTTATTACCATTTATTAGTATCCGTTTGGTAGCAAGACAATCAGTTAATTGTCCTCATTAACTGTCCTCTCCTCATTAGGAGTTAGACCTCCTAAGTTTGAAATGCCTCTAACATCCAGAGAGCTGTCTGAACATACAAGGCTGAGTATCTAGGCTAGAACTACTAATTTGAGTATTATCAGCTTACTAGTAGTAATTTAAATCTCAGATTGGGTGAGATAACCTAGGAAAATGATTTTGGGTAACATTAAACGTTTCAGTGACTGGCAGGGAAAGAGGAGCCCACAGTGAAAAGAGTGGCTAGAAAGTTATACAGAGAAGCAAAATCTAATATCCAAGAAGCCAAAGGAATAGAGAACATCAAGGATTAATTAGGTCTAGGAAAAGAAAAACGTCCATTGAATTTTACAATAAAGAAGGCCTTAAGCCCTTCCTGCAGTTTTACCAGAGTTTGGGGTGGTGGAACTCAGATTGTATTGTACAGCTGAAACTAGTATTATACTATATATTAACTAACTGGAATTTGAATAAAAATTAAAAAAAAAAGATTTTAGAGGAAGGACAACTGTTTCACGGTGTATATGTGGTTTGGATATGAAATGAAAAGTAGAAATTAGTTGACAGGCTGATGGCTGCACATTGACTCTTAATCATGAGAGGTTTATGGTGGTGATGTGTTAAGAGGGACTCCACAAAGGAGATAGAAAGGGGATACCAATAAGGGTAGGCAGGCTGGTCATGGAGCAAGGAATAAACTCATTTTCGGTAAGAAGATAAGGTTTTCCTTTAAGAAGTAGGACTATGGATGAGTTGGTATCAGGGAAGAAATTGAGAGTCATACCCTTTTAGCCTTAGTTTACTCATTCATAAAGAAATTAAGATTGCTTGCTGAGAGTGAGGAGCTTTGAAGAGCTTGACAACACTAATGGATTGAAACAGTCACTCAGCTGGGGTGTGAGACGAATTGAACCAAGTAATAGGATTCACAGGTGGTACTGAGTCCCCAGCCATAGCCGGAAGGTAAAATCAGTCATTTCTGTAGTATTGTTAGTCCTCCTTTTGTGATCTTTCCAGCAAGAGCTCAGGTGACAAGGCAAAAATGACACATAGCATTGATTCATGGTTGACATTACTGACCTGAGAAGTGAAGAAAATTCAAGGATGCTGGAGAGAGAGTATTTTGAGACCACATATAGGATCTCATCATAGTTTTGATTTGTATTTCCATGATGATGAGTGATGCTGAGCATCTTTTCATGTGTCTATTGGCCATCTGGATTTCTTCTTTGCAAAAATAGCTGTTCATGTCTTCTGCCCATTTTTTCAATTATTTGTTTTTTGGATGTTTGTATAAGTTCTTTATGTATTTTAGATATTAACCCTTTATGGGATGTGTCATCTTCAAATATTTTCTCCCATTAAGTAGGTTACCTTTTAGTTTTGTTGATTGTTTGCTTTGCTATGCAGAAACTATTTATTTTGATATAGTCCCAGTAGTTTATTTTTGCTCTTTTTTCCCTTCCCTCAGGAGACATATCTAGAAAATGTTGCTACAGCCCATATCAGAAACATTACCACCTATGTTCTTTTCTAGGATTTTTATGGTTTTAGGTCTCACATTTAGGCTTTTAATCCATTTTGAATTTTTTTTGTGTGTATGGTTTAAGAAAATGGTCCAGTTTCATTTTTTTGCATGTAGCTGACCGGTTTTCCCAACACCATTTATTGTAAAGTCTTTTTCCCATTGTATAGTCTTTTCCCATTGTATAGTCTTTGTCAAAGATTAATTGACCATATAATTGTGGGTTCATTTCCGGCTTTTCTGTTTTGTTCCATGGATCCAAGTGTCTATTTCTGTGCCAGTACCATACTCTTTTGATCACTACAGCTTTGTAATACAACTTGAAGTCTGTGATTTTTTTTTCCCCTCTTAGTAACACTTGACACACCAATGATTGGATAAGTCTGTGTTGAAATTTTTTAGGTCCTATACAATAGACAGTCATGGGGACAAAGATATTTAAGGGTGCAGGCAAAAATATATATTTCTAAAATGATTCCCTGTGGACATGGAGCTCTGTAATGAAGGATGTAAAATCTGTCAGCGTCACTGATCATCAGGGAAATGCAAATAAAAAGTATAAGGAGCGGGGCACCTGGGTGACTCAGTCAGTTGAGTGTCCCACTTCAGCTCAGGTCATGATCTTGTAGTTCACGAGTTTGAGCCCCGTGTCAGGCTCTGTGCTGACAGCTTAGAGCCTGGAGGCTGCTTTGGATTCTGTTGTCTCCCTGTCTCTCTGCCCCTCCCCCACTTACACTCTGTCTCTCTCTCTCTCAAACATAAACAAACATTAAACAAACAAATTTTTTTAAATGAAAACTACAAGGAGATACCACTTCACAGCTCCGAGAATAGCTAAAATCAAAAACAGTAAACAGGTGTTGGCAAGGATGTAGAGAAAAAGGAACCCCCTCACACTGTTGTTAGGAATGCAAACTGGTGGAGCCATTGTGGAAAACAGTATGGAGGTTCCTCAAAAAAATTAAAAATAGAACTACCCTAGGATCCAGTAATCACACTACTGGGTATTTACCCAAAAAATACAAAAACACAAACTCAGAGGGTTACATGCACCTGTATGTTTATTACAACATTATTTACAATAGCCAAACTATGGAAGCACCCCAAGTGCTCATGGATAAAGAAGATGTGTATATATAGTGTATATATACACAGTGGAATATTATTTGGCCACAAAAAAGGAGTGAAATCTTGCCATTTGCAAAGAAATGGATGGAGCTAGAAAGTATAATGGTAAGCAAAATAAGTCAGTCACAGGAAGACAAATGCTATATTATTTCATTCGTATGTAGAATTTAAGAAACAACGCAAATGGGCAAAGGAAAAAAAGACAAACCAGGAAACTGAACCTTAGCTATAGAGAATAAGCTGATAGTTACCAGAGGGAAGGTGGGTGGGGGGATGGGTAGAGTAGTTTATGGGGATTAAAGAATACACTTCCAATGTTTTAAAGAATGATCAAAAATAAATAAAATGATTCACTATGGATGTGGATCTCTGTAATGATGAGGTCAGCAAACTAAGGACACAGAGAAGTTAAGGCATTAGAGATGGTATTGAGGTTATAGACAGGAGGTAAGGAAGGGAGGAAGCCAGAAGAATAACTTACTGTAGTTAGAAGGGGGGACTTTTAGAGTTTAAAATTTCACAAGTGGGACATTTTTGAGTGATGACATAATTCAAATTAAAAAGGAACATAGATGTGAGGATTTACTATTTGAATACTACCTATGTACTAGGCGCTATGTATGATGGAAAATATATAACATTAGGTGACTGAAATATAGCGAAAGGCACAGTCCTTGATTTTGAGGCTCACAAAACAGGCTAGGGAATTTTTAAGGTCCAGAATGATGAGTTGAATAGAAAGAACATGGTAAAAAACAACAACAAAAAATATGGTAAAGACATCAGTGTATATGGGATAGTGGCCAAAGGTCATTAGCTCATGTAAGGAAGCGTGGAAGACAACTGTATAGGAGGTGATATACGCTCCAGAGGAGGAGGCATTTATTACATTGCATTAGAATCAAAGCATAAATTATGATCTCTAAAAATCTGTTATTAAAAAGAAGTCAGAGCTTGGAAACAGTGAAGAGAATGCTAAAAGCAGATGCTGCTTCCTATCTTTATGATGGAACAGCATGAGGGAATGAGTTAATATCCACTTAAAGAATTACAGAACAGTGTCCTAGGATCACCACACATGGTTGTGCATTTTGAAAAGAGGCTGAAATCTAGTGCATGGTCCCTTTGCCAACCTGGATCGTAGGGCTTTGTTATTCCAGATGAAGGGGTGCCATAAGAATTCCAATCCTAGGCAGGGGCTCCCATAGGACCTGCTTCTCCCTCAAGGGTGTGTCTTTTCTCATTTCATGGTTAGCAGTTATTGACTCCACTGAGGCTTTGGCACTGTCCTCAATGTAAAGACAGATTTCAGTTAAGACTGATAGGTTGAGGGAGTTCTTTACAAAGACAGTATAGAAAGGTTTAATGGCATGGCATTAACTTCAGAAAAGGTACAGTGTAAGGGGAGATGACTGTAGAATATGTAAGTAAGGAGAGAAGGCAGAAAAGAGTATTAAAAAGGCCAGTGTATGTCTTTAATGGTGGAATGTTAATACAATTGTTTTAAAAGCCAGCCTTAGTAGCACCTGTGCGGCTCAGTTGTTTGAGCGTCCAGCTCTTAGTTTTGGCTCAGATCATGATCTCACGATTAGTGAGTTCGAGCCCCGAGTCAGTGCTTGGGATTCTCTGTCTCCTTCTCTCTCTGCCCCTCCCTGACTCGCTCTGTCTCTGTCTCTCTCAAAATAAATAACCTTTAAATAAATATATGCATACATACATATATACATAACAGCCTACAGGGCACCTGGGTGGCTCAGTCAGTTAAGCATACATAACAGCCTTGACCATGATGTCTTATCATTTTAGACATAATAACCTAATCAAGTATTAAAATTCTTTTATGTATATTTGTTGTTATGTGCAAATTAAAAATACTGAGGTAATGTATTATTTAAATCAATAATAAGACTATGTTAAAGAAATTACATCCTTATAATTTTGCTTAAAGTATGTTTTTTCTTGACTTTGGCATTTCAGGAAAAAAATAAAAATAGTGACAAAGGAACTGAACCAGAAACACAGAAAGAAAAAACTACCCAAGAGCAAAATTCATCAGGTCCAAATGAAGAAAAATCCAAAGCTCATAAAAAATCAAACCCGTATGGAGAATGGCAAGAGATTAAACAAGAAGTTGAGTCTCAGTAAGTACCTGAAACTTAACCCACTCTTCCTACAAATTGTATTGTATATCTCAGTACTTCCTTCCATACATTTCAGTAACTCATTTCAAGGATAAGGTGCTCTTGGAAGGTGTGGCTCATTTCTTTTATTTCTAGAATGGTTTTATTTCTTCTAACTAAGTATTCTTAAATATTTTAAAATGTAAACTGTGGTTATT
The DNA here is from genome assembly GCF_023721935.1 of Panthera uncia. Taxonomy (NCBI): domain Eukaryota; kingdom Metazoa; phylum Chordata; class Mammalia; order Carnivora; family Felidae; genus Panthera; species Panthera uncia. Next base: position 28,049,919 of record NW_026057576.1, on the reverse strand, counting down.
TAAAAAAAAATTTTTTTTAATGTTTATTTTTGAGACAGAGAGAGACAGAGCATGAACGGGGGAGGGTCAGAGAGAGGGAGACACAGAATCTGAAGCAGGCTCCAGGCTCAAGCTGTCAGCACAGAGCCTGACATGGGGCTCGAACTCACGGACTGTGAGATCATGACCTGAGCTGAAGTTGGATGCTTAACCGACTGAGCCACCCAGGCGCCCCAAAACTGTGGTTATTTTAAAAAGTAAGCTAATGGGTTTTTTGATAGAGATGCCAATATATGTTTATTTTAATTCCAGTATAGTCAACATACAGTGTTATATTTGTTTCAGGTATACAATATAGTGATTTAACGATTCTGTATATTACTCGTCCAGGCTAATGATTATTTTGATTCCTACCCAAACATAGCATTTCTTTTTTTTTTTTTTGAATGTTAAATATTTTGTAGTTTCATTGAGTTTAATTGAATCGGAGTACAAAACTTATGCATATTAATTTGTAGCTCATTAACATATTATGTACATATTACAAACAAAACCATTCTAGACAATACTGGGTTTCCAAAGAATTTTTTCTTTTTTTTATATATATTTATATATTTTTTAAATTTAAATTTTAGTTTTTTAATTTGCATCCATATTAGTTAGCATATAGTGCAACAGTAATTTCAGGAGTAGATTCCTTAATGCCCCTTACCCACTTAGCCCATCCCCCCTCCCACAACCCCTCCAGTAACCCTCTGTTCTCCATATTTAAGAGTCTCTTATGTCTTGTCCCCCTCCCTGTTTTTATATTATTTTTGCTTCCCTTCACCTGTTTTGTATCTTAAAGTCCTCATATGAGTGAAGTCATATGATATGTGTCTTTCTCTGACTAATTTCGCTTAGCATAATATCCTCTAGTTCCATCCACGTAGTTGAAAATGGCAAGATTTCATTCTTTTTGATTGCTGAGTAATACTCCATCGTATATATACATATACCACATCTTCTTCATCCATTCATCCATTGATGGACATTTGGGCTCTTTCCATATTTTGGCTATTGTTGACAGTGCTGCTATAAACATTGGGGTGCATGTGTCCCTTCGAAACAGCATACCTGTATTCCTCGGATAAATACCTAGTAGTGCAATTGCTAGATCGTAGGGTAGTTCTATTTTTAAGTTTTTGAAGAACCTCCATACTATTTTCCAGAGTGGCTGCACCAGTTTGCATTCCCACCAGCAGTGCAAAAGAGATCCTCTCTCCGCCTGCTCGCCAACATCTGTTGTTGGCAGAGTTCTTAATGTTAGCCATTCTGACAGGTGTGAGGTAGTATCTCATTGTGGTTTTGTGTTTCCCTGATGATGAGTGATGTTGAGCATTTTGTCATGTGTTGGTTGGCCATCTGGATGTCTTCTTTGGAAGTGTCTATTCGTGTCTTTTGCCCATTTCTTCACTGGATTATTTGTTTTTTGGGTGTTGAGTTTGATAAGTTCTTTATAGATTTTGGATACTAACCCTTTATCTGATACGTCGTTTGCAAATATCTTCTCCCATTCCGTCAATTGCCTTTTAGTTTTGCTGATTGTTTCCTTCACTGTGCAGCTTTTTCTTTTGATGAGGTCCCAATAGTTCATTTTTGCCATAGCATTTCTTGTGACCACAGATTCAGACACTAACTCATACCATTTATATATGAACATTGTCACACTCACCATCCATATTCTGTCGGAGAAACAAATACCTGCATATTTAATGAAGGCTTCCATAGATCTGAAGAGCAGAAAAAAAGCTTATTTTGTTACTGTCTTGAAAATGGTTTATTGCAGTTCAGCAAAGTTTTAAAGCCAGTATTCAAGAAACAGAACAGTTTTATCAATTAAACCAGTATCATGGTGGGGATGTTACCTGATTTGTATTACTAGGTTTGTATTACTAGCTCACATGTTTAAATTACTGTCTTGAGAGTATTTACACAATAAAAGGAAGACTTCACTCCCAGCTCCACAAATTAGTGTTTCTTAAATGTTTAAGTCTTCAGGTGAATAAAAAAAAAAGTACGAGTTAGCAGTTTTTCTTCAAAATATTAATGCTTTGAGATGATAGTTTAGATGACTACTCTGTGGATACTTTTACAGTGAAATTATTTATAGTTAAAACTGTACTTTAATGAAAAGATTGTATTTTTTCATAAGATAGAGTAACACAAGTTTTGGCCAGCTTTGTACCGATGGTTTGACTTACGATTTTTCAACTTTAAGATGGTGCAAAAGCAATATGCATTCAATAGAAACCACACTTCCAATTTTGAACTTTTTCCTCGGCCTAGCAGTACCCTGCCATACAATACTCTGTACACTGTCAGGCACCCATGCAATCATGAGGGTAAACAGCCAGTATACTTAGAACCATTCTGTTTTTCACCATCAGTATGGTATTCAATTAATTATATGAGATATTCAATACTTTATATAAAATAGGCTTTGTGGTGAAGGATTTTCCCCAATTTAGGCTACTGTACATGTTCTGAGCTCATTTAAGGTAGGCTAGGTTATGATGTTAAGTTGATTAGGTGTACTAAATGCATTTTCAGTTTACAGTATTTTCCATTTACAGTGGATTTATCAGGACACATAACCCCATCATAAGGGAAGATCTATATGCAATTCTAATAAGAATTAATTCTGTAGGGGGCACCTAGGGTGGCTCAGTCAGTTAAGTGTCCACCTCTTGATTTTGGCTCAGGCATGATTTCACAGTTCATGAATTCAAGCCCTGCATTGGGCTGTGTGTTGACAATGCAGAGCCTGCTTGAAATTGTCTCTCTCCCTCTCTCTCTACCCCTTCCCTGCTCCCACGCTCTCTCTACTTCAAATAAATGAACTTTGACAAAACAATTTTGTAGGGATAACATACCATAGTATAGATTAGAACTGCTGTCAAAATGTTACTATTGTTATGAGAGTTTAGGTTGTATTTGTTACTGTGATAATAGATAAAATGCGTTCAATGCAGCATACTGCCAAGCACCATGATAAGCATACTGACTGTATATACTGAAATTGCAGAAATAACAGGCTGCATTACTTCAGCCCCTGAATGATTTTTTAAGTGACTTACAATAGGAAAGTGGTCTTACTATACCAACATTTCTTATAGTTAAAGTTAAGATTTCTTGAAATTCTTGAAATTTCTTGAAATTTCTGTGTGGTAAGTGTACTGTATGTAAAACCATGCTTGTCAAATTTTAACATTGTCAGTCATTTTAACATGTGATGGATTATGTCTGACTTCGCAAGTAGATAAGCCTAATTTCTTAAGAGGTTCCCCCCTAAAAATAACCAATATATTTTGATTATGGAAAATTTTTGAAATTGAAGAAAAGTTTAAGAATAACTGTTTAGTTACCCAGAGATAATAGTAACATTTTGGAGTATCTTCCTCAGCTTTTATCTTTTTCCCTACTTAGTATTGTATTATTAATATCCTTGTACTTTGTTAAAATTTTGTAAATGTTATTTTTTTTTAAGTTTATGTATTTATTTTGAGTCGGGAGGGTCAGAGAGGAGAAAGAGAATCCCAAGCAGGGTTCACACTCCCAGCATGGAGCCCAGTGCGGAGCTTGAACCCACGAACCGTGAGATCATAACTTGAGCTGAAACCAAGATTTGGATGCTCAACCAATTGAACCACCCAGGCGCCCCTATAAGTGTTATTTTTAACTGCTATATAATATTAATCTTTTAAGATGTGCTTTCATTTTACTCAGCCATTCCCTGTTAGGCAGTTAGATTATTTTTGCACATTTTGTCGTCATAACATTCTGATTACTATATAGATATATCACTCTGTACACATTCCTGACAATTTCTAGAAATGGAATACCTGTTGAAAGGATGTGAACATGTTGAAAATCTTGATTCACAGTGCCGAATTACTTTCCAGAAAGAGCATACCAATCTATACTCCATCAGCAGTTTCTGAAAATGTCTGTCCCATTGGACCCTTTCAGCATTAGCTATTTCTAAATTTTTTAAGTATTTTCTATTCAGCAAAAAATATCTCATTTTAGTTTTCTTTGATTTACTCATAAATTTTTTTCATATATTAGTGTTTTGTATTTACTCTTCTGTAAATTATTGGTAGTCCCTGTACATTTTTCCATTGAATTGTTAGTCTTCTCTAAGCTCCTTTTGTAGTACAGATGCTAACCATTGATTAGTTGTAGGTATTGTGGATTTTCCACATCTCTAGTTTGACTGTTAATTGTGTTTATAATGGTTTCAGATGTGCACAATTTCATCAGGTTTAACTAGTCCAATTGTTTTTCCTTTTGTGATCTATTTTATTGATGTCATTTTCCATCCAGAAGTCAAATATGTACTTGTATTTCCTTCTGGTTTGTGTGGTCTGTCAACTATTTAATGCATCATATGAGATGAGATTCTAAAGTAGTTGTTTATCCTACCTGCCCAACTAGTTTTGCCAGTACCATTCTTCCCCAGTTTTATGTACCATTCTTTCCCCCACTTTTTTAAGTGACACTTATTTTTTAATCTTTTTTTTAAGTTTATTTATTTATTTTGAAAGAGAGGGCATGCGCACAAGTGGGGGCAGAGCATAGAGAGAGAGAGAGGGAGAGAGAGAATCCCAAGCAGGCTCCACACTGGCAGTGCAGAGGGTGAGGCAGGACTTGAACTCACAAACCCACGAGATCATGACCTGAGCCGAAGTTGTATACTTAACAGATGCTTAACTGACTGAGCCACCCATACGCCCCTAGTCTTGTGTTTAATTCTCGAGTTTACCAGTTTGTTTCTAGCTGCTTTTTTTGTTCCATTAGCCTATCTATTCTTGTGATAGTACTGTAAAGATGTAATTATTGTAATTTAATTATATGCTTTTATACGATATGTTCTGACATCTGGTGGTATGTCCTTTATTTTTTTTAATTTTCTTAAGTAGTTCCTTCCTGTTTTTTTTTTTTTTTTTTTAATATTTATTTATTATTGAGAGTCAGAGACAGAGCGTGAGCATGGGAGGGGCAGAGAGAGGGGGAGACACAGAATCTGAAGCAGGCTCCAGGCTCTTGAGTTGTCAGCACAGAGCCTGATGCGGGGCTTGAACTCACAAACTGCGAGACCATGACCTGAGCCAAAGTCGGACACCCAACCGGCTGAGCCACCCAGGCGCCCTATCCTGTTTTGTTTTTCTTTTCATTCTTTTCCAGACAAATTAAATCCTTTTGTAAATGTTCAACAGCTACAATCTAATTTTAGTCAAAATGATTGAAATTATATTTTATTTGTTGAATTTGATTTTTAAAAAATTGACATGTTTTCAGTATTTTATGTTTTCACCCAAAAACGTCGCATATCTGTTTTTACTCAAGTCATCAGGTATGATTCTCTACACAACTTTTGTAGCTGCCTCTTTGTGAGTCTCATACTTGGATTCTTGAATATAGGCAAGGTAGCCATTTAGTCTACCTTAGTTCACTTCTGCACCCAAAAAAGTAAAAACAGTGCCTGGCACACAGTAAATCCTTAGTAAATGTTAAGTACATAAACTTTTACATGTTTTGCTTTTTGTAAATTGTGGATTTAACCCATGTTTTCTACTATTTTTTTAACCAGTAATTATAGTATGAAGAAGCTTGAGTCCAATTGTGGTGCTGAATTATTGTATTATTTATAAAACTTATTTTTTTGAATCTTGGGTTTTTCATGAAGAAATTTGTCTGCAAATATTTTGTAATCCTTTTTCTGCTGATTTTACTTCCCATTTATTTCATGTTCTATTTTAGTTAGATTTTCATACTCCGTGGTATAGTGATGAAAGTGAGCATTTATGTTTTCTGATTTCAGTGGAAATGTCTCTAAAATTTATATTAAGGATTATATTGACTATTGGCTTAAGATAGATAATTTTTATTATGTTGAGGAAGCATGCTTTATTTCCAGATTTTTAAAGGATTATTAACAGGGACACCTGCGTGGCTCAGTTGGTTAAGCGCCCGACTTCAGCTCAGGTCATGATCTCACTTTTTGTGAGTTGGAGCCCCACATCGGGCTCTGTGCTAACAGCTCAGAACCTGGAGCTGCTTCAGATTCTGTGTCTCCCTCTCGCTCTGTCCTCCCCTGCCTCCATTCTCTCTTTTTCTCTCAAAAATAATGATTAAAAAAAAGGACTATTAAGTAGCTTTTGATGAATTTCACTGGTGGTAGCTTTAATGGTGGTCTATAGTTTAATTGTGTTTTTGTTAGATGTGTGATATCGTTATCAGATTTTTGTATACAACTTATGCTAAATAAAGTGAATTAGGTAGTTTTCCATTTTTATTTATGCTTTTTTCCCCCAGTAACTTTGCAGTATCTTTTTTTTTTCCAGTAACTTTCCATTCGTTCATATTCTAGAATACAAGTTTCTCAGCAATTAGAAAGTTTAAAAGAAAATACTAGTATAGTCCTCTGGTCCTGGAATTCTAGGGGAGTTAATTTTTTTATAACTTACTGGTTTCTTGCTTACTATCTTTGTGACTATGGGCAAATTGCCTAATGTACCTAAGCCTCGATTTCTTCATCTGTAAAATGCCATAATAATAGTTCTAATTTCTAATTTATTGTGAGGAATAAATTAAAAAGACAAATCAAAGGCACCTGGGTGGCTCAATTGGTTTAGCAACCAACTCTTGATTTCAGCTCAAGTCATGATCTCATGATTCATGGGATTGAGCCCCACATCCAGCTCCATGCTGACAGTGCGGAGTCTGCTTGTAGTTTCCCTTCTCCCTCTCTCTGCTCCTTCCCCACTTATGCTCCCCCCCCAAAATAAATAAATGCAAAGTAAAAAATAAAAAGCAACACAGCATCACTATGCAGTTGGTCTCTAGAACATCTAAATACTCAATAACTTACACGCTTGCAGCTGTTGTTCTTGAGGAGTGGAGGATTCTTGAGTACTAGTTTTGGTAATTTATATTTATATTCCCTAGAATTAATATTCCCTAGAATCTTTTTTTTTTTTTTAATGGTTATTTTTGAAAGAACGTGAATGGGGAAGGGTCAGAGAGAGAGAGAATCTGAAGCAGGCTCCAGTGTCTGAGCTGTCAGCACAGAGCTCAACATGGGGCTTCAGCTCATGAACTGCAAGATCATGACCTGAGCCAAAGTCAGACCCATTATTGACTGAGCCGCACAGGCACCACTCCCTAAGATCCCATCAAAGCTTAAATTTTAAAACATATGGTAATACATTGAACTTTCTGTATAGCTTGAGTTTTTCAGGTGTTAATGCCTCCTTTTGTTTTTATTTTATTTTTTTATTTTTTTATTTTAAAAAAAAATTTTTTTTAACGTTTATTTACCTTTGAGACAGAGAGAGACAGAGCATGAACGGGGGAGGGGCAGAGAGAGAGGGAGGCACAGAATCGGAAGCAGCCTCCAGGCTCTGAACCATCAGCCCAGAGCCCGACGCGGGGCTCGAACTCACGGACCGCGAGATCGCGACCTGAGCTGAAGTCGGACACTCAACCGACTGAGCCACCCAGGCGCCCCTTTTATTTTTTTAAATATTTTTTAATTTACATCCAGGTTAGCATATGGTGCAACAATGATTTCAGGAGTAGATTCCTTAACTCCCTTAACCCATTTAGCCCATCCCCCCTCCCACAACCCCTTCAGCAACCCTCTGTTCTCTATAAGAGTCTCTTATGATTTGTCCTCCTCCCTGTTTTTATATTATTTTTGCTTCCCTTCCCTTGTGTTCATCTGTTTTGTATCTTAATTAAAGTCCTCATATGAGTGAAGTCATACGATATTTGTCTTTCTCTAATTTTGCTTAGCATAATACCCCCTAGTTCCATCCATGTGGTTGCAAATGGCAAGATTTCATTCTTTTTAATTGCCGAGTAATACTCTATTGTATATATACCAACTGAGCCAACCCTCAGGGTGCTCCATTGTATGTATATATACCACATCTTCGGGATAGCCGTTGAATTTATGGATGGCTTTGAGCAGCATGGACATTTTAACAGTATTCATTCATCTGATTCTTGAACATGTACTATCTTTGCATTTGTGTCGTTTTCAGTTTTTTCATCAGTGCCTTGTACTTTTCAGTGTACAGATCTTCCACCTCTTCTGTTAAATTTATCACTGAGTATTTTACTGTTTACAATGATATTGTAAATGGGTTTTTATTTTTTTTAGATATTTTGTTGTTAAGTGCATGCAAACAACTGATTTCTGGGTGTTGATTTTGTATCATTCAACTTTACTGAACTCACTGATTAGTTCTAACAGTTTTTTGGTGGAGTCTTTAGGATTTTCTGTGTATAATATGTATCATCTACAAACAGAGACACTTTTCCTTCTTCCTTTGTAATTTGGATGTCTTTTATTTATTTATTTCTTCTTGCTTGATTGCTTTGGCTAGGACTTCTGGTACTATGTTGAATGGGAGTGGTAAGAGTGGGTATCCTTGTCTTGTTTTTCATATTACAGGAAAGCTTTCCATCTTTCACCATTCAGTATGATGTTGGCTGTGGGTTTATTATATATGGCCTTTGTGATTTTGAAATATGTTCATTCTATATCCAGTTCATTGAATGTTTTTTATCATGAAAAGATGTACTTTGTTAGTTTTCCTGCCTGTTGAAATTATCTTTCATTCTATTAATGGTATATCACAATTCATTTGCAAATGTTGAACCATCCTTGTATCTTGGGGATGAATCCCACTTGGTCATGCTGTATGATTCTTTTAATGTGCTGTTGAATTCAGTTCACAAGCAATTTGTTGAAAATTTTTGCCATCTATATTCATCAGGGGTATTTGTCTGTAATTTTCTTTTCTTGTGGTGTCCTGCTCTGGCTTTGGTATCGAGTAATACATGCCTACTGTAATGAGTTTGGGAGTGTTCCCTTCTCTTCAATATTTTGTTAATTACTGTTAGTTCTTCTATAAATAGTTGGTAGAATTCACCAGTGCATCTGGTCTTGGGCTCTTTGTGTTGGCATTTTTTGATTACTGGTTCAATATCCTTATTACTGGTCTGTTCAGATTTTCAGTTTTATCATGATTCAGCCTTAGTAGGTTGTGTGTTTCTAGGAATGTATCCATTTCTTCTAGGTTATCCAATTGGTTGGTGTACAGTTGTTCATGGTAGTTTCTTATGATGGTTTGTAGTTCTGTGGTGTCTATTGAAATGTCTTCTCTTTCATTTCTTCTGATTTATTTGGATCTTTTTTTTTTTCCCTCATTCTAGCTAAAGGTTTGTTAATTCTGTTTTTCTTTTCAATGAACCATCTCGTAGGTTTCTTACTGTGTTCTATTCTGGCTTCTGTTTCTGCTGTGATCCCTGTTATTTCCTTCTTTTTGCTAACTTTGGGCTTAGTTTGTACTTTTTTCTAGTTTTAAGTTGTTTGAGATATTTCTTTTTTCTTAACATAGGCATTTATTGCAAAACCTCCCTCTTAGAACGACTTCTGCAGCATTCTATAGTTTTGGATATGTTGTGTTTCCTTTTATATTTCAACATTTTTTTTTTTAATCTCCCTTCCCTTCTTGGCCTTGTTAGCTGTTGAGCAGTTTATTTCCACATTTTTGTGAATTTTCTAGATTTTTTCCTGTTGACCTCTAGTTTCTTGCCATTTGGTCAGAAAAGATACTTGGTATTATTTCAGTCTTAAACTTGCTAAGATTTGTTTTCTGACATATCATATGATCTGTCCTAAGGAATGTTCCATGTGTGCTTGAGAAGAATGTGTAGTCTGCTGTTACATAGAATGTTCTGTAGATTATATTAGATCCACTTAGTCTAAAAAGTATGATCAAGTCCAGTGTTTCCTTGCTGATTTTCTGTCTGTGTGATCTATCCATTATTGCAAGTATCATACTGTACTCCCCTGCTATTTGTTGGAGTCTGTTTTTCCCTTCCAATCTATGAATATTTGCTTAATTTATTTAGATTCTGCAATTTGGGGTACATACATTTGCACCTTGATGACAATGATATAATTGTTATGTCTTTTTGATGGAATGACCCCCTTTTCATTATATAATGGCTTTTTTTTTTTTTTTTTTTTTGTTTTTTTATACCATTTTTGGCTTAAAGTCTGTTTTGTCTGCTATAACTATAGTTATCCTTGCTTTCTTTTGGTTTCCATTCTCATGGAGTACTTTTTTCTGTCCCTTCACTTTGAGCCTGTGTGTGTCTTTAAATCAGATGCAAATCTCTTACAGGCAGCATATGGTTGGTTCTGGTTTTTTGTTGTTTTTTTGTTTGTTTGTTTGTTTTTAATCCACCTAAGCATCCTGTGTGTGTGTGTGTATATATGTATATATATTTTTTAAACGTTTATTTATTTTTGAGAGAGACACAGAGTATGAGCGGGGAAGGGACAGAGAGAGAGGGAAACACAGAATCCCAAGCAGCTCCAGGCTCTGAGCTGTTAGCACAGAGCCCACATGGGGCTCGAACCCACAAGTCATGAGATCATGACCTGAGCCGAAGTTGGACAGTCACCCGACGGAGCCTCCCAGTTACCTCTTTTCTATATATCTTTTTAAGATTGTATTTTTAAGTACTCTCTACACCCAATATGGGGCTTAAACTCACACCCCCAAGATCAAGAGTCACATGCTCCACCGCCTAAGCCAGCCAGGTGCCCTAGCATTCTTAATCTTTGATTGGAGAATTTAATATATAATTGTTTTTTGGCTATTTTGTTATTCCTTTTCCCACCCCCACTCTTGCTGCTTTCCTTTCTGAATTCATAGTAATATGCCTTGATTCCCTTCTCTTTATCTTTTGTGAATCTACTTTAGGTTTTTGCTTTGTAATTACTATGGTGCTTTTATTAAAAATTTTATACATATTATAGAGTACTTTACACTGATAAAAACTTCAATCACATACAAAAAGTATCTTTTTATTCATACCCTCCTTTTATGGCTTTTGATGTCACAATTTACATCTTTATGTATTGTGTATCCATTAACAATTGTTTACACTATAACTGGGGTTTTGTTTTGTTTCGTTTTGTTTTTATTGGAGAGAAAGAGACAGAATCCCAAACAGACTCCAGGCTCAGTGCAGAGCCCAGCATGGGACTCAATCCCACAACCCTGAGATTATGACCTGAGCTGAAATCAAGAGTCAGTCGGCTTTACCGACTGAGACACCCAGGCACTATTTTTAATTGTATTTGTCCTTTAACCCTTATACTAGAGCTGAGTTTAACACACCATCATATTATGATATTAGAGTATACTGAATCTGACTAGATGCTTACCTTTACTATTGTTTTGTATGTTTTCATATATTTTCACGTTAGTAATTAGTAGCTTAAGCTTTTATTTAAGCTTAGAGAACTGCTTATAGCACAGCACCACTTTAGTGGTGATAAATATCCTGAGTTTTGGTTGTGTTTTGTTTTTTAATTAAAGAAAGTATTTATCTCACCTTCATTTCTGAAGGAGTGTTTAGCTGGGTATTCTTGTTTTCCAGTTTATTTCTTTCAGCAGTTTGAATATACCATCTCTTTTCTGGCTTACAAGGTTTCTGCTGAGATCTACTGATAGCCTTATGGAATTCCCTTATATGAGAGAAATTTTTTTTCTTGCTGTTTTTAAAATTCTCTCTTCATTTTTGATTTTACGTTTATTAAAGTGTGTCTTAGAGAAGATCTTTTTGGATTGAAATTTTTAGGTGACTTGTTAGCTTCAACTTAGATGTACAGATCTTTCCCCACATTTGGTAAGTTTTCACCCATTATTTTTTAACTTATTTCTGATAATACCCCTTCATTTATTTTTCTTTAACTCCAATACAGTTAATATACAGTGTTATATTAGTTTCAGGTTTACAATATAGTGATTCAGTAATTATTCTATACATTACTCAGTGCTCACATGATAAATGTACTCTTAATCCCCTTCACCTGTTTCACCCATCCCCCTACTCCTCTCCTCTCCTCTCCTCTGTAATCATCAGGTTCTCTGTAGTTAAGAGTGTTTTTTCCTTTGTCTTTTTTGTTCTTTGTTCATTTGTTTTGATTCCACGTATAAGTGAAATCATGTGGTATTTGTCTTTCTCTAATTCATTTATTCTACTCCCCCCCATTCCCTCACATTCAAGATATATGGTGTCATACTTTATTTACATGCTTTTATTTTGTGAATCCCTTGACTGGTTTATATAGATATACTTAATCTTACTGCTTTTGTGCTTCCTGCTTTTCTTACTCCTACTTATGGTCTTTCCACTCAAAAAATTCCCTTTAACACTTCTTTGTTTGTTTGTTTGTTTGTTTGTTTTAAGTAGGCTCCACACCCAGTGTGGGGCTTAAGCTCACAACCTTCAGATTGAATGCTCTATCAACTGAGCCATCCAGGCACCTCCCCACCTTAACATTTCTTGTAGGGATAGTGATGAATTCCTTAATGGTGATGAATTCAATGGTGGTGGTGAATTCCTTAACTTTGGGAAATGCTTTATCTCTCCTATTCTGAATGATAGCATTTCTGAATAGAATATTGATTGCAGGGTGTTTTTCTTTCTGCATTTTGAATATATTGTGCCACTCCATCCCATCCTGCAAAGTTTCTACTGAAAAATTTGCTGAAAGCCTTATTTTGTTTCCCTTGTATGTAACTGTTTTCTCTTGCTACCTTTAAAATTCTCTATCACTACTTTTTGCTATTTTAATTACTGTGTGTCTGGGTGTGGACCTCCTCGGGTTGATTTTGTTGGGGGCTCTTGGTGCCTCTTGGATCTGGATTTCTGTTTCCTTCCCCAAATTCAGGGAAGTTTTCAGCTATTATTTCTTCAAATAAATTTTCTGCCCCCCCTTCTCTCTCCTCGTCTTCAGGAATCCCTATAATGTGAATGTTATACTTGATAGTGTCACCAAGTTCCTTAAGTCTAATTTACGTTTTTTTTTTTCCCCTTCTCTCTCCTGTTCAGCTTGATTGCTTTCTGTTATGTCTTCCAGGTCACTGATCTGTTCTTCTGCTTCCTCTACTATTTATTCCCTTTAGTGTTTTTTTAATTTTATTTATTGAGTTCTTCATTTCCCATTGGTTCTTTTTTATGATTTCAATCTTTTTTTCGAGGGTCTCACTGAGGTCCTCCACTCTTTTCTCAAGTCCAGTATCTTTATGACAATTACGTTTAAGTTCTCTATGAGGTATATTATCCATTTTATTTAGCTCTCTTGTTATTTTGTCCTCTACTTTCATTTGGGACATATTTGTCTGTCTACTCATTTTCTCTAACTCTCTCTATTTCTGCATGTTAGGACAGTCAGCTGCATCTCCTGCTCTTGAAAGTACTGGCCTTAAGAAAAGGTTCTGTAGTGCCCTGCAGTGCAGTGGCCTCCTGTTCACCAGAAACTGACACTTCAAGGGTGTCTCTTATGTGTGTTGTGTGCACCCTACTGCTGTGGCTGAGCAGTTTGCCTTCAGAGCAGTCACCTGCAGTGGCTCTGTTTGCCTGTTGGGGGCAGGGTTTCATTCATGTGTCATAAGTGAGCCAGTCTGGGGCTGCCTTGGGCCTGAGTTGAGTCAGACCAGACATTTGCCAGAGGTTGGGTAGCAGCAAAATGCAGGGTACTTTCCCTGTGTTGTCATCTGAGAAGCTTTCGTTGATGGGCGGGGCCTGCAGTCAGACCTAGTGTCTGCCCCCAGCCTGCTGCTAGGGCTGCTGTAGGGCTGGTGTGTCTGGTTATCTTATCCTCAGGGCAGGTGAGGAGTGGCGCTGGTCCCTGTCAAGAGCTGCTTGCTTACTGTCAGGCTTGAGGCACCACTTTGGATGGACTTAAGCCAAGGGCATATTGGAGGGGGCTTGGTCTTCGGGAGAATACAGGGGCAGGGGCGCAGTGTTAACAAGGTTTTGTAGGTCTGTTGTGGTAGGAGACCTGGAGCCACTTTAGGAAACTATTACCACAGGGCTGGAGGGGACCAGTCCTCAGGAGAGAGCAGTGGTGGGGCTCGGTGCCAGCAAAGTTTATACTGATCCGCTACAGGAGCCACCCTGCTGGGTCAGGGGGGCAGGTCGTAGAAGGAGGAAAGTATCAGCACCACACTGATTCCCACAGTATCCATGTGGCTAGGCTGGGGGTGTAAGGGAGGGAAATGGTACCTGCCACCTTCTTTGTTCCTAGAAAAGTCTCCTAAAGATCCCTGCCCCACCAAAAGATCCCTAGTCCTCTAGCACATGCTCTAAAACTAGTAAATAAGGCTCTTTCCTATATATGCCACACATTTTTCCATCTGCTGCTTCTGTGCTTTTTCTCGGTGCAGGGCTATTTGTTGTGCTGTCTCTTTAAAGGTGGGGGCTCAGTTTTCCTGTTGACCTCCAGCTCTCCCACAGCCAGGCTTGCTGATTTTTAAAGTTCCAGATGTTAAGCCCTCTGATTGTAAGAACTTGTGAAATTAGGCCCCCCTGGTTTTCAAAAGCCAAATGTTACAGGGATTCATCTTCCCAGGGCAGGTTCCCTATGCCTGGAGTGAGTGTCTCTCTACCTTCTCCACGCCCACAGCATCCCTCCCTTCCGTAGTCTTGCCAGTCTGACCGTGTCTCTCCGTCCTTCCTACTCTCTTTGATGTGGCCTCTTCTCTACATTTAACTGTGGAGAGTCTGTTCTGCCAGGCTTTGGGTCATTTTCTGGGTTGTTTACACTGATGTGGATGTTATCTAGTTGTATGGGACAAGGTAAGCTAAGAATCATCCTACTCTGCCATATTCCCCTAAGTCCTCCAGCCATTATTGCTTTAAATAAGCTTTGTAATCCTTTCTCCCTCCCTTTTCCTTCTGAGATTCTAATGATGCATACATTATACATATACATATACACTGCAGTGGAAGCTGGTGTCGGGGGTTGGGCTAGGGTATACAGGTGTGCAGCTAGAGGAACTGGCTACAGATGAGCATGATCAAGCAGGCCAGTGACAGAAGATATAGCTTGATTCAGATCCAGAAGCAGCTTCAGGGGACCTAGCTGTTAGCATGATCTCCTGTGCTGTAGTGCCTTCACCTGTCCCTGGTGTGCACACTTCAGTAGAGACTGGTAATGGGTGTTAGGGTGGCCCCATTTTTTTTTAATTTTTTAAAATTATTTTTGAGAGAGAGAGAGCATGCAGGGAAGGGGAGGGAGAGGAGACACAGAATCCTAAGCAGGCTTTATGCTGTCAGTACAGAGCCCGATGCGGGGCTCGAACTCACAAACTGTGAGATCATGACCTGAACCAAAATCAAGAGTCAGATGCTTAACTTAGACACCCAGACGCCCCAGGGTGGCAACATTTAAATGCACAGCTAGCCCTAAGTGTACAAATAGCAGTGGGGGGTCAGCCACAGATGTCTACACTGGCATCTTGCACTTGCACAGAGGCCTGAGCTGGCTGTTAGTGTGGTTCCAGGCTCTGGCAGAGGCAGGGGTGGAGGGACTCAGGCAGTTGGCATCAGGGAAAGCTAATACCTCTTGGGTGAAATACCTGGTGAAAGTCTGGAGTAGTTGTGCTATTTCGTTAGAAGTAGGAGCCATTGGTTCGTTCTTCAGTGGCAAAAGCTGCTGAGTTTGTAAAGCAGGTCACCGTGAACCACAGTCACTCCTGCTGCATGACTGCTCTTGGTAGATCCTGCCTTTTTTCCTTGTTCCTATCCATCTCAGTACATCTCAGCTTTGCGAGTCAGAAGTGAAACTGAAGTACTTCCTGCAGTACCCCAAAAGGCTAGATTAGGTGGTCACTCACTCCTCTCTTGATATCCTGGTGAAAGGAACTTTCTAGCTGAGAAGTTTCCTCTTGACTCTGATCAATGTCACCTTGGCAAATGAAATGATACAGGCAACATGAAGAGAAAGAACCTTCTCTTTTGCAATTCTCAAGTTTTTTTTTGTGCTGCTAAAATATCTTAAGAGGACTCCAGAGTTCTCCCAGAGCTGTTTTTGTTTACATATAGCTCTCTAATTGTTGATCATTTTATGGGGGAGCAGAAGCTTAGGTCTCCACTAAAGGATTTTTTAAAATACATTTTTACTTAATGAATCAGCTCTTATTTTTAATTGTCTACTTTATTATGCTTCTAGTTGTTAATGGACTTTCTGTTTATCCATTTTTACTTTTATTTTTCTAATTTTGTTACCCTGACTTTTCTTAAGTTTCTTTATTTTTGTTCTTTCTTCAGATAAACAGACTGTTGACAGGGCATGAGAAAGGGATGTTTTTGTTTCTTAACCAAAACAGTTAAAGTTGTTCGATCTCTGAATATAGTTATGTCCATATATTGCATAAACTTTGAATGAAGGTTCCGTGATTTCATGGTTTATGGAATAGTTTAGTATTGTATTTTTGCTCAGTTTTTGATTTGGTGGTTTTCCAGGAGAGTATTTGTTTTTGTTAACCTTAAAAATAAAACTGCCAGTTATTTTATCAACAAAAATGGGTTTATTCGGGAATAGCAGAGAATTGCATTCCAGGACTAGCAAACTATGGCAAAACCATAGGCAAGTCCACAGAACAAAAGAGAGAAATGCTCTTTTGTAGAAGAAAGATACTGGGAAGGCTGTTATAAACAAAAAAAAAAAATCCATTAGAATAAAGTGGGAACTTGGAAGTATAGTGGCTTTTCATTGACTGGGTTGTGATGGTCTCTCATTGGCTGGACTGTTGTTGCAGGGGTGGGGATAGAGAAAGAAAGCCTTCCTCCTACTGGGATACTAAAGTGGTATCCTTGTTCTCTTCCTGTAGGGTACCACTCCCTGGGGAGTGGAAGGGTGTGAAAGTTCCCCCTGCTGGCCTCCTGACTCCATTCTAAATGAAGTGTCCTTTTATTAATTGTCATATCCTCTCTCTACTTTTTTTTTTTTTTTTTTGACTCAAATAAGACAGAAGTATATTTTTCTCTGTAATATGCAGAGATCAAAGGTGATTCAGAACAGGTAAGTATCTATATTCCATAAAATCATTCAGTGATGCAGGTTCTTTTCATCTTGTTGTTCTGCCATTCTCCAAGATGTTGTCTGTTGGATTGTCAAAACTGGGTCACCACCATATCCATGTTTCTCCCCTGAGAAAGGAAAAAGAGTGGTGGAAGACACATCCAGTGTTTTAAGGCCAAGACTCCGAAGACCCATGAATTGAACTTAGTTTACATGGCTGGGCATACCTAACTGCAGGAGAGGCTCCAAAATGTAGTCTTGAGAAGCCATGTGTCCAGCTAATGCCCTAATACTAGGGAATAAAGGGAGAATGGATTTAAGGGATTACTGGATCCTAGGGTAGTTCTATTTTTTTTTTTTTTTGAGGAATCTCCATACTGTTTTCCCATAGTGGCTGTGCCAGTTTGCATTCCCACCAGCAGTGCACAAGGGTTCCTTTTCTCCACATCCTTGCCAACACTTGTTGTTTCTTATATTTCTAATTTTAGACATTCTGACAGATGTGAGGTGATGTCTCTTTGTGGCTTTAATTTGCATTTCCCTGTTGATCAGTGATGTTGAGCATCCTTTCGTATGTCCACTGACCATCTGGATGTCTTCAGAGAGATGTCTTATGCCCATTTTTTAATTGGATTATTTCTTTTTTTGGGTGTTGAGTTGTATCAGTTCTTTATATATTTTGGATATACTGACCATTTATTGGATATGTCATTTGCAAATATCTTCTCCCATTCGGTAGGTTGTCTTCCTGTTGTGTTGATTGTTTCCTTCACTGTGCAGAAACATTTTATTTTGATGGAGTCCCAGTAGTTTATTTTTGCTTTTGTTTCCCTTCCTTCTTTTAGGAGATATATCTAGAAAAATGTTCCTATGGCTGATGTCAGAGACCGTACTGCCTATGCTCTCTTGAAGGATTTTTATGGTTTCATGTCTCACATTTAGGTCTTTAATCCATTTTGAATTTATTTCTGTGTATGGTGTAAGAAAGTGGTCCAGTTTCATTCTTTTGCATGTAGCTATCCAGTTCTTCCAACACCATTTATTGAAGAGACTTTTTTCCATTGTGTATTCATTCCTCCTTTGTCGAAGATTAATTGACCATATAATTGTGGGTTCATTTCTGGCTTTTCTATTCTATTCTTTTGATCTCTGTGTCTGTTTTTATACCAGTACCATTACTGTTTTAGTTACTACCACTTCATAATGTAACTTGAAATCGGGAATTGTGAAACCTCCAGTTTTGTTTTTCTTTTTCAAGACTGCTTTGGCTATTTAAGGTCTTTTGTGGTTCCATACAAATTTTAAGATTGTTCATTCTAGTTCTGTGAAAAATGCTATTGGTATTTTGATAGGGATTGCATTAAATCTGTAGATTGGTTTAAGTGATAAAGACATATTCTCACTAAAGACAACAGTATTTGTTCCTCCAACCCATGAACGTAGAATGTCTTTCCATTTTGCATTGTCACGAATTTCTTTCTTCACTGTTTCATAGTTTTTAGAGTATAGGTATTTCACCTCTTCAGTTAAGCAGATATTTTATTGTTTGGGGTATAATTGTAACTGGGATTGTTGTCTTAATTTCACTTTCTGCTACTTCATTATTAGTGTATTGGAATGCAGCAGATTCTATACAGTGATTTATATCCTGCAACTTTACTGAGTTAATTTATCAGTCTTTAGGCTAGTTTTGTATATATAGTATATTGTCTCCACATGATGACAGTTTTACTTCTTCCTTCCCAATTTGGATGCCTTTTATTTCTTTGTTGTCTAATTGCTTTGGCTAGGACTTTCAGTACTGTGCTGAATGAAAGTTGTGACATGACATCCTTGTCATGTTGTTGACCTTAGGGGAGAAGCTCTCAGTTTTTTGTTGAGTATGATGTTGGCTAAGGGTTTTTCATATAAGGCTTTTGTTAAATTGAGTTATATTCCCTCTGCACCTGTATTGCAAAGGATTTTGTATACATACATGGATGTTGTACTTAGTCATATGTTTTTTATCCTTTATCTTTTGAAGTGACGTATCACGTTGATTGTTTTACGAATATTAAACCACTTTTTCATTCCGAGAATAAATCCCACTTGATTGTGGTGTATGATTGTTAATATGTTGTTGGATTCAGTTTGCTAATACTTTGCAGAAAATTTTTGCATGTATGTTCATGAGAGATACTGGTCTGTAGTTCTCTTTTTTTGTGGTGTCTTTATTGGTTCTGGTATTAACAGTGAATGAATTTGAAAGTTTTCCTTCTTGTATTTTTTGAAGTAGTTTGAAAAGAATAGGTATTAACCCTTTTTTATACAGTTGGTAGAATTCACCCGTGAAGCCATCTGGTTCTAGACTTTTTGTTTTTTGGAAGTTTTCTGATTACTGATTCAATTTCATTCCTTGTAACTGGTCTGCTCAGTTGTTTTTTTTTTTTAATTTTTCTTCATTTAATTTTAATAGCTTATATGTTTCTGTGAATTATCCATTTCTTCTAAGTTGATTTGTTGGCATGTAGGTTTTCATAGTATTGTTACAATTGTTTATATTTCTGTGGTGTTGGTTATTTCTCCTATTATTGATTTTGTTTATTTAGGTCCTCTCTTTTCTGATGAGTCTGGCTAGAGATTTATCAATTTCCTTGATCTCTTTCAAAGAACCAGTTCCTGGTTTCATTCACCTGTTATTTTTTTAGTTTCCATATCATTTATGTCCGTTCTGAGCTTTGTTATTTACTTTCTTTGCTGTTTGGGGGTTTTGTTTGTTCTTTTTCTAGTTCTTTAGGTATAGGCATAAGATTAACTTGTTTGAGACTTCTCTTGCTTCTTCACATAGGCCTGTTTTGCTGTAATCTTCCCTCATAGGACAGCTCATTTCATCCCAAAGATTTGGGGTGATTATGTTCTCATTTTCATGTATGTCCATGTAATTTATTATTTCCTCTTTGGTTTCTTGTTTGACCCATTCATTGTTTAGTAGCATGATATTTGACCTCCATATATTTGCCCTATTTCCAGATTTTTTCTTGTGGTTGATTTCTTGTTTCATACCATTGTGTTCAGAAAAGATAACCTGGTATGACATCGATCTACTAATGTATTACCTTCAATTATTTCCTTTTTGTTTGCTATTAACTATTTTATGCATTTTGGTGCTTCTGTTTTGGGTGCATAAATATTTACAGCTGTTATTGGATTTTCCCCTTTATTATTATATAGTGTTCTTTGTCTCTTGTTACAGTCTTTGTTTTAAAGTCTGTTGTGCCTGATATAAGTATTGCTACCTCGGCTTTCTTTTGACATCCATTTACATGATAGATGTTTCTCCATCCCCTCACTTTCATTCTTGAGGTGTCTTTAGGTCTAAAGTGAGTCTCTTATAGGCAGCATATAAATGGGTCTTGGTTTTTTATCCACTCACCAGTGTCTTTTAATTGAGGCATTTAGTCCGTTACGTTCAAATACATCAGTATGTATTTATTGCCATTTTTTACTTGTTTTCTGGTTATTTCTATAGATTATTCTCTGATCCTTTCTTGTTCCATCATGGTTTGTTTGCTTTCTTAGAAATACATTTGGATTTTTTTCTCTTTATTCTTTGCATATCTATTACTGGTTTTTGAGTTGTGGTTATCATTAGGTTTATATCTTCTGCATATATTCTGTATTAACTTGACGGTCACTTAAATTTGAACCCCTTCTTTACTCCTCTACCCCATTTAAGTATATGATGTTATATTTTACATCTTTTTATTTTATGATTCCTTTGTTTTTTGTTTTTTTTTTTACAGAAATATTTTACTGCTTTTGTGCGTTTTACTTTTCATACTATGATTTATGGTCTTTAATTCCCAGAAGGGCTCCTTTAATACTTCTTAAGGGGTTGGTTTGGTGGCCATGAACTTTGTTAGTTTTTGTTTGTCTGAAAAACTCTGGGGGCGCCTGAGTGGCTCAGTCAAAGTGTCTGATTCTTGGTTTTGGCTCAGGTCATGATCTCACGGTTTGTGAGTTCAAGCCCCGTGTTGGGCTCTACGCTGCTGATACAGAGCCTGATTAGGATTATCTTTCTCTCTCCCTCTCTCTCTGCCCTTCCTCCGCTTACTCACATTCTTTCTCTCAAAATAAATAAATAAACTTAAAAAAAAGAAAAGAAAAACTGTGTCCCTGCCTCTATTCTAAATGATAGCCTTACTGATTAGAATATTCTTGGCTGCAGATATTGCCCTTGCAGCACTGAATATTTCATATCACTCCCTTCTGACCTGGAAAGTGTCTGCTAAAAATCCACTGATCACCTTATGGGTTTTCTCTTTTATGTAACTGTTTTCTTTTCTCTTGCTGCTTTTAATTTTTTTTTCTTTATTGCTACTCTTTGCCACTTCAATTATTATGTATCTTGCTGTGAACCTCATTGGATTCAATTTTTGGGGAGATCTCTGTGCCTCTTGGATCTGGATATCAGTTTCCTTCCCCAGATGAGGCAACTTTTCAGCCATTATTCTTCAAATAAATTTTCTACTCCCTTTTCTCTGTCTTCTTCTGAGATCCCTATAATATAAATGTTATTACATTTGATGGAGTCACTGAGTCCGCTAAGACTGTTCTTAATTTGCATAATGCTCTTTCCTCTGCTTTGCTCAGTTTAGTTACTTTCTGTTACTCTATTTTCCAGGTCATTAATTTGTTACTCTGCTTCATCTAGCCTGCTATTTATTCCTTCAGGTGTATTTTTAATTACATTTGTATCCTTGACCTCTGGTTCTTTATCTCTGTGTTGAGGGTCTCATTGATGTTCTCCACTCTTCTCAAGTCCATTGAGTATCTTTATGATTTTTTTTTTTAACATTGATTCATTTTTGAAAGAGACAGTATAAGCAGGGGAGGGGCAGAGAGAGAGGGAGACATAGAATCCGAAGTAGGCTTCGGGCTCTGAGCTGTCAGCACAGAGCCTGATGCGGGCCTCGAACCCATGAACCGCAAGATCATGACCTGAGCCAAAGTCGGACGCTTAACCGACTGAGCCACCCATGTGCCCCATCTGATGATTTTTTTTAAGTGTATTTTGAGAGAGACAGAGACTGCATGAGTGGCGACGGGGTAGAGAGAGAGAATTCCAAGCAGGCTCCACACTGTCAGTGCAGAGACCAACGTGGGGCTCGAAGTCATGAAACCATGAGATCATGACCTGAGCTGAAGGCAAGAGTCAGACGCTTAACCAACTGAACCACCCAGGCCAACCCAATCATTATTTTTTTAATGTTTATTTATTTATTTTGAAAGAGAGGGGGTGCACACATGAGTTCAGGAGGGGCAGAGAGAGAATCCAAAGCAGGCTCCATGCTGTCAGTGCAGAGCCATATGTGGGGCTCAAACTCACAAACTATGAGATCATGACTTGAGCCGAAATCAAGAGTCAGACACTTAGCTGACTGAGCCACTCAGATGTCCCCTGTGATCATTATTTTAAATTCTCTATCAGGCATATTACTTCTGTCCATTTGACTTAGCTCTCTTGCTGTGGTTTGGTTCTATTCTTTAATGTGAGAGATGTTTCTCTGCTTCCTCATTCTGTCTTTCTGTGTTTCCATGTGTTGGGAAGGTCAGCTACTTCTCTTGTTCTTAACGATAATAGTCTTATGAAGAAGAGGTCCTGTAGTGCCCTGTAGGGCAGTGTCTCCTGTTCCCCAGGGCCTAGCACTTCAGAGAGTGTTTCCTTTATGTGTGTTCTCTGTGTTGAGTCTTGACCTCTTTTGCCCTCAGTCCAGTTGTTTGCCGAGTCTGTCTTTGCCTGTTGTGGGCAGCATTTGGTTCCCAGCCTTTTAAAGCGTACAGTGGTCTGCTTGCAAAATGAGACCTGCCCCCCACAGGAACTGAGGTTTCGGAAAACATGTGGGTCTGGAGATGTGGAGTTGGCACGATTTGCACCAGACTTCTCAGGGAGAGGGGCTGTAGCTCTGGGATTGAGGCAGATGTGACTGGGAAGGGCAGATCCACTAAAGTGCAGAGGTGGGTGCAGTGGGGCTTGGTATAAGCAAAGTAATGACTGCCAGCATCACTGGTTCCCACAGGTGGCCATTGTTTATGCTGGCAGACAGGGGAGGGAAATGGTACCTGCCAGCTTCTTTGCTCCTGGAGTTTCCTCGCAAGCCCCCAGTCTCAGGGCATGCTGTGAAATGAGCAAATCACTTTCTCTCTTGTCTGTTCCCAGTGTTTTTCAAACTACTGGTTCTATGCTGTATCTGCCTATGTTGTTTGCTGTGCTGTCTCTTTAAGGGCACAAACTCAGCTTCCTAATGCCCTCGGGGTTCTCCCAGAACTGAGCCCTCTTATTTTAAAATTCTAGGCTTTAAGCCTCACTGGTTGTTAGAACTCACAAAATTCAATCCCTCTCACTTTAAAAGACAAACGTTATGAGGATTCATCCTCCGCATTTATGGCCTCCTGGCATAAATGTCTAGTTTTTGCCCTTCTCCACACCTACTGACTTTCTCCCCACCACAGATGGCCACAGTCAATTCTACTCTCAGACCACATCTTTGCCTTTCCTGCTTTCTTCAGTGTGGCCTCCTCTCCACCTTTAGTTGTGGAATTTGTTCTGCCCATTTTTGGATCGTCTGGGTTATTTACACTGACGTTATTATCTGGTTGTATCCATGGGACAAGGCAAGCTAAAGGTCTTCCTACCCCGCCATCTTCCCAGCCAGCCCTCCACATTTCTCCCTTCTGATCAAGTTTCTTTGAAAGTATCACTGATAAGGGTGCTTGGTTGTCTCATTCAGTTAAGCATCCAGATTCTTGATCTCAGCTCAGGTCTTGATCTCAGAGTCATGAGTTCAAGCCCCGTGTTGGGCTCCACACTGGGTATGAAGCCTACTTTAAAAAAAAAAAAAAAAGTATCACTAATCAAGTCAGGTTTTCCATATTCAGTGTGTTTATGCCTCAGAGTCTGGAAGAACCTTTCTAGGTTGTCATGTGTAATATCAGAAAGAAAGTGTATAGCAGTTGGAAACTACTTAAAGCCACATTTGATTAACTAGGAAAGTTAAGAGGAAGAAACTCTGAGGTACTCCCACTTAAAGTCCCAGTCTTCTTCAGGTTCTAAGTGTTGGAGGTCATCTTAAAGTGTTGGGCCAACATCACTTTATTGGGTACACTTTTTTTTTAGTTCAATAGGCAAAAAATATATAAAACTTAAAATAATTTACACAAAACAGAAGTAACAATTCCAAATCATATAATGGTTCCAAACCAGATTCCAAACCAGGACTCTTGGTCTGAAAGTAGCCAGGTGAAATATTTTTTGGCACTTATTCCAACTTAGGGGAGAATGGTTCTCCCTGTGAAGGCAAACCTGGGCTTGTGTATGCCTCCTTTCCAGAAGTCCCCACTTAAAGCAACCATGAAAACACAATAGTAGATACTGCACACTGAAAGAACTAACCAAATGCATTTTGGAAGATACAGTGCAGGTATAATCATGAAGCAAAAGCTGGTGAGCTTTTTGCAAAATAGCAAAACTTGAAATGTCGACTTTTTTAAAGTGTTATCTCAGAAGAAGTATCTAGAACCAAATGTGTTATTAATAATACAGTCAGTAAGTTTGCAAAATTAGAGACCCATTATTTTGGATAAGAATCTAACGTCAGTTAATAGTTTAGATGAAATAAAACTTCTGTGAATTCTGAAACTTCTGACCCTTTAAAAAAGCAAGTAAAAAATTAATTTGTCCTAGGATCATGAAAAGGCTTTTTCCTAAAAGCCATAATCAAAAGAAGGGGGTTTTTTGCAAGGGCTTGAGAAATGCAGATGAGTACCTTGTCTTTCCATGAGAAAGAAGAAAGTGAGAAAAAGGTATTCAGCCTGGTCCAGACATAGGGAAAACTATGTCATCAGATGTCATCTGCTTCAGTTTCAGCAAATCTGTACTTTCAGGTCACCAGGTGATGTACAGATCCAGTCAGGGTTTGGTTGGTTCCTTCCTTCCTTCCTCCCTCCCTCCCTCCCTCCCTCCCTTCCTTGCTTTTTAATGTTTGTTTATGTTTGAGAGAGAGAGACAGAACACAACCGGGGGAGGGGCAGAGAGAAAGGGAGACACAGAATCAGAAGCAGGCTCCAGGCTCCCAGGTGTCAGCACAGAGCCTGATGCGGGACTCAAATTCATGACCCATGAGATCATGACCTGAGCCAAAGTCAGACACTTAACTGAGCCACCTAGGCACCCCAGGTGTTTTCTTTACATGAACCAAGAGTCTAGTCCCTGGAGTTTGGAGGCATAAGGATTGGTTTGTAGTTCCCGATAAGAACCTTTCTAGCAAGGTAGAAGAGTATGTGGAGGTGCATTTTACAGCAGACAAAATCCTCAGTTTGCAAGATGTGATACTTAAGGTCTTTGTCTCCTCCAAAGTGCACTGTGAAAAACATGTACCAAAACATGGTTATTTTTGATAGAAGCAATTAGGTCTTTACAGTGTTGAAGTATATTTTCTTTCTTTTTTAATGTTTATTTATTTTGAGAGAGCACGTGTGAGCAGGGGAAGGGCAGAGAGAGAGGGAGAGAGGGATCGCAAGCACGGAGCTCACAACTGTGAGATCATGACCTGAGCCAAAATCAAGAGTTGGACGCTTAAATGACTGAGCCACCCAGGCGCCCCTATGTTCTTTTATTAACTGTGTGTCAGAGGAGACAAGAGCCAAGTGTATTGGAAATCCTGTGACTGTCTCAGAGAGTGAGAGGTTTTGGTCAGGCTTTTGGAGGGTCTCTACAAATTGTACCAGTTGTAGTACTTAATAGCGCTGTTACTGCATGTGAGTAACTGAGGATTAAGGATGGTATGCACATGAAAGTGTTCTAAAACTGGCCAAACAGCATAGATTTGTCAAAGCACCTGGCCAGTAAAAAGGATTCCCCACTCACTGTGAAATTTGAGAGGGGTTCCCAGGTAGAGATAATCTCAGAATTTTAGCCACAGAAGCATTATTGGCTTGTCTACAAAGGAAAGCTTTGATTCAGTGAGAAAACATGCAAACCATGACTAAAACATTTACCCATGAGAGGGACAAGTTGTATGAAATCCAGTTTTACAAACAGGTTTCCCTGGAATGTACTTTGGAAAAGTGGGACAAGTGATTTAGGCACTTTTTGCTGCCTTATTAACTTTCCTCACCAGTATTGGTTGAGGAATGCTATTATTTTATCAGTAAACCACAGGTTTAAAGCATATACAGAGCTAAGTATTAGGAATCTTAGAACTACTGGTAAGACTAGATTGTTATTTAGTCCAAACCAAAGTTGTCTTTTTATCAAGCCAATGATTATTACATTTCAAATAGTGTTCCTGCTTGCCTGGGGCCAATTGTTAGATATCACTTGTCAGTTTTTCCAGATTATCATTTGGGATAATATCCCTGTGGGCTTGATAGAGGTTTGGCTATTGGTCTCCTTGAGTGCAGCATTTTTGGCAGAGGTATCAACGAGGTGGTTTCCTTTGGCCTATAAGAGAGTTAAGTCTAGAATGCCTAGGAACCTTAATAATAACTAGAGCTATTGACAAAAGTACAACATCTGATAAATTTTGGACATAAGTCATTTTTAGTTTCATTAGAGATAAGGACACCTTGTTTCTATAATATTCCAAAGTCATTAGCTCTCCCAAAGGTATACCAACTGTCAGCTTAAACATTTATAGTTTTACCATTGATTAAGGTACAAGCTCAAGTAAGGATGTGTACCTCAGCTTCTTGGGTTGAAGTAGTCAAAGGTTAAAGGTGCCACCTCAATGACTTCAAAAGGAGTATGCAGTAATATACCGGGCACAATATTTACCATTTTTATCCTTTAAATAAGAACCATCAGTAAACCATGAAAAATCTGCATTGGTTTAAGGAATTTCCTGTAAATGGTCACAGGGAATCAAAAGGTGAGCTGTCAGCATTAAGTAGTCATGAGGGATTTCATCCATGAAGGAGGAGAGAATAAGAGGGTTAAGGTTATTGCAATGAGAAAGAGTTATATCGGGAGCAGTTAGAAGGATTTCATATGAGGTGAGCAAGAGTGTGAAGAGAATTCAGGAGGGCTTCTGCTGCACGGGCTCGAGGACACATGAAGAGAATCCCCTATTTCATGAGTGGCCTTAACTAAAAAAGCAGTGGCAGAAATGGCTCTGAGGCAAGGGGGGGGATATCTCTGTGTCACAGGGTCTACTTGGCTTTAATAGCATGTGGGTCCATGATGGTCCTCATGTTTTGGGATGAGTACTCCAGGGGCCTTCCCTTCCCTCTCATATATGAAGGAAAAAGGGAAAGTTGATAATTAGGATGTCCAAGAGCAAGGGGCTTTATTAGGCTTTAAGTTCTCAAAGGCCATGTCATCTTTCCCAATAACAGGGTTATGTTTGTCACTTTTTAATAAAGCGTGTAAAGGTTGAGCCATTATAGAGAAGTTAGGAATTCAGTTTTGACAGTAGCCAGCCAGTGCAAGAAAGCCTTGTAATTACTGCTTAGTTTTAGATTGGGGGAAATTCAGGATGCCTTGAAGTCTACCTGGATCCAAATGTAGTCCTTATTTTGAGATCAGTTGCCCTAAGTGTCTAACCTGAGTTTGAGCAAACTGCAATTTTTCTTTGGAGATTTTATGTCCCTTTAAGGCCAAACAGAGAGGCATATCATCTACATTTTATAAAACAGACCTGCAGAAAACTTGATATCCAAATCAGCTTTTAAGGTTGTGAAAAAGAAGTACCCTGGAGAATTACTCTCCAGGTGTATTTCCATTCTTTCCAGATGAAAGCAAAAAGATACAGGCTATCCCCATCAACTTTAATACTAAAAATGTACTTTTTAAGTCGATTACAATGAAAAGTTTTCTTTCAGTAAAAATGGCATTTTTACCATTGGTAAAAATGGTTGTTGGGTTACCAACAACAGGGTGCCAAGGGATAGCAGTGTTATTTATTGTTCAGAGATTTTGGAAGAACCTCCATCCTTAGCCTTTGGTAAAGTACTTACTACAGGGAATAGGGAAGAGGGATGGTGAGGCCCTGGGCCTCGTAATCTAGTATTACAAGTGTGAATCCTGAAAGGGCTTCTTTACTTATCTGGTATTGATTAATTATAAGATGAGGTTTTGAGAACACTATGTGAATCTTGATGGGAGGTTCACTGTAGATTCTGCCAATATCACTTGGGGATTTTGCCCATAAAGAGGTTGGTAGCTGATTCAATAGGAATAAAAGATGTCAAAGGTCATCTAGATCCTCTGTTTGGCTATTTTGATTAATACTGTCAAATTCTAAAATTATTTCTCTCTCTTGGGATAAAGAAGTTCTGACATAATATACTCATCTAAGAAATCTAGGCCCAATAAATGAATAGGGGTGTAATAACTAAGGGGGAAAAAACCTAGACAAAAGGGAATAGATTCAGAGATAGGTACCTGATGACGTTTATTAGAAACCCCCTCTATTTGAACTGTTTTACTACTCCGAGGCAGGGGCTGCCTTGTAGT
Organism: Panthera uncia; assembly: GCF_023721935.1. Taxonomy (NCBI): domain Eukaryota; kingdom Metazoa; phylum Chordata; class Mammalia; order Carnivora; family Felidae; genus Panthera; species Panthera uncia. The sequence goes on along the minus strand of NW_026057576.1, from coordinate 28,021,498 downwards.
AGTGGGGTGGATGACAGAGAGTATAGCTCTGCTGTCGCTACGAAGAGAGAGATTTTTTTCCCAATCTGGAGAGAGGTTTCCCAAAGCTGATTAAGAGGGAAGAGTCCCTATAGTTCCTCAGAGCCCCATCATTGGGAATTAGGAATTCATTAGAAAGACTGACTAGAGGGCTGAAGGTGCCCAGAGAGCTTAAGTTTATAACAACCTTCTTTTTTTTTTTTTAAACTGCCCTGGCTCTTTGCAGTATAATAGCAGACACTAGGTTCGTTTGGTGCGTGCGTGTGTGTGTGTGTGTGTGTGTGTGTGTGTGTGTGTTTAGGGGCCTTCATTTGCCAGAGTTGAAAATTGATCATTTTAGCAGTCTTTCTTGTAGGTGACTCACCTAGGATGCAAGTGAGCAGGTTTGCCATGTTAACTAAATCTGGGGTGGGCAATTTACCATTTCAACCTAGTCCTTTTTTTTTTTTTTTAATATAATTTATTGTCAAATTGTCTTACATACAATACCCAGTGCTCATCCCAACAAGTTGCCCTCCTCAATGCTCATCACCCATTTTCCCCTCTCCCCCACCACCCCATCCACCTCAGTTTGTTCTCAGTATTTAAGAGTCTCTTGTGGTCTGGCTCCCTCCCTCTCTGTCTGTAACTATTTTTCCCCCTTCCCTTCCCCCATGGACTTCTGTTAAGTTTCTCAAGATCCACTTGAGTGAAAACATGTGTGTCCTTCTCTGACTGACTTATTTCACTCAGCATAATACCTTCCTGTTTCATCCATGTTGCTGCAGATGGCAGCATTTCATTCTTTCTCATTGCCAAGTAGTATTCCATTGTATATATAAACCACATCTTCTTTTATCCATTCATCAGTTGATGGACATTTAGGTTCTTTCCATAATTTGGCTATTGTTGAAAGTGCTGCTATAAACATTGGGTTACATGTGTGCCTATGCATTAGCACTCCTGTATCCCTTGGGTAGATTCCTAATAGTGCTATTGCTGGGTCATAGGGTAGTTCTATTTTTAATTTTTTGAGGAACCTCCACACTGTTTCCCAGAGCAGCTGCACCAATTTGCATTCCCACCAACAGTGCAAGAAGAGGGTTCCCATTTCTCCACATCCTCGCCAGCATCTATAGTTTCCTGATTTGTTCATTTTAGCCACTCTGACTAGGGTGAGGTGGTATCTCAGTGTGGCTTTGATTTGTATTTCCCTGTTGAAGAGTGACGTTGAGCATCTTTTCATGTGTCAATTGGCCATCTGGATGTCTTCTTTAAAAAAGTGTCTATTCATGTCTTCTGCCCATTTCTTCGCTGGATTATTTGTTTCAGGTGTGGAGTTTGGTGAGTTCTTTATAGATTCTGGGTACTAGCCATTTATCCGATACGTCATTTGCAAATATCTTTTCCCATTCCATCGGTTGCCTTTTAGTTTTGTTGATTGTTTCCTTTGCAGTGCAGAAGTTTTTTATCTTGATGGGGTCCCAGCAGTTCATTTTTGCTTTTAATTCCCTTGTCTTTGGAGATCATGTCGAGTAAGAAATTTCTGCAGCTGAGGTCAAAGAGGTTGTTGCCTGCTTTCTCCTCTAGGATTTTGATGGTTTCCTGTCTCACATTTATGTCTTTCATCCATTTTGAGTTTATTTTTGTGTATGGTGTAAGAAAGTGGTCTAGTTTCATTCTTATGCATGTTGCTGTCCAGTTCTCCCAGGACCATTTGTTAAAGAGACTGTCTTTTTCCATTGGATACTCTTTCCTGCTTTGTCAAAGATTAGTTGGCCATACATTTGTGGGTCCAGTTCTGGGGTCTTTATTCTATTCCATTGGTCTATGTGTCTGTTTTTGTGCCAACCAGTATCATACTGTCTTGATGCTTATAGCTTTGTAGTAGAGACTAAAGTCTGGGATTGTGATGCCTCCTGCTTTGGTTTTCTTCTTCAGTATAACTTTGGCTATTCAGGGTCTTTTGTGGTTCCATACAGATTTTAGGATTGCTTGTTCTAGCTTTGAGAAGAATGCTGGAGCAATTTTGATTGGGATTGCATTGAATGTATAGATTACTTTGGGTGGTATTGACATTTTAAGAGTATTTATTTTTCCAATCCATGAGCATGGAATGTTTTCCCATTTCTTTGTATCTTCTTCAGTTTCCTTCATAAGCTTTCTATAGTTTTCAGGATATAGATCTTTTACATCTTTGGTTAGGTTTATTCCTAGGTATTTTATGATTCTTGGTGTAATTGTGAATGGGATCAATTTCTTTATTTCTCTTTCTGTTGCTTCATTATTGGTGTATAAAAATGCAACCGATTTCTGTATATTAATTTTGTACCTTGTGACATTGCTGAATTCATGTATTAGTTCCAGCAGACTTTTGGTGGAATCTGTTGGGTTCTCCATGTAGAGTCTCATGTCGTCTGCAAAAAGTGAAAGTTCGACTTCTTCTTTGCCAATTTGGATGCCTGTGATTTCATTTTGTTGTCTGATTGCTGATGCTAGGACTTCCAACACTATGTTAAACAACAGTGGTGAGAGTACACATCCCTGTCGTGTTCCTGATCTCGGGGGGGAAAGCTCTCAGTTTTTCCCCATTGAGGATATTAACTGTGGGCTTTTCATAAATGGCTTTTATGATGTTTAAGTATGTTCCTCAGCTTTCTCGAGGGTTTTCATTAAGAAAGGATGCTGTATTTTGTCAAATGCTTTTTCTGCATCTATTAACAGGATCGTATGGTTCTTTTCTTTTATTAATGTGATGTATCACATTGATTGATTTGCAAATATTGAACCAGCCCTGCAGCCCAGGAATGAATCCCACTTGATCATGGTAAATAATTTTTTTTTATATGCTGTTGAATTCGATTTTCTATTATCTTGAGAATTTCTGCATCCATGTTCATCAGGGATATTGGCCTGTAGTTCTCCTTTTTTGTGGGATCTCTGGTTTGGGAATCAAGGTAATGCTGGCTTCATAAAATGAGTCCGGAAGTTTTCCTTCCCTTTCTATTTTTTGGAACAGCTTGAGAAGGATAGGTATTATCTCTGCTTTAAATGTCTGGTAGAGTTCCCCAGGGAAGCCATCTGGTCCTGGACTCTTATTTGTTGGGAGATTTTTGATAACTCATTCAATTTCTTCACTAGTTATGGGTCTGTTCAAATTTTCTATTTCTTCCCATTTCAGTTTGGAAAGTGTATGGGTGTTTAAGAATTTATCCATTTCTTCCAGGTTGTCCAGTTTGTTGGCATATATATAATTTTTCATATTCCCTGATAATTGCTTGTATTTCTAAGGGATTGGTTGTAATAATTCCATTTTCATTCATGATTTTATCTATTTGGGTCCTCTCTATTTTCTTTTGGAGAAGCCTGGCTAGAGATTTATCAATTTTGTTTTTATTTTTTCAAAAAACCAACTCTTGCTTTTGTTGATCTGCTCTACTGTTTTGTTTTAGGTTTTTTTTTTTTTTTTATTCTATATTGTTTATTTCTGCTCTGATCTTTATTATTTCTCTTCTTCTTCTGGGTTTAGGGTGTCTTTACTGTTCTGCTTCTAGTTCCTTTAGCTGTACTGTTAGATTTTGTATATGGGATTTTTCTTGTGTCTTGAGTTAGGCCTGGATTGCAATGTATTTTCCTCTTACGACTGTCTCTGCTGTTTTTGCTGTCCTCTTAGGACTGTCAAATCCCAAAGGGTTTGAACTGTTGTGTTTTCATTTTCATTTGTTTCCATGTATTTTTTAATTTCTTCTCTAATGGCCTGGTTGACCCATTCATTCTTTAGTAGGATGTTCTTTAACCTCCATGCTTTTAGAAGTTTTCCAGACTTTTTCCTGTGGTTGATTTCAAGTTTCATAGCATTGTGATCTGAAAGTGTGCATGGTATGATCTCAATTCTTTTATATTTATTGAGGGCTGTTTTGTGACCCAGTTTGTGATCTTTCTTGGAGAATGTTCCATGTGCACTCCAGAAGAAAGTATATTCTGTTGCTTTGGGATGCAGAGTTCTAAACATATCTGTCAAGTCCATCTGGTCCAATGTATCATTCAGGGCCTTTGTTTACTGATTTTCTGTCTAGATGGCATGTCTAGATGATGTGTTGTAAGTGGAGTATTAAAGTCCTCTGCAATTACCACATTCTTACCAATAAGATTGCTTATGTTTGTGATTGTTTTATATATTTGGGTTCTCCCAAATTCAGTGCATAGACATTTATAATGGTTAGCTCCTCTTGATGGATAGACCCCGTAACTATTATATAATGCCTTCCTTCATCTCTTGTTACAGCCTTTAGTTTAAAATCTAGTTTGTCTGATGTAAGTATGACTACTCCAGCTTTGACTTCAGTAGCATGATAAATGGTTCTGCATCCCCTCACTTTGAATCTGAAGGTGTTCTCAAGTCTAAAATGGGTCTTTTGTAGAGAGCAAATAGATGGGTCTTGTTTTTTTTTTATCCATTCTGATACCCTGTGTCTTTTGATTAGAGCATTTAGTCCATTTACATTCAGTGTTAGTATTGAAAGATATGGGTTTAGAGTCATTGTGTTATTCGTAGGTTTCATGCTTGTGGTGATGTCTCTGGTCCTTTGTGGTCCTAGCAACATTTCATTCACAGAGTCCCCCTTAGGATCTCTTGTAGGGCTGGTTTAGTGGTGATGAATTCCTTCAGTTTTTGTTTGGGAAAACTTTTATCTCTTCTTCTATTTTGAATGACATGCTTGCTGGATAAAGGATTCTTAGCTGCATATTTTTCCTGTTCATCACATAGAAAATTTCCTGCTACTCCTTTCTGGCCTGCCAAGTTTCAGTAGATAGGTCTGCTACTACCCTTATGTGTCTACCCTTGTTTGTTGAGGCCCGCTTATCCATGGCTGCTTTCAGAATTCTGTCTTTATCTTTGTATTTTTCCAGTTTCACTATGATATGTCATGCAGAAGATCGATTCAGGTTATGTCTAAAGGGAGTTCTCTGTGCCTCCTGGATTTCAATGTCTTTCTCTTTCCCCAGATTGGGGAAGTTCTCAGCTATGATTTGTTCAAGTATACCTTTGGCCCCTTTCTCTCTCTCTTCTTCTGGAACTCCTATGATATGGATATTGTTCCGTTTCATTGAATCACTTCTCTAATTCTCCCCTTGTGATCCAGAATTTTTTTATCTATCTTTTTCTCAGCTTCATCTTTTTCCATTATTTTATTTTCTATTTCACCTATTCTCTCCTCTGCCTCTTCAGTCCTCCTTGTGACCACCTCTTTTCTAAATTCTTGTTAAGGTATGTTGTTTATATCTGTTTTGAGCAATTCTTTAGTTGTCATTTCTTCCTGGAATTTCTTTTGAGGAGAATTCTCCTATTTCATCATTTTGGCTAGTTTTCTGTCCCTAATGTGTTTTAAAAGCTTGTTATGTGCCCTGCACCTACAAGCATTACTATATTAAAGAGGGGTCATATACTTTCCAGGGCCTGGCCCTTCAGGAGGTGTTTTTTAGAGAGTGTGACTTTCTCTCTGTTGTTGTGACTTTGGTTACTTTACCTCCCTACTCGTAGTGATGTTTTGGACCCTCCACCAGGTGTGCTCTGATTTGTTCCTTGAAGTAGTCCTGGAAAGGAACACAAACAAACAAAAAGCAGACAGAAAACATGTAAAGACACTAACAAAAAAAAACAAACCAGAAACACCAACTACAAGTAAAGAACAGAATGGAGGCAGTGCTGATGAAAGAGTACATACAAAGAGAGAAATGACAGGGGCGGGGCAAAAGAAAAAATAAAAATTGACCAGGCAGAGAAACTGTATGACTTAATCCAGAGAGAGAGAGGAAAATAAAGAAGGAGGTGGGGGAAAAAGAAAAGATAAAGTTGTCCAGACAGACAGACAATATGGCTTATTCTAGAGAGAAAGAAAGGAAAATAAAGGAGGTATAGAGCATGTATGAAGACAGTGGATTAAATATGTCTGCTTAAACAACTCAACAACCAGAGTAACCAGACTAGAGGAGGGAAGAGAGAAAAAGGAGAAATAGAAGGAAGAATGTATCTGTATAAGAATTGTCGGAGAATTAAACCAGGCAATGCAGCAGCACAGGTCTGGAGGAGGGGCCATCTGGGTCTATACCCCTCCAGTAGATAGGCATTATCAGGCACAGAGGGGCATGGTTTGGTGTAGGCGGGTCACGCCTCCACTGTGGGCCCCAGGGTCTGATCCCTGAGGCCCCACCTTGGTGGTGGTGGTGGTGAGGAGAAAAATAGCGACACCCCAGTCTCTCCTCCATGGACCAGATGTCCCAAACCACTCTGTTCTAGCCATACTCACTGTGCCGCTGACCACACAAAGAAGTTTGTCTTGCTCTGCCAACTCCCATGCCCTGGCACTTGGCTGGGATTCAAACTCTCACTCTGTACTGGAGAAGCACTGCTCCGTGCTGCCCAATACATTGTCTCTGGCTGATGGAAGCAGGCAGGGTTTGTCCTGTCCCACAGCACTCCAGGGAGGGGATCACTTTCTCTTACTGCGGACTGCACCCCGGAGCTGGCTCCCCACCCCCCCAGGTGCATGATCTAGGCAGCTGGCCCCAGTCCGGAGAAAGCCCCTCAGAGATTGGATCTTTCTCCGTCCTGGTCTAAGGTTTTTCTGTTGTCAAGATACAGTCCTATGTTTCCCCAGGCTTTCTTTCTCTTCCCCTTGTCTCTCCACAGAAGGGGATCCTTCCCCTCCATTCTTTTTATCTCTCCCCGTTCACCATCATGTACCTGTGGCCTGTCAGGTTGTCCCGGTGGGTCCCTGGAAGCAACCCTGTCTCTTTGCCTCCCAGACTCTTGGAGTTCAAAGTCCTTTGGCTTCAACACTGCTTTGTTTGAGAGACAAGGGAACTTTGGATCCCCCTACTTCTCCACCATGTTGGCCCCTCTCCTGGTCCTTTTAATTAAAGGAGAAATTCCCACTTTAGAACATAAATAAACATAAAGTTAAATGCTACCTGAGTGGATTTAACATCTAAAGAAAGATCAAAATTTTCTTTAAAGACAGTGTGGAGTCAATTGTAATAGTCATGAACAAGTTCATCAAGCTTTTGTGTGCTAATCTGAGTTTTGTTTCAGTCAACAGGCTTAGGAAGAGCGACTGTAATTGCTTGGTGATTTCCAACAAGTTTTCTAGCATCTTACCACAAGTTAGATGTTTGTTTTTCTAAATACCCTTCAGGATATTCTCCTCTGGCTGGTTCCATCCAGTGTTTGGCCTGGTTCTCACCAACAAGCACATGGAATAATTGGTATAAATCTGAGAAACCAAAGTGGTAAATTTGAATAACTGTTGAATTCTTCAGCAAACTTATTGGGGTCCTCAGTCATTTAGGGAACTTTTTAACTATGGCTCACAATTCAGCCTTAGTCCAGGGAACAAGGAACTTGAAGTTTATTTAGTTCCTCAGAAAACTTAACTTTAAAGAACCAGGTTTTAATAGGTTCAGGAGAGGATGAAGCAGAGAGATTAAAAGGCAAGTTCAGCAGAAAGAACAGACAAAAGTGTTGCCAGAGGTGGGTCCTGAGCACAAGATGGGTGCAGATGGAGGGAGGGAGAAAACGGCCTCAGAAGCCATTTTGATGGCTTTTGTTCTGATGGCTTCAGTTGTTTGTTTGCCTCAGTTGATTTGTAAATAGCATCTTGCAAAAAGGCAAACTTAGTATCCTGAAAACATATGGAACGTACAATTTAAAATAGGCATTCCAGAGATACAGAGTTTGCTGGACAAACACAAGATAAAGGAATTCATGACCACTAAATAGCCCTACAAGAAATGTTAAAGGGGACTCTGCATGGATAAACCATAAGTAGGACTAAGTAAAGTAGGAAACACAAAAGCAGTATAAATAAGTATATTTAAAATTCAGTCAAGGGATTCACAAAATAAATTATGTAAATAAATTCACAAAATAAACAAATTATGAACCATATACCTAAAATATGGGCATGGGAGAGAGAAAGGTAAAGAATAGGTTCAAATTTAAGTGACCATCAACTTAATATAGAATGTTACATGCAGAAGATATATACACACCCACACATGTGTAGACACATACACACACAAATTACCATTATATATACATGCATGTATATATATATAATGGTAACCATGACTCAAAAACCAGTAATAGATATGCAAAGACGAAAGAGAAAGGAATCCAAGTATATCACTTAGGCCAACTAATCATGAGATAAAAAGAGAAGAAAGGAACAGAGAAGTACAAAAACAACCATAAAACAAGTAACAAAATGGTAATAAACGCATACCTATCAATAATTACTTTGAATGCAAATGAACTAACTCCAGTCAAAAGACATAGAGTGATAGAATGGATAAAAAAGCAAGACCCATCTATATGCTGCCTACAAGAGACTCATTTCAGACCTAAAGACACCAGAATCAAAGTGAAGGGATAGGGAAATGTTTATCATGCAAATGGATGTCAAAAGAAAGCCCAGGTGGCAATACATGTATCAGACAAAATAGGCTTTAAAATAAAGACTGTAACAAGAGACAAAGAAGGACACTATATAATACTAAAGGGGACAGTCCAACAAGAACATATAATAGTTGTAAATATTTATGCACCCAAAATAGGAGCACCCCAATACATAAAACTGTTAATAACAAAAAGAATAATTGAAGGTAATACATTAATAGTAGTGTACTTTAAATTTTTTTTAACGTTTATTTTGAGAGACAGAGTGTGAACGGGAGGGACAGAGAGAGGGAGACACAGAATCTGAAGCGGGCTCTGAGCTGTCAGCACAGAGCCCAACACAGGGCTTGAACCCTGTGATGAGAGATTCAATGAAAAACAATGAGATAATGAGCTGAAGTCAGACGCTTGACTGAGCTACCTAGGTACCCCTAAAGTAGGGCACTTTAACAGCCCACGTACACCAACAGACAGATCATCCAAACAGAAAATCAACAAGGAAACACTGGCTCTGAACACATTGCACCAGGTGGATTTGACACATGTATTCAGAACATTCCATCCTAAAACAGCTGAATACACATTTTTTTCAAGTGTACATACACCATTCCCCAGAATAAATATTATGCCACAAAACAAGTCTCTCATGGAAAAGATTGAAGTCATACCATGCATCTGTTCTGAACACAGTGCTTTGAAACTAAAAGCCACAAGAAAAAACCTGGCAAGAGCACAAATACATGGAGATTTAATAACATGCTACTAAACAATGAATTGGTCAGTCAAGAAATTAAAGAGGAAATAAAAAATAACATAGAAATAAAATGAAAATACAATCATCCAAAATCTTTGAGATGCAGCAAAAGCTGTTCTAAGAGGGAGGTTTATAGCAATACAGACCTACCTCAAGAAGCAAGAAATATCTCAGATAAACAACCTCATACCTATAGGAGCTAGAAAAAGAAGAACAAAATCCAAACCAGTAGATGGAAGAAGTTTTAAGTGTTAGAGCAGAAATGAAATAGTAACTTAAAATACAGAACAGGTCAATGACACCAGGAGCTCATTCTTTGAAAAGATCAACAAAATAAACCTTTTACCATACTTACTCATCAAAAAAAAAAAAAAAAAAGACTTAAAATCAGCAGTGAAAGAGAATAACCACCAACATCACAGAAATACAAAGGATTATAAGAGAATATTACAAAAAATTATATGCCAGCAAATTGGACAACCTAGAAGAAACACACAAATCTCTAGAAACATATATATAACCTCCCAGTCAGGAAGAAATAGAAAATTTGGACAGACCAATTACCAGGAATGAAATTGAATCAATAATCGAAATACCTCCCATAAAAGTCCAAGACCAGATGGCTTCACATGTGAATTCTACCAAACATTTAAAGAATTAATACCTAGTCTTCTCAAACTATTCCAAAAATCAGAAGAGGAAGGAAAGGTTGCATATTCATACTATGAGGCCAGGATTACCCTGATACCAAAACCAGATTAAAACACTGCAGAAAAAAGAATGATAGTCCAATGTCTCTGACGAATATAAATGCAGAAGTCCTCAACAAAATATTAGCAAACTGAGTCCAACAATACATTTTAAAAATCATTCACAGTCTAGTGGGATTTATTCTGAGGATGAAAGGGTAGTTTAGTATTCCCAAATTAATCAGCATGACACATCACATCAACAAGGGGAATGATAAAAAGCATGTTATCATCTGCACAGATGCAGAAAAAGCATTTAACAAGGTACATTTATTCATGATAACCCTCAACAAAGTAGGTTTAGAGGGAACATAGTTCAACATAATAAAGGCCATATATGGAAACCCTACAGTGAACATCATACTCAGTGGTGAAAACCTGAGCTTTTCCCTTAAGATCGGGAGAATGACAAGGATGTCCCCACTCACCACTTACATTCAACATATTGTTGAAAGTCCTGGACACAACAATTAGACAAAAACAAAAAGTATTCAAATTGGAAAGGAAGAAGTAAAATGTTCACTGTTTGCAGATAACATGATACTATATGTAGAAAACACTAAAGTTCCACCAAAAAACTACTAGAACTGGTAAGTGAATTCATTAAGGTTACAGGATACAAAATCAATATATAGAAATACGGGGCACCTAGCTGGCTCAGTCAGTGGAGCATGCAATTCTTGATCTCAGGGTCATGACTTCAAGCCCCATGTTGGGTGTGGAACCTACTTAAAAAATGTTTTTCAGAAATCTGTTACATTTCTATACACATAATGAGGTAGCAGAAAGAAGTTAAGGGGAAAAACCCCTTTTAGTGTTACACCAAAAAATAGTAGAAACCTAACAGTAAACTTAACCAAAAAAGTAAAAGAACTAAACTCCCAAAAACCATGAAACACTGGAAAAAAAAGAAAACAACCTATGAAACGCTGATAAAAGAAATTGAGGAGGACACACACAAATAGAAAGACATTACAAATATTGTTAAGATGTCCATACAACAAAAAAAAATCTGTAGATACAATGCAATCCCTATCAAAATACCAACAGAATTTTTCACAGAACTAAAATAAATACTAAACTTTGTATGGAACTACAAAGACCCCAATAGCCAAAGCAGTCTTGAAAAAACAACAAAACTGGAGGTATCACAACCCCAAATTTCAAGATATACCACACACCTGTAGTAATCAAAACAGTATGGAATTGTCACAGATATAGACACATATATCAATAGAACGTTATAGAAACCCAGAAATGAACCCACAATTATATGTCAATTAATCTTTGACAAAGGAGGAATGAATATACAATGGAAAAAAGTTTCTTCAATAAATGGTGTTGGGAGAACTAGATAGCTACATGCAAAAGAATGAAACTGGACCACTTTCTTACACCATACACAGAAATAAATTCAAAATGGATTAAAGACCTAAATGTGAGACATGAAACCATAAAAATCCTAGAAGAGAGCACAGACAGTAATTTCCCTGACATTAGCTGTAACAATTTCTAGATAGGTCTACGGAGGCAAGTGAAACAAAAAATAAACTACACCAAAATAAAAGCTTCTGTACTGCAAAGTAAACAACGAAGAAACATGAAAGCCTGCTGAATGGGAGAAGATATTTGCAAATTACATATATGATAAAGGATATCCAAATATACAAAGAATGTATACAACTCAACAAAACAAATATTCCAGTTAAAAAATGGGCAGAAGACATGAACTGACTTTTCTCCAGAAGAGACCAACAGATGGCCAACAGACATATGAAAAGATACTCAATATCACTTATCATCAGGGAATTGCAGATCAAAACCACAATGAGAAATCTCTCACATCTGTCAGTATGGCTAAAAACTAAAATACAAACAATAACTGTTGGTGAGTATGTGGAGAAAAACTGTTGGGAATGCAAACTGGTACAGCCACAGTAGAATATAGTATGGAGATTCCTCAAAAAATTAAAAATAAAACTACCATATGATCCGCTGATTTCACTACTGGATGTTACCAAAGGATACAAAAACACTAATTTGAAAAGATATATGCACCTCTATATTTATTGCAGCACTTCTTACAATAACCAAACTATGAAAGCAATGCAAGTGTCCGTCAGTAGATGAATGGATAAAGAAGAGGTTGTGTATACATACAATGGAATAGTATTCAGTCATTTAAAAAATGAAATCTTGCCATTTGCAGCATCATGGGTAGATCTACAGGATATAATGCTAAGTGAAATAAGTCAGAGAAAGACACATACTGTATGATTTCACTCATATGTGAAATTTAAGAAACAAAACAAATGAACAAGGAATAAAAGACAATCCAAAAAAAAACCCCAGACTCTGAACTAGAGAGCAAAGTGATGGTTATCAGAGAGGAGATGGGCAGGAGGGGCGGTGCATGACACAGGTAAAGGGGATTAAGAGTCCACTTATCTCAATGAGCACTAATATACAGAATTCTTGAATCACTATTGTACACCTGAAACTAATACTATATGTAAGAAAAATTTTAATAAAAAATAAAATAGGCATCCCAGTCAGTTGTGTTTTTGTTTTTCTGCAAGTCACAGCTTTCTAATTTAATTTTGAGTAAAACAAGTTTGTGAAGATTAAAAGTTTCCCATAATAGCCATTGAGGTTCAAAATTACTTTTGGCTAAGTTGATCCATTTAGTTATAAATATACATGTATGAAGACGATAGATTTTTTTTAATTTTTTTTTTTTTTTTTTTTTTTTTTTTTTTGAGAAGACAGGGAAACAGAATCCCAAGCAGCCTCTTCCCTGCCAGCACAGAGTCCGACGTGGGGCTCTACCCCACAAACCGCAAGATCATAACCTGAGCTGAAGTCAAGAATCAGACACTTAACTGACTGAGCCACCCAGGCACCCCAATAAGAGACCCTTTTTTTTTTATGTTTAGTTTTGAGAGAGAGAGTGAGCATGAATGGGGGAGGGACAGAGAGAGAGAGGGAGATACAGAACTTGAAATGGGTCCCACGCTCTGTACTATCAGCACAGAGCCCAATGTGGGGTTTTTTTGTTCTTATTTTAGAGAATGAGTGAATTGGGGAGAGGGGTAGAAGGAGAGAGAGAATTTTAAGCAGGCTCCATGCTCAGTGCAGAGTCCAATGCAGGGCTTGATCCCACCACCCTGGGATCATGACCAGAGCTGAAATCAGGAGTAAGATGCTCAAGTGAGCCACAGGCACTCCAGGACGTTAAATTTTAAACATAAAACCAGCCAGAGTCCCAGAAACATGAGGAGAAGTGGGGGGGTACCCTCAAGCATTTTGATAACTGTTCTCCCATTTCTTAGAGGCTTTTCTCTAGAGCAGAAAGAAATTTCTAAACAGCACAGTTTCAGGGCGCATGGATGGCTGTCAGTTAAGCGTCCAACTTTGGCTCACAATCTTGCAGTTTGTGAGTTCAAGCCCCACATCAGACTCTGTGCTGACAGCTCAGAACCTAAACCTGCTTTGGGTTCTGTGTCTTCCTTTCTCTTCCCCTCCCCCACTTGTTCGTTTTTCTCTCTCTCTCTCCCAAAAAATAAATAAAACATTTACAAAAATAATAAAAAAATAAACACAGTTCCAACAGGAACAGTCTGGTTCTAAAAAGGAATCAGACCAAAGGCTAGAACAGTTTCAGTAGGCACAGTCTGATTCCAGGCAGGAGTCAAGCCAGAGACCAGCATGGTTTCATCATGAAGTCTCGTGTCCTAAACGGAGTCAGACTGAAGGCCACACAAGTACTCTCAGAGATTGAAAAAACAAAAACAAAAACACAAGGCCTGAAAACAGATTGCAAATGAAGCCTGGAGGCTTAAACACAAAGCAGGGCGCTCAAAATCCAGGAGAAAACTTATCTTCAAACTCTGTAGGTGGTGAGAAGACAGCGTACCCAGTTGGCTCTGTAGATACCATCATCTCTTCGCTCACCAGCCTTAGAGTTGTTGAAGGTCTTCACTAGATCTCATTTTTGATCATCAAGTAATGCTGACTTTAAAAATAAAACTGCCAGGGGCACCTGGGTGGCTCAGTTGGTTAAGCCTCTGTCTCTTGATTTTGGCTCAGATCATGATCTCATGGTTCATTAGTCTGAGCCCCATGTGGGGCTTCATGCTGATGACACAGAGCCTGATTGGGATTCTCTCTTTCCTGTTCTCTCTACCCCTCCCCCATACTCACTCTCTCAAAATAAACTTTTAAAAATAAATAAGATTGCTAGTTATTTTACCAGCAAAAAAAAAAACAAAAAACAAAAAAACAAAAAAAACCAGGTTTATTCAGTAATACTAGAGAATTGCAGTCCAGGACAAACAAGATAGGGCAAAACCATAGGCAAGAATTCAGAAGGAAGGAGAGGAATGCCCTTTAATAAAGAGGAAAACAGGATGTTGAGAAAGCTGTTATAAACAAAATCCATTAGAGTAAATTGGCAACTGGAAGTATAGTGGGTTTTCACTGGCTGAGGTGTCAGTGTCTCATTGGCTGGATTGTTGCTTGGGGGAGGAGGAAAGCCTTTCTTCCTCCTGTTGGGATAGCAAAATAGTATCCTTGTGCAAAGTCCCTCTCTTCCCGTTAGGTCTGGAACTGAGAAGTGAGAAGTTGTGAGAGCTTGCCCTGCTGGCCTGACTCCATTCTAAATGAGATTTCCTTTAAAAAAAAAAAAAAAAGTTTCCTTTAATTAATTTTCACATTTTAAAATATGCATGTGGCAGGGGTGTTTATTTTTTCACCTTTATTATGTTGTGTTCAAATACTATAACCTTTACAGTTCTTGCATTTTGAATTTGGAAATGAGTATGGTTTTGTGGAAGTGCTTGTATAATTACTTTTTGTAGCTGTTCCAAAGTTATTTGAATAGACATTTCTCTGTAATAGATTTACTTGCAGTCTATTACCTTTTCTTTCAAATACAAACTTCTTTTAAATCTGTCATAAGGATATATATCCTACTTTACTGCCACTTCTGTTAACCTCCACTTAGGAACTTCGTAGAACCATCATTTCAAAGATGGAACCCTTCTCTATTTTATCTTTCCCATAATTCCCCTTAAGAAATGCTAGGGGCGGCTGGGTGGTTCAGTAGGTTAAGTGCCCAACTTGATTTCGGCTCAGGTCATGATATACAGTTCGTGGATTCAAGCCCCACATCAAGCTCGGCACTGGCAGTGCAGAGCCTGCTTGAGATTCTCTCTCTCCCCCCCCTTCTCTGCCTCTACCCAGCTCTCTCTCTTTCTCAAAATAAATAAACTTAAAAAAGAAGACTGTTACAGCTTGATCACTCTAACAAAATATAATATGAAGCACCAAGATTCAAATGAAATAAATGAATCTCACATCAAATTTTCTTGGATACAGATTCATTTTTCCAGTGACCAAACCCTGCTACACTTCATTCCTCAAATGTTTCTCTCCTTGGCTAATAGAATTTCTTAGTTTCACCTGGAAGCAGAGTGGTCTAGGGGAAAAAAATACAGATTTTAGGTCAGAAAAGCCTGGGTTTTAATCCAAGCTCTATGTACATAACAGTTTGATCAAGTTATTTAACCTCTGTAAACCTTAGTTTCCTCTCCTGTAATAAAAGAATAAGAGCCAAGAATTAATACTGTATCAACTGCAGGGGCTACTAACCTTAGAAAAAGCACCATCGTTGGCAGTCTAAGAGAAAATAGGGAAGTAGTAAAAATAAATAAAAATGGCATTTATTATATATGTATATAATAATTCTATATGTATATAATCAATTATATATAATTATATTCATATAGCATATTAATATATAATAAAACATTTTATATAATATATACATTATGTGTATGTATATATATATATATATATATATTTTTTTTTTTTTTTTTTAAGTATCTGTTCTTATGAGAGAGAGAGGCAGAGAGAGAGAATTCCAGGCAAGCTGTATACTGTCAGTACAAAGCCCAATGCAGGGCTCAAACTCATGAACCATGAGATCATGACCTGAGCTTAAACCAAGAGCCAGCCACTTAACCAACTGAGCCACCCAGGAGCCCCTAACATATATTTTTAATACAGTAAAAAAAAAAGTTTTGGAAGGCATGTTTTCAAAACAAATCAGATTTAAGACCAGTTCCAGTGAGAATCCCTATTTGCTGCATCCCCTCATCAGATTTTGAGGAAATGTTTATCACATTATGATCTAAGATAGATTCTTTCTCAAGTGTTTGTTATATTATGTGGAAAAGTTTTGTTTTAGTTTTGAACTAGCCATTACTAGCCTGAAATTTTATTTTTATACTTATATTCTCTGTTTTTGTTTTGTTTTAAGACTAACAAACTTCCAAACTGTTTTTACATTTTAAAAAAATTAGTGGTGCCTGGCTGGCTCATTTGGTAGAGCGTGTGACTTGATATCAGGGTTGTGAGTTTGAGCTCCACAGTAGGTGTAGAGATTACTTAAAATCTTAAAAAATATTTATTACAGGGGCACCTGGGTGGCTCTGTTGGTTCAGTGTCTGACTTCGGCTCAGGTCATGATCTCGCGGTCCATGAGTTCGAGCCCCGCGTCGGGCTCTGTGCTGACCGCTCAGAGCCTGGAGCCTGTTTCAGATTCTGTGTCTCCCTCTCTCTGACCCTCCCCCGTTCATGCTCTGTCTCTCTCTGTCTCAAAAATAAACATAAAAAAAAAATTTTTTTTTTAAATATTTATTACAATGCCTAGACACCTATTTTTTTAAACCTGTTTTTTATTCATGTGTATATAGGATGGGACATGAAAAGATTTTGTAAAACTATTTTTACAGGCCTTTCTACAGAGTCTTTCTGAGAGGGAAGCAAATTTGTTTTCATGTACTTTTAAGATAATTGACCTGATAGCATATATTAAGTTTTAGCCAACACAAACAAATGGAAAGATATTCCATGCTCATGGGTTAGGAGAATTGATATTGTTAAAATGTCCATACTATTACAGCAATCTACAGATACAATATAATCCCTATCAAAATGCCAACAGCATTTTACACAGAACTAGAACAAATAATAAAATTTGTATGGAACCCTAAAAGACCCCAAATAGCTAAAGCAGTCTTAAAAAAGAAGAATATAGCCGGAGATATCACAACCCCAAATTTCGAGATATACTACAAAGCTGTAGTAATCAAAACAATATGGTATTGGCACAAAAATAGACACACAGATCACTGGAACAAAATAGAGAACTCAGACATAAACCTGTGTTTATATGGTCAATTAATCTATAACAAATATTAACCAGTTAATCTTTTGGTTTCAAGTGATAGAAACTCAAGTTACCTTAAATAAAAAATAGGTTGTTAGTTCAAAGATTCCCAGGAAAGTCTAACTACCAGGCTTGTGAGAAGGGCAGGAATTGGACTCAGCCTGAGGGGTTACTAGAGCAAGTCTTGAAACATTGGCAGGATTCTCTTTCCCCCTGCTGCTCATTGCTCCTTTTCCCTATAAGCCGCCTTTATTCTCAACCATTGCAGGATTCCTTTAAATAGGAAGATATATAGTTCCCCACAGGTTTTACACTCTTAGTCACTAAACAGTTAGTTAAACATAATGGTCTTTCTGGGCCATGTTCAAAAAGCTCATGGGTGGGACTGATGAGTGTGGCATGGCTTAGTTGCTCTTTCAGGGACCAGTTGACTGTGTGGAGGGTGGAATACTGTAATAGGTTCATGTCAGTCAGGTACCAATCTCTAGTCAACCGATTACTTTCACTAATCATGTGGGTGGCTAGATCTTAGATAGAAAAGGAGTGCTAGGCAAACAGCCATGTAGAGTCTCCTGCCCTAGGACAGTGGGATTCCATGGTTTTCATCATGTGCTCTGTAAGCCCCCAGAGCCCTTGTCAGTTCATGGCAAAACCAGTTTTCCATAAATAACTGTCACATATCCACCTTTGCAACTTGTACTGCTAGTTCTGTATAAGCACAAGCATTTCCTTTGATGATACATGCTTTGTGCAGAAGGAATAAAAGAACAGAATTTAAAAGAATAGAATAAAAAGAATTTTCCAGACACGTATCCCCCTAAATAGGTACTCTGTATTTTAAATAATATTTTTCAAGTATTCAAATAGTATTTTTCAAGTTTCCTACTTTGAAATGACTTTTAACTTCTCACTATCATTAGAAAGATGATCCTGGGCTTTTGGTGGACTCAGAGGTTAGGTAAAGGTTTGTCTTAGTCTAGTAAATAATGGTTTTGTTCTTACTTTCTGTTTCAGTGAGGAGGTAGATTTTGAACTTCCATGCACTGAAAATGAGTGTGTATCAACTTCAGAACCTGATATTGGTGGACAATCTAAAATGGTATTTAAAGAAAAAACAGTCACTTCTCTTGGAATCGTGGCAGATGGAGTGGCCCCAGTCTTTAAAAAGAGAAGAATTGAAAATGGAAAATCTAGAAATTTAAGGCAACGAGGTGATGATCAGTAATTGCAAAAGAGCTTTTTGTACCTGCTTTTCAGACCGCATGGAGACTATACATCTTGAAGCTCCTCTGTGTTTGTTTAAATGCTAAAAATTTAGATTTATTCTAAATGTATTTTCTGTGAATCTAAAATAAATCTTTTTTCATGTGAAACTTATTTTTGCTCCTAAAATGGAAGCCTACCACCACATTTCATTGTAATACAGTGTAT
Organism: Panthera uncia; assembly: GCF_023721935.1. Taxonomy (NCBI): domain Eukaryota; kingdom Metazoa; phylum Chordata; class Mammalia; order Carnivora; family Felidae; genus Panthera; species Panthera uncia. Next base: position 28,002,875 of record NW_026057576.1, on the reverse strand, counting down.
TATATTGAGTGTCTAAAAATGCTAATTATGTCATAATATAAGATGCTATGTATCTGTTACTTAAAACATGGAAAAACAAGGCCTTTATTCCATTCTTACTCATAAGCACATTCTTATCCTGCACCGAAAATGCATTACTTTTGCACACTGATACTAACTTATCCAAGAAATAAGAATCAGACCACATAAGAGAAGATTCACAGGCCCATGATGGTTCAGTTCTAAGGATTCTGTCAAAAGGCTGATACAGAATGTTTATGTGTGTTGGCCTACCATACCCAGTTTAAGGCTAAGGGCCAAGAACCAGGACTGCAACTCAGGAACTTTAAATGTAGTGCTTAATATGGAATGAAATTTGGACCAAAGGTAGAAATGTGTATTTCCCCAGTTTGGTTCAAAGCAGGAAGCATTGTTTAAACATTATTACTTACCTTGAGCTAGGCATTATGCTAGGAGCTGAGGATATAAAGATGAATAAGCTATATCCCTGTTCTTCATGATTTCACATGCTAGCATAGTCCTTCTCTCAGTCATGCACTCTGTTTCAAACAGCCTTAGATATACTAGAAAGTAATTTTTCAGGCTTATTTAAAGCTATGTAGATAAAGGCTTGAACAAAAATAGTATGATCTCTGACTTCAGTAAAGTTTTAGTATTCCCTTAGACAAATTGGAAATATCTTTTCTGGTTACATTTCTTAACAAGTAGAATTTTCTTATTTTATCCATTTGAAGATGGTTTCTTCCCTTTATTACTCCAAATTCTTAAAATTATATTTTTTATAAATTGTACAGTATTTAACGTTTGGTAGTAAATATTTGTCTTTTTAAGTTTACTAGTGTACATGTAAGAAAATGATAGCTTATTAAAAACTCTATGAATGAGTTAATATTGGATTGGATTTTTTTTTTTTTTCCTAATACTGATCAGAGTTAACAGCATTGGTGAAACAGTATTTGGAGATTTGACTATATTTGATCAGTCTACTAATTTAGGTATTTCATGAATACATAGCGTATGAAGAAATATTTTAGGCTCTCAATAGTGCATTTGTCATCTACCTAAGCAGTACATTTTGGTGCTCAACTGCCCTTAATTGGAGAAAGTAATAAGACCATAAATGGAATGCTACTTTATTTTACCCCCACGTAGCTCATACAAAATACGCAAAAAACATACCTTATCATCAGGAGCTTGGGAAGATGGTGGATTAAGAGAACCCCAAACTCACCCTGTCCCACATTTACAACTAGATACCATCCATATCCAGGTCAATAAAGCAGAGAATGATCTGAAGACTGGCAGAACAAACCACAGCTAAATATAGACGTGGAGCTGCCTCACAAAGGTCAGGACGGTCAGCTAGGCAGAGGGAGGCTGCCAGCAGGAGAGAGGGAGCTCTCCTGTATGGAGAGAGTAGAGATACAGGCCATCCCATGCAAAGAAAGCTAATCCCCATAAGGTTGGCTTTAAAAGCCAACCTGTGTTTGTAAAACCAGTGGGACTTGGATCCTGGAGTCAGCCAACTCTGCACTGGGCAAGCGATGGCTGTGTCTCCGCTCTTACAGAGCAGCTGGCTTGGAGAGGCAACATAAAAATGGCAGCTTACACAACGCCAGGAACAAATAGGAGAGCTGTTCCTACGGAGTATGGAGCATGTTAAGGGATTTGGAAAATGAGGGAGCTGGCAGGTACTGTTTTCCTCCCTCACCCACCAGCATAAACAGAGCCACCTGCAGGAGGTGGTACTGCACAGACACTTGCTTCCGAACGTACTACCAATATACCATCCCCACAAGTTCTCCAGAGCACTTTCCCCCTCCAAGCCTGGAGGCCTCGTCCCTGGGCTCAGTGCAAATTTTGCTAAAGCTATGCTTACACCCTGCCTAGCCACCAGGTATTGCCTGCCACTGTGCAAATCACCCAGCGCTGCCTCATGCCCAACCTTGAACACCCACCACTTGGCCCCAATGCACAAGTTCCCAGCTGCCACAATATTTTGCGAAATCTAGCATAGGACTAGGGTCCCAACACAAATTTTGCTAACACTGCTTCCCACTCCCAAGTTCCCCTGTGGGCACAGGCCATCAGAGCTGGTCTGCCAGAGTCCCACTAACACCACAGAGAACAATCACAGCCCACAACATGCAGAGAGTCAGTGCAGACAACTGCACTGAAAGGAAAAGTGACACAACACCAGGATGTCAACACACATAGGTACTCTCCTGCAATGTCAGGTTCTGATGAACAGGGGATACTGCACTGCAGGGCACTCCAGGACCTCCTCTTTATAAAATCGCTACTTTTAAGAACAGAATACCTAGCTGACAACACACAGAAACACAGAGAGAAGCAGACAAAATGAGAGAAAATTTTCCCAGCTCAAAGAACAAGACAAGTCCATGGCTAAAGATCTAAGCAAAACAGATACATCTAACACACCAGTTTAAAGCAATGACCACTAGATACTCACTGGACTTGAGAAAACTGGACATGAGACACTTAACTCTGATAAGGAATAACATAGCAGAGATAAAGAGCTCAATAAATGAAATAAGAAACACGCATGACAGAATGAGTAGTGGGATGGAAGAAGCAGAGGAACAAATTAGTGACCTAGAAGACGGAGTAATGGAACATAATCAAGTTGAACAAAAGAGAGTAAAAACAATTACATGAAACAAGAACAGACAGGAAATTTAGCAACTCCATCAAATGTAATAATTTCATATTATAGGACACCCAGAAGAAGAGAGAGAAAAAAGGGGGTAGAAAATTAATCTGAAGAAATAGCTGAAAGGTTCCCTAATCTCGGAAGGAAACACCTCCAGGTACAGAAGGCACAGAGATTTCCCATCAAAATCTACAAAAGCAGACCCACACCAAGATACACTGTAACTAAATTGAAAAAATGTGGTGATAAATCTTAAAAGCAAGACAGGGGCGCCTGGGTGGCTCCATTAGTTGAGCATCCAACTCGGTTTTGGCTCAGGTCACGAGCTCATGGTTTCTGAGTTCAAGCCCTGTGTCAGGCTCTATGTGCTGAAAGCTTGGGATTCTCTCTTTCTCTCAATAAGTAAAATAAATAAATAAATAAATAAATAAGAAAGCAAAACGAAAGAAGTATCTTACAAGTGAAACCCCATAAGTGGCATGACATATTCAAAGTGCTGAATAGGAAAAATCTGCAGGCAAGAATACTTTATTCAGCAAGGTTGTCATTCAGAATAGAAGGAGAGATTAAGAGTTTCCCAGACAAAAACTAAAGTTCATGACCACTAATCAACCCTGTAAGAAATATTAAATGGGACTCTTTGAGTAGAAAGGGGGGCATGGCTAGCTCAATCAGTAGAGCATGTGACTTTGAGCCCCACAGTGGGTGCAGAGATTATATAAATAACTTTTAAAAAATAAAAAAAAATACAAATTGGTATATATATATATAAAGGAGAGACCAAAACTGACAGTAAAAAGGTAGGAAATACAAAATCAGTATAAATGAATATTTCTCTATAAAATCAGTCAAGGAACTACCCCCAAAAAGGATATAATAATATATACCTAAAACATGCAGAGGAAAGAAGAATGAGTTCAAACTTAAATGATCATCAACTTAATATAGACTGCTAATGCAGAAGAATTTATATACAAACCTAATAGTAACCATATATCAAAAACTACTAATAAACATGTGAAGAATAAAGAGAAAGAAATCCAAATAAATTTCTAAAGAAAATCAGCAAAACTTGAAAGAGAGAATGACAAGAAAGGGTCAGAGAAAATCTTCAGAAACAACCACAAAACAAGTAACAAAGTGGCAATAAATAATATCTGTCAATGATTACTTTTTAAAAATCTTTTCTTTGAAAGGGAGAGGGACAGAGAGAGAAAGAATCCCAAGCAGGCTCCACACCCAGCACGGAGCCCAAAGCAGGGCTCGATCTCACAACCATGAGATCATGACCTGAGTGGAGCCACCCAGGTATCGCAATAATTACTTTGAATGTAAATAGACTAAATGGTCCAATCAACAGACATAAGGTGACAGAATGGAAAAGAAAAGTAAGACCTGTCTATATGCTGCCTACAAGAGACTTATTTTAGATATAAAGGCACCTAAAGATTGAAAGTGAGGGATGGAAAAATATCTATCATGCAAATGGATGTCAAAAAAGCTGGAGTAGCAATACTTCTATTAGACAAAAGAGACTTTAAAACAAAGACTGTAACAAGAGACAAAGAAGGACACTATATAATAATAAAGGGGATGATCCAACAAGAAGATATAACAATTATAAATATTTAGGCAGCCATCATAGGAACACCCCAAAACATAAAATAGTTCCTAACAAATATAAAGGAACTAATCGATAGTGGTACAATAATTATAAAGGACATGGAGTGCCTGGGTGGCTCAGTCGGTTGGGTGTCTGACTTCAACTCATGTCATGATCTCATGGTTCGTGTGTGCGAGCCCCACGTTGGGCTCTGTGCTGACAGCTCAGAGGCTGGGGCTGCTTCAGATTCTGTGTCCCTCTCTCTCTGCCCCTCCCCAACTCGCACTCTGTCTCTCTCTCTCTCTCAAAAATAAATAAACATTAATTATAAAGGACGTTAGCTCCCCACTTACATCAATGAAGAGATCATCTAAACAGAAAATCAACAAGAAAACAATACCTTTGAGTGACACACTGGAACAGATGGATTTAACACATATATTATGAACATTCCATCCTAAAACAGAATACACATTCTTTTCAAGTGCACATAGAACATTCTCCAGAAACAGTAACATTTTAGGCCACAAAACAAGTCTCACAAATTGAAAAAGATTGAAATCATACCATGCATCTTTTCTGAACACAATGCTATGAAACTAAAAATGAACCACAAGAAAAAAATCTGGAACGAACACAAATACATGGAATTTAAATAACATGCTGCTAAACAACAAATGGATCAACCAAATAAAAGAAGAAATTAAAAATACATGGAAACAAATAAAAACGAAAGCACAATGATCCAAAACCTCTGGGATGCAACAAAAGCAGTTCTAAGAGGGAAGTTTATAAAAGCAGTATAGGTCTAACTTAAGTAGTAAGATAAATCTCATATAAACAATCTACCCTTACACCTAAAAGAGCTACAAAAAGAACAATAAAACCTAAAACCAGCAGAAGGAAGGAAATAATAAAGATTAGAGCAGAAACAAACGATATAGAAACTAAAAACAAAAAAAAAAAAACAAAACAAAAAAAACAGAACAGGGACACCTGGGTGGCTCAGTCATTTAACCACCTCACCTTGGCTCAGGTCATAATCTCACAGTTCATGGGTTCGAGTCCTGAGTCAGGCTCTGTGTGCTGACAGCGCAGAGCCTGTAGCCTGCTTCAGATTCTGTGTTTCCCTCTCTCTCTCTGCTTCTCCCCTGTTTGTGTTCTGTCTCTCTCTCTCTCTCTCTCTCTCTCTCTCTCTCTCTCAAAAATAAAAAAAAAATGATAATAAAAAAACATAAAAAAAAAAAAACCAATGGAACAGATCAACGAATCCAGGAGTTGGTTATTTGAAAAAGATTAACAAAATTGATAAACCTCTAGCCAGGCTTATCAAGAAAAAAAGAGAAAGGACTCAAATAAAATCACAAATGAGAGAGCAGAAATAACAGCCAACACCAACAGAAATACAAATAATCATAATATTATGAAAAACTATATGCCAACAAACTGGACAACTTAGAAAAAATGAATAAATTTCTAGAAATGTATAAACTACCAAAACTGAAAAAGAAAGAAATAGAAAATATGAACAGACAGATAAGCAACAAAGATATTGAATCAGTAATCAAAAAACTCTTAGCAAAAGTCCATGACTAGATGGCTTCACAGGCAAATTCTATCAAATATTTTAAAAAGAGTTAATACTTATTTTTTTCAAACTATTCCAAAAATTAGAAAAGGAAGGAAAACTTCCAAATTCATTCTATGATGCCATTACCCTGATATCAAAACTGGATAAAGATACCACTAAAAAAGAGAACTACAGGCCAATATCCCTGATGAAAATAGATGCAAAAATTCTCAATAAAATACTACTAAAATGAATTCAATAATACATTCAAAAACCATCCCACGATCTAGTGGGAATTATTCTGGGATTCTGAGGGTGGTTCAGTATTCGCAAGTCAATCAACATGATACATCACATCAATAAAAAATAAGAATAAAAACCATATGATCATTTCAATAGGTACAGAAAAAGCATCTGACAAAGTACAACATTCATGATAAAAACCATCAACAAAGAAGGTTTAGAGGAAACATACTTCAACATAATAAAGGCCACATATTGAAAACCCACAGCAAAATCAAATTCAATGGGGGAAAACCTGAGAGCTTTTCCCCTAAGGTCAGGGACAAAACAAGGATGTCCATTCTCACCACTTTTATTCAACATAGTACTGGAAGTCCTAACCACAGCAATCATAGAAGAAAAAGAAATAAAAGGCATCCACATGGGTAAGGAAGAAGTAAAACTTTTATTATTTACAGATGACATGATACTATATACAGGTAACCCAAAAGACTCCACCAAAAAAATCCTGTAACTGATAAATGAATTCGGTAAAGTCCCTGGATAAAAAAAATCAAGGTACAGAAAGCTGTTGCATTTCTATATACCAATAATGAAGCATCAGAAAATAAAATTAAGAAAACAATCCCATTTACAATTGTACCAAAAATAAGAAACCTAGGAATAAATCTAACCTAACCAAAGAGATGAAGAACCTGTACTCAGAAAACTATAAAACACCGATGAAAGAAATTGAAGACACAAAGAAATGGAAAAATATTCCATGCTCATGGATTAGAAGAACAAATATTATTAAAATGTTTATACTATCCAAAGCAATCTCCACATTTATTGCAATCCTTATCAAAATACCAACAGTACTTCTCACAAAACTAGAACAAACAATCCTAAAATTTGTATGGAACCACAAAAGATCCTGAATAGCCAAAGCAATCTTGAAAAAGAAAAGAAAAGAAAAGCAAAACTGGAGGTATCACAATATTGGACTTCAAGTTATACTACAAAGCTGTAGTAATCCAAACATTATGGTACTGGCAGAATAGACACACATGTCAATAGAACAGAATAGAAAACCCAAAAATAAACCCACAATTATATGGTCAATCTTCGACAAAGCAGGAAAGAATATACAATGGGAAAAAGACAGTCTCTTCAGCAAACGGTATTGGGAACACTGGTCAGCTACAGGCAAAAGAAAGAAACTTGGCCACTTTTTTACAAAATAATAAATTCAAATGGATTAAAGACCTAAATGTGAGACCTGAAACTGTAAAAATCCTAGAAGAGAACACAGCCAGTAACTTCTTTGACATGGACCGTAGAAACTTCTTTCGAGACATGTCTCCTGAGGCAAAAGAAACAAAAGCAAAAATAAACTATTGGGATTACATCAAAATAAAAACTTTCTGCACAGCAAAGGAAACAATCAATTGTTTGATTGTTAAAAGGCAGCCTATGGAATGGGAGAAGATGTTTGCAAATGACATATCCAATAAAGTCCTAGCATCCAAAATATATAAGAACTTATAAAACTCAACACTGAAAAAACAACTAATCAATTTAAAAATGGGCAGAAGATATGAACAGACACTTCTCCAGAAAAGACATACAGATGGCCAACAGACACATGAAAATATTCTCATTATCCCTGATCATCAGGGAAATGCAAATCAAAATGAGAATGAGATATCATCTCTCATGTGTCAGAATGGCTAAAATCAAAAACACAAGAAACAACAGGTGTTGACGAGGATGTGGAGAAAGAGGAACCCTTGTGTGCTATTGGTGGAAATGCAAACTGGTGCAGCCACTGTGGAAAACAGTATGGAGATTCCTCAAAAAGTTAAAAATAGTGGAGTGCTTGGCTGGTTCAGACAGAGCATGCACCTCTTGATCTCAGGGTTTTGGATTCAAGTGCCACATTGGGCACAGAGCTTACTTTAAAAAAAAAAAAAAAAAAAGAAAGTTGGGGCGCCTGGGTGGCGCAGTCGGTTAAGCGTCCGACTTCAGCCAGGTCACGATCTCGCGGTCCGTGAGTTCGAGCCCCGCGTCAGGCTCTGGGCTGATGGCTCGGAGCCTGGAGCCTGTTTCCGATTCTGTGTCTCCCTCTCTCTCTGCCCCTCCCCCACTCATGCTCTGTCTCTCTCTGTCCCAAAAATAAATAAAAAACGTTGAAAAAAAAATTAAAAAAAAAAAAAGTTAAAAATGGAACTATCTTATGATCCAGCAATGGCGCTACTGGGTATTTACCCCCAAAATACAAGAACATTAATTCAAACAGGTACATGCACCCCTTTGTTTACTACAGCATTTTTTACAATAGCCAAGTTATGGAGGCAACCCAAGTATCCATCAATTGATAAATGGATAAAGAAGATGGATGTGTGTGTGTGTGTATCATTATTATTCAGTCATAATATTATTCAGTTATATTATGGAATTATTATGGAATATTATTCAGTCATAAAAAAAAGAATGAAATCTTTCCATTTGCAGAGACATGGATGAAGCTAGAGAATATTATGCCAAGTGAAATAAGTCAGAGAAAGACAAATACCGTATGATTTCATTCATATGTAAAATTTAAGAAAAAAAAACAAACAAGGGGAAAAAAAGAGAAACAATAAAGGGACTCTTTTTTTTAATTAAGTTTATTCATTTGTTTTGAGAGAGAGAACACAGGTGGGAGAAGGGCAGAGAGAGAGAGAGAGAGAGAGAGAGAGAGAGAATCCCAAGCAGGCTCCACGCTGCCAGTGCAGAGCCCGACACAGGATGTGAACCCATGAACCGCAAGATCATGACTTGAGCCCAAATCAAGAGGCAAACATTTAACTGATTGAGCCACCCAGGTGCCCCAAGAAAGGGACTCAATTATAGAGAACAAACTGATGGTTACTAGAGGGGAGGGGTGGGAGTCTTTTAAATAAGTAATCAGGATTAAGAAGTGCCCTTGTCCAGATGAGCACAGGGTGAAGTATGGAAAGGTTGAATCACTACACGGTACACCTGAAACTAATATGTCACTGTATGTTAACAGTACTGGAATTAAAATAAAAACTTGAAATAAAAAAATAAATATAAAACCACACTTCATCATATAGTAGTTCTCTCTGATGCATTCTTTAAATTATTTCCTTTACCTTTGGAATAAGAAGGATTCTCCAGGTGCCTGGTTGACCCAGTCAGTAGAACATGACTCTTAATCTTGGGGTCATGAGTTCAAACCCCATGTTAAGCATAAAAAAGAAAATAAAAAAGACAGTATTCTCAAAACTTTGGAAGTAAATCTCCTTACGTTGAACTAGTTTTAAGAATTGCTCAGGGAATGGGCTATGGGCTAAATGGGTAAGGAGCATTAAGGAATCTACTTCTGAAATCATTGTTGCACCATATGCTAACTAACTTGAATGTAAATTAAAGAATAAATTATTAATTAAAAAATAATAAATAAAATAAAATTTCAGAGAAATGCACAAGGTACGTTCTAGTTCAGCTAATTTGTTAACAAAAACATTCAGATAAATTTTAAAAAATAAAATTCAGATAAAACATTATAAAAAAAACCAAAACAAAAACAAATTGCTCAGAAAAAACTGTTGTCAAAAATGTAAGGAATCAAATCGGTAAAAACAGTACTTTTCTATTTGCTTTGAAAGATTAGAAGGGCACCTGGGTGGCTCACTTTGTTAAATGTCTGACTCTTGATCTCAGCTCAGGTCATGATCTCACAGTTTGTGAATTCAAGCCCTATGTAGGACTCTGTGCTGACAGTGTGGAGCCTGCTTGGGATTCTCTCTCTCCCTCTCCCTTTGTGCCTCTTCCACTTGTGTGTGCATTTACTCTCTCTCTCAAAATAAATAAACATAAAAATTTGTTTAAAAAAAAAGAAAGATTAGAGAACATACGAGCTTTAAATTACCTGGATTTTTCAAGAAGTTAAATATTTCATGTCATCATTTCTACCATCACCAATTATTTCATATTTTTAATATATGTGTACATTGATCGTAAATAATATGTATTATTATGAATATAAAACCCCAAATAATAAAGAAGTAAAAAAAAAAAAAAAAGTCCTGATAATCTCTCACTGCTCTGCAATGATCACTGTGGGCTTTTTTTCCTGAGCATGTCAAGACTGTGGATACAGTGGGTAACCTTTATGACGTTTGGCTCCACGAGGTCCATTCTGGAGGAATCTTATACACTGCTAGTTAAAATATATACATTAATTTTTTTCTGTATTTCATGGATGTTTTGAGGTCTTAAAAGCTTGCTGGCCCCTCCTTTCTTAGAGATAGCAAAGGGCTTGCCCTGGAGCACATCCTTCACATACAAATTAACTCATCCCAAACCCACCCTCCAGCCACCTCCTTATCTAATTCTCACACACCATTCCAATATTCTCTCTGTCCGAAATCATCCGAGGGCCAGATAGCCCAGCAACTAGAGACCACTCAATAGCCCACCACCCCCTGGCATTATTCAAACCTGCCAATCCTATTTACTTTGCCCTACCTTGCCTTGCTTTTCCCACAAACACTTCAATAAAGACTTTGGCCTAGACTTTTCCCTTACTCCTGTCTTCTGCCAAAACCTAGTAGTGTCCCTGTGGCCCAGTGTGGCATGCAGTGACCTTCTCTGATATAATAAACTTTCTCCTTCCAAGCCCCAGTCTTATCTTTTCTTGTGGTCACACCTACTTCACGATGCCATATCCAACAGGTGCATTTGTACGACACTATGTCAATACAACATTTATAGAGAAAAATATATAAAAATGTACAAGTATGTATCTGTTAAGCTGGTGAGTCCATGTTCAGGAATGCTATAGGTATCTTATAAGTACTCTCACACATATGGGAAGGAATGCTTCTCTGAAGGCCTGATAGATGAGGGAAGCCATTTTAGATTTCTTAGTCAACATGACTGTATATTAACTTTGTTCAAATCAAAAGCCTGATTTATGGCCCACCACACGTGCATTGTACATCTACTTCGTGAATAAGTAGCCAAAGGAAAACCATTTTGCCCTTGAGATATTGATCAAGGCTCCTACTCTCCCTATTCCTTGATAAAACTCGTGACTCCTGCCTATCTGCTAATTTATCATCTTTTGAGCTTTTACAATATGTAAAAAAGCACGTAACTGTGTGAAACCTGTTCATTCTCTGGAGCACTTTGTTCCCTGTGAAGAGTGTGTTTCCCGGGCAACTGTCCTAACTTGGGCTCGAATAAAACTGTCTTACTTTTAGAGATTCTACAAGGTCTATCCAATTTGCATTGACATTTCTTGTCATCGTTGGCAGGATATCAGAGCGCCTCACCTGACGACACCTGGGGGTTATCTGGAACTCTGTGCTTGGTCCCAACATGGGCCCCTTTGTGCCCTTCCTACTTCTCAGCACCTCACAGGTATGTCAGTGAGTTCTCCTGATATCTGGTCCTCCTCAATTTGAGTTGATGGTCCTGATTTTTACTTGAGCTGTTCAGGGTTATCAGTAACGATCTCTAGGTGGGAATAACCTAGAGAGGTTGGAGGTGATGGGTTGGTTGTTTTAATTTGGCATTATACTAGTTGATGTTTTTTGTATAAGGCCTGAGTAAATTTTCTGGCTAGAAATAGGAGAGACTGAATGATTCAGCTCTGAAGAGGAGTGACACTTGCCTCTTCAAGCTGAACAGTACTTTCGGGTGACTGAAAGCACAGCGGAGGTACTCAAAACCCATAGAGGTCCCATAGGAATTTCCCATCTCATAAGGTAATTGATGATGGGCTTGTCCAAGGACACACACGTGAGAACTGATTATCCAATGCTCCGAGGCCCCTTGATAGTCTTAGGTCTTACTGAGAGAAACCAAGACACATCAGAGAATGTATCACGGCTGTGAGGAAGGGACACTCACAAACGGCACCCTCTCAATCCACATACTCACCATCCTTAGATTTTGCTCAAACCTCATTCCAAAACTGAAACTAAAATGAATAGGGAGACAATTGAGCTTTAAAGGCCAAACAGCTCCCAGGAAACCAACAACAATTCACAGGGACTCTGGCAGGTATACACACAACACACATAGAGTCTCTACATGGAAGTGCTTACCTAAGGGGGAAATTTTAACTAATAGCTTGAGTCTCGGATGGCCCAAAGAGGGTTCTTTTGACATGTCTGCATTCGTTTTCTTGCATGCACAATTAGAGAAAACTGGCCATAAGACCAAGCAACCAGAAACTAGGAAGCCATTTGGTTCAGTCAGTGAAGCCCCTGGCTTCTGGGAGGAACCAATGCTCACAGAGGCACTCTGGGCTTCATTTGGTTTGTTTCTGCAACTTTTGGCAACTTTGGACAAAACCAGCCATGTTAGATTAGAAAATGGGAAAAGACTAATCAATGGATCCATAAATTATAATGCTATCTTATGATTATATTTGCTTTAATAAAAGACAGATATACGGTAGAATATTATTCAGCCATTAAAATGAATGAAATCTTGCCATTTGCAATAACATGGATGAAGTTAGAGAGTATAATTAACACTAAGATTTAAATCAGTCAGAGAGAGACAAATATCATGATTTCACTCATATGTGGAATTTAAGAAACAAAGGAACAAGGGGGGAAAAGGGGAGAGAGACAAATCAAGAAACAGACTCTTAACTATAGAAAACTGATGGTCACTAGAGGGGTGGTAGGTGGGGGGATGGGTGAAATAGGTAATAGGGATTAAAGAGTGCACTTACGGTGAGCACTGACTAATGTACACAGTGGTTAAATCACTATGTTGTATACATGAAATTAATACACCAAAGCTGGGGACATCACAATGCTGGACTTCAAGCTGTATTACAAAGCTGTAATCATCAGGACAGTCTGGTACTGACACAAAAGCAGACACATAGATCAATAGAAGAAAATAGAAAACCCAGAAATGGACCCACAAATCTATGGCCAACTAGTATTTGACAAAGCAGTAAAGAATATCCAATGGAAAAAAGACAGTTTCTTTAGCAAATGGTGCTGGGAAAACTGGACAGCGACATGCAGAAGAATGAACCTGGACCACTTTCTTACCCCTTACAGAGAAATAAACTCAAAATGGATGAAAGACCTAAATGTAAGACAGGAAACCATCAAAATCCTAGGGGAGAAAACAGGCAGCAACCTCTTTCACCTCAGCCACAGCAACTTCTTACGAAGATAAAAAGCTTCTGCACAGTGAAGGAAATAATCAACAAAACTAAAAGGCAACGAATGGAATGGGAAAAGAATTTGCAAATGACATATCAGATAAAGGGTTAGTATCCAAAATCTATAAAGAACTCACCAAACTTAATACCCCAAAAAACAAATAATCCAGTGAAGAAACGGGCAAAAGAATGTGAACACTTTTCCAAAGAAGACATCCAGATGCCTAACAGACACATGAAAAGATGCTCAACATCACTCATCATCAGGAAAGTACAAATCAAAACCACAATGAGATACCACCTCAGAATGATTAAAATTAACAACTCAGAAAATAACAGATGTTGGCAAGGATGCGGAGAAAGAGGATATCTTTTGCACTGCTGGTGGGAATGCAAATTAGGGCAGCCACTCTGGAAAGTAGTATGGAGGCTCCTCAAAAAATGGAAAATATAACTACCCTACAACCCAGCAATTGCATTAATAGGTATTTATCCAAAGGATACAAAAATGTTGATTCAAAGGGACTCATGCACCCCAATGTTTACAGCAGAACTATCACCAATAGCCAAAGTTTGGAAAGAGCCTAAATGTCCATCAATGGATGAATGGATAAAGAAGATGTGGAAGATATACACAATGGAATATTACTCAGCGACCAAAAAGAATAAAATTTTGCCATTTGCAACATTGTGGATGGAACTAGAGTGTATGCTAAGCGAAATAAGTCAAAGAAATGTATCATGTGATTACGCTCATAAGTAGAATATAAGAAACAAAACCGATGAACATAGGGGAAGGGAAGGAAAAGTAAGATAAAAACAGAGGGAGGCAAACCATAAGAACTCATAAATACAGAGAATAAACAACTGAGGGTTGCTGTAAGGGTGTTGGGTGAGGGGATGGGCTAAATGGATGATGGGCATTAAGAAGGCACTTGTTGGGATGATCACTGGGTGTTATATGTAAGTGATGAATCACTAAATTCTCCTAAAACCATTAATACACTATATGTTAACTAGCTTGGATTAAAAAAAAAAAAAACTAATATAACACTGTATGTGAACAATACTGGAATTTAAAAAACATATTAGAATTAAAATTAAAAGCTTAATTAAAAAAATTTCTGGGGGGGGGGCGCCTGGGTGGCGCAGTCGGTTAAGCGTCCGACTTCAGCCAGGTCACGATCTCGCGGTCCGTGAGTTCGAGCCCCGCGTCAGGCTCTGGGCTGATGGCTCGGAGCCTGGAGCCTGTTTCCGATTCTGTGTCTCCCTCTCTCTCTGACCCTCCCCCGTTCATGCTCTGTCTCTCTCTGTCCCAAAAATAAATAAAAAACGTTGAAAAAAAAATTAAAAAAAAAAAAAAATTTCTGGGAGTGCCCGGCTGGCTCAGTCTGTGGAGCATGTGACTCTTGATCTCAGGGTCATAAGTTTAAGCCCCACATTGGACAGAGAACTACTTAAAAATTTTTTTTTCTGAAAAAAAAAATGTAGAAACTATGTTTTACTTGCAAGAACTACAATTCCTGATGACATACTTACTGGTGTGGGAAAAAATGGTATTCTCACCAAAAAATAGTGGAGAATTGGAGAAAAGAATAGTCTTTCTATTTGATTTTGAGTTTTATTATTTTTCCTAACAAAATAAAGAGAAAGATTTGGAAATTGCACTTTTAATGTCCTCTTCACAAATATTAATGAAACAAAGACTAGATTTTGTTTGCACCTCGTTTGTCTATGTGTGTGTTATAAATGTGAGATATTTTTTCTATGTCCAGATGGTATTGTTAAAATTAGTTTGTAAAAGAGCTCTATTTAATTGTTTTAAAGTCAAATGTTTACAGGAATTGTGCATTCTAAAGCTCAGAAAGAGACTAACACAAATGTTTTTCAAGTTCATAGGATGTAAGAAAAAATTCAATAATTAAAACTAGTGTAAGTTTGGGGGCACCTAAGTGGCTCCGTTGATTAATCATCTGACTCTTGATTTCCACTAGGGTGATAATCTCATGGTTTGTGAGATCGAGCCCCACTTTGGGCTCTGTGCTGACAGCAAGGACCCTGCTTCAGATTCTCTCCCTCTCCCTCTCTTTCTCTGCTCCTCCCCCATGAGCGCTCTCTCTCTCTCTCTCTCCCTCTCTCTCTTTCAAAATAAATAAACTCAAAAAGAAAAAATGAGTTGAAGTTTGTTGTTTAATTAAAATAGACATGTCTTTAGATTTACTAGCATTAAATATAAAGCTATTCTACCAAAATATACTAAAGGTCAAATAAGCTTGCATTATCTCTTCCAAATTGTCAGCAAAAAATGACTTAAAATGATGGTTGGTTTTGTCTGTCTCATGAGGTTTTCATGCATAACTGTATGAGCAAATAGGTTAAATAAATAAAAAGTTTTATAGCTTTCAAAATCTTTGGTAGCCTGAAACTTTGAAGTTCTGCTAAATTAAATGGTACATTGGGCTGAATTCATTGGGTATCTAGGTATCTAAGTCTTTTCCAACTAAGAATACTAAAGTACCTGATTACTGACCTTAGGTTTGTCTGCTTTGGCCTCTTATTGCAGAGAAACTGGAGGATACTCGGGTCTGTTGATAAATATGCTTTGTACTTGATTGAAAGATTGTATGATGGGGGAAAAAACATGTTTCTAGAAATTAAAAAATGTATTCATAAATTTCCAATCTAAGGATTCTGGTGTAACAGTTCACAATTGGTTACTATTTAGTTTTCAGTGGAGTCTGAGGTTTCTCAAAGTTAAAATCCTGATAAATGTCGTGGAGACTGCTAGAAATGATAAGGGAAACAACTCCATCTGCAGGAAAAATAAGATGTGTTTTTGATAAGAAAGAAGGTATGAGGAAAAGGGAACCATTTTTGCTGAGGGAAAAGAAAACAAGTTTGTCCTAAATAAGGCTGGTTGTTTAGAGAAAGAAGACTTAGGACAAAATCTAAATGAAAAAGAAAGTTGTAGAAAGTTTGTAAAGGGAAATCTTTGGAGAAGAATTTTATGCGTGGTCAGGGCTAAATAAAGTTGGAATGAATGAGTTTTAAATGTACATTGATAGAAGATTGAGATTTAGCCTTTCTCTCTGTTTTCTTGGATTGTTGGTCTGCTTTTGATAAGAAATTATAAGTGAAGTTTTTATCTGCCCCCACTCCCCTCCAAAAAAAACCCCCAAGAACTTTCTATGCTTTGTCTTTATCAGGTCTTTAATTACGTGAGGAAGTTAAAACTGAATATTAAAAGGATCTAAGTTTTGCTAAGAACTAGATAACCTTCTGTATTTGCCTTTTGAATCTCTTATTGCCACCTTGGTTAAATAGATAATTGAAAATTAGGTTTTTTGGGGCGCCTGGGTGGCTCGCTGGGCTGGGCATCTGACTTCGGCTCAGGTCACGATCTCCCAGTTGTAGCCGTGTCGGGCTCTGTGCTGACAGCTTAGAGCCTGGAGTCTGCTTTGGATTCTGTGTCTCCCTCTCTCGGACCCTCCCCGACTCATGCTCTGTCTCTCTTTCTCAGAAATAAAAATTAAAAAAAAATTTTTTTTAATTAAGTTTTTTAATGATCTGTAATCCCACTTAGGTATGTGCTTTAAAACCTTCTGAGGTTTTTAACAAAACTTCCCAAGATTTGAATTCTAAATGAAGTCATTTTGACTAATCAGGCTTGTTTACTTGGTATGGTAAGTTACATGGGAAGCACTGTCAAACAACTAATGAGACACCTTCTTACGTTATATTGTATGGGTAAATGCTGTAACTGTTTTAGAAATTATATGAAATTCTTGAAGTTTTAATATGTTCTGGTGTAAGGTCATCTAATTATTAAAATGCGTGTGTCACAGAAATAACTGAATTTCCTTGTCAAATGCATTATTACGAACACTCATCAGATCTTTAACCATGGCCATTTTTTAGTCTTTTGTCATTTAGTGTTATTGTTCTGATGCTCTTGCAAAATGTGTTTCCTCTTCAAGCAGATTCATGAAACTTTTTGACAAACTCCGGTTTCTGATATATTTAAAGCAATAAAACTAAGCTGAGTAGGAGTTTGCAAATCTAAAGGAAAAGCTGCAAACAGAACAAATATTAGTAACATGAAACTGAATAAATTAAGGAAGATGATTATAGTCGTGACCACTTTTGTTTGAAACATTGCTGGTCTGGGGTGCCTGGGTGGCTCAGTTGGTTAAGCGTCTGACTCTTGATTTTAGTTCAGATCACGATCTCACAGTCAGTGAGATGGAGTCCCACATCTGGCTCTGTGCTGACAGTGCAGAGCCTGCTTGGGATTCTCTCTCTCTTTCCCTCTCTCTCTCTCTTTCAAGATAAATAAATAAACATTAAAAAAATAAAATAAAAAATGAAACATTGCTGGTCGTCTAATATCTGCTCTTCCAGATTTAAGGAAGACATTTATGACTTACAGAGATATGATAAAGTATTCCTTTGTGAACAAATGGAAACATTTACCTTCCAGAATTCAGAAACTCGCAGTGAGTATTCTTTCTTTCATGGCAATTGCAATTATTTGCTTATGTTCAGTAAGAAATCTGTTTTCCTTGTAACAAGACACCATTGGAAATACTGGTTATGTTACCAAGGCTTTGACTGGAATGTCATATCTGGGAAAGACATGCATATACTCAGATATGACCAGACAGCTTTAAGGAATTAAGGCTGATTTTATGGATCCAACAAAGCCCCTTGGAAATATCAGCCTGATATTTTGCTTACAGAGTTCCCCCCAGCCTTACCAGGTGAGTAAAAAATGTCACGTCCTGGCAGGTGCAGAAACCTCACGATATTTTGGAGACCTCAAGAAGAGGAATTCCCCCATATCTACAGGTATTGCAGGCAAACCCGACAGCAGGAATTCAGCTTGGGGGCACCTGGGTGGCTCAGTCGGTGAAGCGTCCGACTTCAGCTCAGGTCACAATCTCACAGTTCACGAGTTCGAGCCCCACGTCATGCTCTGTGCTGACAGCTCAGAGCCTGGAGCCTGCTTCGGATTCTGTGTCTCCCTCTCTCTCTGCCCCTCCCCTGCTCATGCTCTCTCTCCCTCTCTCAACAATAAATAAACATTAAAAAAATTTTTTTAGAAAAAAAAAGAATTCGGCTTGGCTTCTGGTCTTGAGAGGCTGAGAGGCTATTAAAAGTTCAACCTAAAATTGCTTATAAAAAGTTCCAGCAAAGCAGATCCAAAAGAACTTATATGGTCAATCACTATTCTTCCTGTGCTTACGTAAATAATGAGGCCATGTTAATTAGAACTGATTACAAACAAATCAGTCTTAATTTGGCTCTTTTGGGTAAAAATGAGGGTGATAATAGAAAAAAAATGTTTCAACAACACATCTTTGTAGATATTAGATTTTAATACTATTCACTGTGCACTAGACTAGATCCTGACTTCTTCTAGCAGTGTTCTCCAATGCCAGGCTACAGCTGTCCAAACCAACACGTTGATTTTCCTCCCACCTTTCTAACTTGGAATCATTTGAGAACTAAAACTGTCCTTTTCCCTGAAGCCCTGCAAATTTCAAATATAAACACCTTGATGTAAAGAAACTACTGCAGTAGTTCATGCAGCATCAATCTTTGTGCCTGTTGCTCAGTGGGCCACTCAAAGATCATCAGAGACATTCAAGCTACAAACTACCATGAGAAGTAGATGACATCAGGGTAGACCGCTTTTCCCGAGATTCAGGACCAGGCCTATATTTCCATTCTTCTTTTAGAATTGTAATATTAGGGGTGCTTGGGTGGCTTAGTCAGTTAAGTGTCAGACTTCGGCTCAGGTCATGACCTTGCAGTTTGTGAGTTGGAGCCCCACATCGGACTCCCTGCTGTCAGCGCAGAGCCCTCTTTGGGTTCTCTGCCTCCCTCTCTCTTTGCCCCTCCCCTGCATGTTCGTTCTCTCTCTCTCTCTCTCTCTCTCTCTCTCTCTCACACACACACACACACACACACACACACACACACAAATAAATAAACATTTTTTACAAAAAGATCAGGGGGTGCCTGGGTGGCTCAGTCAGTTAAGCATCCAACTATTGGTTTCAGCTGAGGTCATGACCTTGTGGTTTGTGAGTTGGAGCCCCACATGGGGCTGTGTGCTGACAGGATGCTCTCTCTCCCCCTCTCTCTGCCCCTCCCCCACTCACTCTCTCTGTCTCTCTCTCAAAAATAAATAAACTTAATTTTTTAAAAAAAGATCATGTCTGCTCTATGGATCTTAAAAAAAAGAAAGAAACATTACCTAAGTCACATTTAACCTGTTTTATACATAACACTTAACAGATTGACAATTGAATCTCTATAAACTTAGGTGATAATTGAAGCAAGCCACCCAGCTACAACAATGGGAGAAACTGAGCAACAGCTTGTCCAACATGCCAAAATATCCAAATGTACTCACATTGTGTGGATGGAACGGCCTGAAACAAAATAAGAAAAAAACAATGGCTATCTGTCAGAGATGCTACTGAAGGAATAACTTGGTGGCTTCAGCCACCTCTGAAATCTAACTCTACCATACAACCCATAAGGTTCCGAGGTAAATATGGGTCCGTGACCTTCTTTATTAACTGCAGAAACCCAAAATGTACAGCTTTCCTAATGTGTGGAAAATCATTAAAGACTTCTGTAAGTTTTATAATGTTTATTTACCTCCTTAATACCCAAATTTATGGCCAACCAGACTTATTTCAACACCATAATAGGAAAAGAAACTATTGTAAATACCACCAGAGTTCTTCTGATTAGAGGAAGATAGGCCTTATTAGCCAATGATTCTTATTGGATTCCATTATATACAGACATCTGTGAATTCAGGCAAGATATATGATTATTCCCTGAACAACAATGGAACCCTGAATTCACTCCAACTTGGTCCATAATGGCTATGCCTATACAAACTAACACACAGTATACGGGAAAAAGGAAGATTTTGTTGGGAAGGTTTACAAAACACTTCTGTATTACTCCTTGATTTATTGTGTGACCAGAGTACTTTTTATTATAATGCTACTGCTATATAGTATAAGATTGGCTTTACACCTCGAATAGAATTGCCTGACTCTAACAAAAATTACACTAATATTGATATTAATAACCAAATGTTTTGGGAGATAGAATTACAACCACCACAAGATGTAATATCTATGGAAACTAATTGACCAGAGAAATGATTACTTATTTATAATAACATAAAATTTAATGACTATTTTTTATTTTTATCTATTTATTTTTTAAGTTCATTTATTTATTTTGAGAGAGAGAGAGAGAGAGAATCACAAGCAGATGCAGGGCTCAACACCAGGAACCATGAGATCATGACCTGAGCTGAATCAAGAGTTGTACACTTAACCAACTGAGCCACCCAGGTGCCCCTTAATGACTATTTTAAACCAATCAGATAAAACATCATAAAGTACAAATAACTAGATAAAAAAGGTAAACAGATACTCAAATTAATTTAAGATTATCAAAATAAATGTAATGGATATTTTTAGATTCTTCTCTTGTCATGTATGTCTGTCCCTACTCTTCGTTAGTTACTTTGAATGTTATTAACTGGATTTTTATATTATTTCTATATTTATGCTATAAGTGTTACCAAAAAATGTAAAGGCAAAACTCACCACAAAGCACACATACAGTGTTTGCACACAGTTTCATTTCATTGATGGCACACCTGAGTGGCTCAGTAGGTTAAGTGTCCAATTCTTAGCTTCGGCTCAGGTCATGATCTCACACTTTGTGAGTTTGTGCCCCACCTTGGGCTCTGCACTGACGGCAGGCCCAGAACCCACTTGGGATTCTCTGTCCTCTCTCTTTGCCCCTCCTCAACTCGTGTTCTCTTTCTCTCCTTCAAAATAAATATATATATATATTAAATATAAATATATATTATAAATATATATATTAAATAAATATAAATATATATATATCAGGGTACCTGGGTGGCTCAGCCAGTTGAGCATCCAGCTCTTGATTTCGGCTCAAGTTGTGATCTCATGGTTCATGAGATCAAGCCCTGCGTGGGGCTCAGCTCTGACAGCTCTCAGCCTGCTTAGGATTCTCTATGTCTCTCTGCCCCTCTCCCACTTGAACTCTATCAAAATAAATAAACATTAAAAAAATAAATATATAATTATAATATCCCCTATTAAAGACCATACTGTTGACATCTCTCCCCCCACGTAGACTCCTAGGTAATCCAAAGCAGGGACGTGATGGACCCAGGGCAGATAAGCAATAACCCTAGTATCGAGGGACAAAATAATGATCCTCAGTGCTTTCTGTCAAAAGATTATTGATCAAAAGGAGAAAATGATGAAAAAGAAACTCTAAGACCTGATATAAAGGGAAGCCATTTTAGATTTCTTTCTTAGTCAACATGATTATATATATTAACTTTGTTCAAATCAAAAGCCTGATTTATGGCCCACCACACATGCATTGTACATCTGCTTTGTGAGTGAGTAGCCTAAAGGAAAACCATCTTGTCCTTGAGATATTGATCAAGTCTTCTACTCCCTGCATTCCTTTATGATAAAACTTGTGATTCCTGCCTATCTGCTAATCTATAATCTTATGAGCTGTTACAATATGTAAAAAAGCACATAACTGTGTAAAAACTGTTCATTCTCTGAAGCACTTTCTTCCTTGTGAAGAGTATGTTTCCCAGGCAACTGTCCTAACTTGGGCTCAAATAAAACTCTTTCTTACTGTTAGAAATTCTGAAAGGTTTGTTCATTTCACATTGACAGCAGTGACATGTATAAGATTAATGTAGCATTATTTCTAAATCAGATTAGAAACAACTTGAAGGTCTAGCAACACAAAACAGATTAAATTAAAAGGAACTCTATAGGTGCTTTTATGAATTGATCTGCAACATACATTTTTAGGTAAAAGAAGCAAGATTCAGAAAAAAAAGTGCACTGGTTAAAGATAAAGTTCTATTGCCAGATGGATTCTGCCAATCCCACCTTTGTACGTGGCAGACCTTGGAAAATTTTAGGCAAGCTATTTAAACTCTCTACCTCTACCTTCTTATCTGTAAAATGGGGATTTTTAAAGAAAGGTTTTAGGTTCACAACAAAATTGAAAAGAAGGTACAGGGGTGCCTAGCTGGCTCAGTCGGTTGAGCATGTGACTCGTGATCTCGCTGATGTGAGTTGGAGCCTCACATTGGGTGTAGACATTACTTAAAAAATAAAATCATTAAAAAAAAGAAAAGAAGGTACAGAGACTTCCTATGTACTCCCTGCCCCCACATATGTATATCTTCCGTTTTCAACATCCCTCAACAGAGTGGTACATTGGTTACAACTGGTGAACCTACATTGACACATAATCACCCAAAGCCCAGAGCTTACGTTAGAATTTACTCTTGGTGTCCTATACTTCTTAGATATTCTGTTCCAGTGTTGTTGCTTTTCATTCTTTTATTTCTTTGCATTTCACACTGGGAGATTTCAATGGACATACCTTCAAGCTGACTGATGGCTAACTTGACCATGTCCAGCCTACTAATGAGCCCATCAAAGGCATTCTTCATTTGTACAATGTTTCTTATTCATGGAATTTCCTTTTGATATTTTAAAATGATTATTTATTTAGAGAGAGAGAGAGAGCAAGCAGGAAAGGTGCAGAGAGAGAGGGAGAGATAGAGAATCCCAAGTAGGCTCTGCACTGTCAGCATGGAGCCCGATGCGGGACTCGAACCCATGAACTGAACTGTGAGATCATGACCTGAGCCAAAATCAAGAGTCGGATGCTTAACTGACTGAGCCACCCAAGGTGCACCTCCTTTTGATTTTTTTGAGGTTCTCTCTCTCTGCTTCTGTTTCCATCTCTCTATACATCACTCTTCTGTTCTTGTATGTTAACCACTTTTTCCATTAGAGCCATTAGCATTTTCATCAGTTATCTTAAACTTCTCATAATTCTAAAATTTCTGCCATATTTATATCTATTTCCTATACTTGCTTTGTCTCTTCAGACTCGTTTTTATCTCTTAGCATGCCCCGTAATTTTTTTTGTTGAAAGCCATTCATGATGTATTGGAAAAAGAAGTGAGGTAAATAGGCCTTTCCTGTGAGATTTTATGCTTGTTTCCCTTGGAGTTAGGCTGTGTTTAATGTTTCCTACAGCTGTAGATGTCAGAGGTTTCAATTTGATCTAATGTCCTTGTTTTTCTCTCCTCTGTTGTCTTGGCCTAGAAATTCCTTCTTAAATAGAGCCTGAGCCTCGTGGTTCATTCTTTCAGCTGTTTGCACTGTTACTATACGGGGACCCTGTTGATGTGGTGCTAAAGTGGAAGGGAAGCATCCTATTATCTGGTGATTAAGTCTTGGTGTTCAGTGGGTTGTGACCTTCATAAGTGCTTGTCAGCGTCCTCTCTCCCCCACCTAGGTGATACTGGAAGACTCCAAGGTGCTAGAGTTGGAATTTCCCTTCTCCTACCTTCCTTAAGGCTCTGATAAGGCAGTTTCCCATGATGGTGGGCCTTTGTTATGAAAAACAATGCACCTGAAGGTATTTCAAAATGATTCTTTTCCCCCTAGGCATATTTCAAAATGGATATTTTCCCCCTCCCCCTGAGCCAAACAGAGGGAACTTTTCTCAGGTCTTCACTATGAGGACTGGTGGCGCTCCAGGAGGTAAAGTCAAAGAAGCTTGTCCTCCCTCACCCCCCCACCCCACCTTAGACTGGGCTCTCAGGAGCTGGTAACTCAGGCAGTTCACCTTCAGCCTCCAGCGATTTGTCAGTTACCTTTGTTACCTACAGTACTGGCTGCAGGGCTTCTACTGCAGGTAAGCTGACACGTTCTCGGTATTTAAGCAGGTAAACTGACACGTTCTCGGTATTTACTAGTCTCTCTGGTAAAGACTAGCCAGTTTTCTGATGGCTGTAAGAAAATTTATTGATTTTAATTTTGTGAAACATTTTTCTTCTTGAGAGGGCTGGAATTGATGGCTTTCAAGCTCTCTACGTGTTACAGCTGAGATTCTAGCAATTTTTTTTTAAATGTTTTATTTATTTTTAAGAGAGAGAGACAGAGACAGAACATCAGCAGGGAAGGAGCAGAGAGCAAGGGAGACACAGGATCCAAAGCAGGCTTTAGGCTCTGAACTGATAGCACAGAGCCCGATGTGGGGCTCGAACTCATGAACCACAAGATCATGACCTGAGCCCAAGTCAGACACTTAACCGACTGAGCCACCCAGGCACCCCCTACCAATTTTTTAAAAATCTATTTCAAATACATATTTAAAAACCTATTTCCTTTGGACAAGCCTCATATCTTCACGTAAATTGGTTAAGATCTATATTCAGAAAGGCAAATTTGCCTGCACTGACCTATAGATATTCTACAAAAGTGAGTCTTGAACCACTACTAAACTTTTTCTTTTGACTTTACTTTGCAAAAGTCAACGTCACACCTATGTCTCAGTTTCTACACCTGTGAAACAGGTATGCTGTTTTGTATAATTATGGCCGATGCATGTTGTAGAATTGCTTCCCAGCGGTAGAGGGAAGTATTGGCCTGGGTGTTTCTAGAAAAGGTAATGCAGAGACCTCAAGTAACTGCTGGCACTGGGGCAAATGGAGAATCAATCCCAAGATTTTTTTTTCTCCTTATCAGTTCAGACAAGTTCCTTAATTCTTTAATTTGCATTGGGAATCTAGCTTTCAGGGTCCCAGGCTTGAAATTAAACAGGGACCACTCTAAGTGCTTAGAGACCCGTTACTGGCTGGAGTTCTTTTCAGAGGTGGAATTTTCCCTTCCCGTCAAGCTTCTCGCTAGTGTTTCATTTCCCTTCCTTGTCTCCTGTGTTATGTAGTTCTCCACTTCTTTGACAAAGAAGATGAAAGCAATTATACAAAGGACTGCCCAGGGCTCTGCCATACAACAAACAATTGCAGTGGACTCAGGAGAAAGAGCCTTACTCTGGACCAAAGATAGATTTTCTCCAATATCTTGAGACTAGAACATCATTCTGTCTTCTTATTTTACAAGTTCAAATTGAAGTTTGAGACGTCAGGTCTAGCTCATAAAGTAAGTCTTTATCAGCACTTGATTACTACCTGAGATCAAATTTCTCCCTTCCTCTTGGAGTTAGGATGATGGAGAAGTCTGCAGAGAGAGCTTGGAAATTGTTAGCACCAATAACAAATGAGCTGGTCCTCCAGGACCAAGGAGCTAAATGCAAGTTCCTTAATAAACCACTATGTGATGCAGAATAAATTAAATTACATCACTTAAATAATTGGCAAAGCTATTGGCAAGCTGTTCCTAAAGCCTAAAGTAGCCCAAACATTATAAATTGTGGCACCACATGCTGGCTTGAGAAGTTTTTTGTTTTTGTTTTTCTTACTATAAGCTTCATTATGTCATTATTTCTGAAACCGCAATCAGACATCTGAACTGTAGACTTTGCTGTGGTTGCACTGCCTTCTCGAACATTATTTCAGTTCAGAGATCAGAAGGTAATTTTGGCTTTAGCTGGCTGAACTCAGCTGAATTTAGCTGGCGGAATAAAGACAACATGTCCTCATGTTTCCTAAGTATTATCCATACTAACAACAATTTCAATATTTATCCAGAGACAGATGAAATAATGGCCTAGCAAATCTGTGCCATACACATATTTCAACAGCGACTGTAAAAAGACCTCACACATCATGCTCAGCTCTGTTCCCAAATACATTTTTTGACAGAAGGAAAAATTTGACCATCGCACTGCATGGTGATGGGACTCATCTCTCTATAAAGGTTTGATTAAATGCCTTTGACCCTTGTCATTGACCACAGAAAGGAGAAAAAGAGAAAAACAAATTCTGTCATTACAGAAAATGGGCTTCTCTGGGAATCTGGCACATCCAGCCATAGGGTCTATGCTCCTTTGCTTTGCCCTACGCCCAGATGAAAGAGCTTCCTGGAACAAGGTCAGATGGAAAAGAGAAGAGGGCTGGCCTGAGGTGGAAGTGGAAGAAAATTGACAAGGGATGATAACACTAAAGGCTAGGCAGTCATAGGTAAAATCTGTGACCCAAACCATGTAAATAGGACAAGGGCATGTCACATCATCTTTGAAAGATTCAGTTCTACCCACATGGGTTGAATATCTGTTGTAGCCAATTTTCAAATTCATGCAGACTGTAAAGATGTTCACTGGTTCTCAAAATGTCTGTTGACTGTAGCTCCATGTAAGAATGCCATTTCCTGCCTTCTGCCATTCCCGAGGCCTCTGACCCAAACTGTTATGTCTGAGACACTACCTGTGTCCATTGATTTTGAGGAATATTTTCATAAAACTAATATCACTGTGATTTCCCCATAAAAACGGAACCAAGTAGGAATGAAAAAGATGGATAGATGGATAGGAATGAAAAAGATGGTCTCTTGCTACCCCTCAATCTCAGATCTCAGAGAGAACACATTGGTAACTGCATCTGTCAGCACCTTGATCTTGGACTTCTAGCCTCCAGGACTGTGAGAAAATATACTCTGTTGTCAGAGCCACGCCGTCTGTGGTGTTTGGTTAGAGCAGCCCTAGCAAACTAATACAGCACTGTGGATTTGAGAATTTGAGAAGAGTTTTCCTATTTTTTTTTAATTTAAAACTTTAAAAAGTGTAATATGCTCATTGTGGGGCGCCTGGGTGGCTTAGTTGGTTAAGCGCCAGACTTTGGCTCAGGTCATGACCTCACAGTTCACGGGTTCGAGCCCTGCGTCGGGCTCTGTGCTGACAGCCCAGAGTCTGGAGCCTGCTTCAGATTCTGTGTCTCCTTCTCTCTCTCTGCCCCTTCTTGGCTCACACTCTGTCTCTCTCTCAAAAATAAATAAACATTAAAAAATAATTTAATAATAAATAAATTAATTAAAAGTGTAATATGCTCATTGTAAAAAATTCCAGTGATATTCAAGTATCTGAGGGGGAAGGTTAAAATGTTCCCCTAACCTTGTCTGTCAGTCCCTCTACCCAGAAGTAACCAACCACTGTCTTGTATGTGCCCTTACAGATAGTTCTGTAAACACCCACATGCATGTGTATGTTGGTTTTGTTTTGATTTGTTTTGGCTTTATAAAAATAAGAATCACTGTATGCATATTACTTGTCAACTTGATTTTATTCTCTTCTTTTTTTAGTAGGCTTCACACCCAATGTGGGGCCTGAGCTCACAACCCTGAGATCAAGAGTCACATGCTCTATCGACAGCCAGCCAGGCACTCCTTGATTCTTTTCTTAAAAATTGATCATAGCTCACGGACATGTAGGCCTAGGTTCTTGGTTGCAAACAACAGAAACCTCCTCTGGTTAATTTAGGCAGAAAAAGCAAAGGCAGAACCCTAGCTCTGAGAACATACAGAAATAAACATTTCTTAAGCAGAAGTCAAGTCAGAATCAAGTCAGAGCAAAGATCTATAATCTAGTAACACATTCTGGGAGAGGATGTAGGGAAATGGCATTACCCACTGCTGGTGGCAGCATAAGTTGGCATAACTTTTCCAGACGGCAATTTTGTAATACCTCATCAGAATTCCAAATGCACATACCCTTTGAGAACTTTGTCCTACAGAAATTTTGGCAAAGATATGAAAAGCATCCAAGTACAAGAGCATTCACAGCGGCATTGTTAGTAATAGCAAAGGACTGTCAGCCACCTAAATGTCCATCCAGAGAAACTGATTGGATTATGATATATTTGTACAATGTCTACTCTAAAACTATCAAAGAATGAACATGTTCCTGACATACTGATAGAGAATGTGCTCCCAGAAGCAGCTTATACAGAATGTTGCCATTTTAGAAAAAAAAAAAAAAGAAGAAAGAAAAAAAAGAAGATATGCATACTGTCAAATATGTCCAGAAAATATGCCTGAAAGGATTCACACAAAATTAGTAACATTGGAAAAGAAAACTAGGTGTTAAGAGGACAGGGATAAGACGGACAAGGAAAAGGAGGGGGACCTCTCATTATATATCTTCTGTACTCTGTGAATTTTGTGGGTTTTTTTTAAGTTCATTTTGAGAGAGAGAGAGAGAGAGAGAGAGTGAGAGAGAGAGAGAAAGAGTGTGTGTGACCAGGGGAAGGCCAGAGACAGAGGGAGAGAGAGAATCCCAAGCAGGCTCCATGTAGTTAGTGCACAGAGCCATCAGATGCGGGGCTCAAACCCACGAAAGCGTGAGATCGTGACCGGAGCAGAAATCAAGAGTTGGATGTCTAACTGACTGAGCCACCCAGGTGGCCCCTGCACCACAACAAATTCTATGGCAAACTTTTTCCCATATCAGTGCACACAGCTTCACATTTTTTCGAAGAGCTGCATGTGGTTCTGTCGTCCTTACTGAAAATTCTGTAAATCCTTACTGAATATTTGTGTATTTGCTTAGGATATGAATATTTGCTGATGAACTTTAATGACTTTTTTAACGTTGCCATTATAAATAATACTACAACAAACATCTTTGCATATATAGTCTTTATCATATTCGTGTATGCACATGGGCACACATATAGAACTTTTTGTGAAATGAGGAAGTGTGACAAAATCACATAAAATTGTATCTATAGTATGAACTATAAAATCTGTACAACCAAACTTGTTTTCAAGAAAAGATTTGAGGAAGTATGACAAAATGAAAAGGGTACTGTAACCCAACTTGGAATATGAAAGGAACATGTGAGTGTGAACTCATAAAATCTTGAGTTGTTTCAATTATTAATTTTAAATTTTTGTTTAATTTTTGTTTTAGACAGAGAGGGGGTGGGGAAGGGGTAGAGAGAGAGAATCTTAAGCAGTCTCCCTGCTCGGCAGGGAGCCAATGTGGGGCTTGATCTTCCCACTGTGAGATCATGACCCGACTGAAAGGAAGAATCCAGTGCTTAACTGACTGAATTGCCCAGGTGTGCTATTCCAGTTATTAGATGAGGGTCAGGAAAGATGTTGGTTAAGCAATGACACATAACTATGAGTCCAAAAGAAAACGATCTTCAAATCCAGAAAGTAAGCAAGAGATTGAGAATAGATGAAAAAATACATGAATATCTTGTTTTGAGAGGTTAAGTTACTGTCTTTGAGCAGCTCCCTAATATACATAAAAATGATCAGAATCATACCTAAAATCTCAAGGTATAACTTGTTATTCCAAACAGAATCTGTGTAATCTATTTCTAAGCCTAGAAAATTCGCAAATTCACCTCTTTATTCTCCTGAATTGAATCCAACTTTCCTTAAGTGTAGCATTAAAACATAAACTTGGAATTATTATGTGATAATTAAAAAAAAAATTTTTTTTAATGTTTATTTAGTTTTAAGAGAGAGCAAGAACACAAGCAGGGGAGGGCAGAGAGAGTGCGACACAGAATCTGAAGCAGGCTCCAGGCTTCAGGTTGTCAGCAGACAGCCCAACCTCAGTCTCGAACCCATGAACTGTGAGATCATGACCTGAACCGAAGTTGGACACTTAACCGACTGAGCCACTCAGGCGCCCCATATTCTGTAGTACTCTTACTTTTTCTAATTCGTTTTGATATGCCAGTATTTGTTTCATTGCAAAATACGATATTTTGACTCCATTTTGGGCTTCTGTTCTTCACATGGACCCTAACCTCGATGCTGAATTGTCGCATATAGCCTGCCAGTATTATCACATGCTTATTTCCATTATGGCTCATAACTGTTCTGTTTATTATTAAAAGAACTTTTTTTTATGTTTATTTCTTTTGAGAGACACAGAGAGAGTGTAAGCAGGGGAGGGGCAGGGAGAGGGGGAGAATCTCAAACAGGCTTTGTGCTGTGAGCGCAGAGCCTCTTGTGGGCCTTGAACATCTGAAACCGTGAGATCGTGACCTGAGCCAAAACCAAGAGTCGAATGATCAACCGACTGAGTCACCTAGGTGCCCCTGTTCTGTTTCTTAAAATAGAGATAGGGGCGCCTGGGTAGGTCAGTCGGTTAGGCGTCTGACTGGCTCAGGTCAGGATCTCACCGTTCGTGAGTTCGAGCCCCACATCGGGCTCTGTGCTGACAGCTCGGAGCCTGGAGCCTGCTTCCGATTCTGTGTCTCCCTCTCTCGCTGCCCCTGCCCCACTCATACTCTCTCTCTCTCTCTCAAAAATAAATAAGCATTTAAAAAATTTTTTTAAAATAAAATAGAATAGAGATAGAGGAAGTCTTCAGGTTGAAAAGCAGTATCAGATGTAATGGTTTCCTAACATCTTTGCTCGACTTGTTTTTCCAGTAGATAGAATCACTAATATCTGTACAATTGTCAGTACGTGACATTGACGGTATCCCTCATGTAAAACAAATAATAAAAAGGTAACTGGGTCGGTGCATGGTTTGAAATTCCACAAGTAACAAGAGTTTGCTGATCCTTTCTTCCTGCTGTCGAACCCCTCTGTTTAAATGTGTTAAAAATGACTGGGTGGCTCCGTCATGATCTCAAGGGTCATGGGTCATGGGTGTGAGTTCTGCATTGGGCTCCATGTTGACAGTGCAGAGCCTGCTTGGGATTCCCTCGCTCTCCCTCTCTTTACTCTTCCCCCACTTGCATGTGCTTGCTCTCTCTCAAAATAAATAAATAAACTTTAAAAAAAAGGGGAAGACAAATCAAGATCATCCGTTTAGCATGAATCCCTTTACAATGCCTGCTAACTGGCAGCTGTGGGTGGTTACTGCTTTTATGTCAAAACCCAGAAGGCAAGTTAACTGCAAGACAATTTTCATTTAGATGAGGTTGTGAGACTGCTCACTGGTGGTATTATAACCTTATTGATGAGAAAAGCATTCAGAACTGCGCAGAGGAAGGGTGTGGTAACGATTACCACATTGGATTACCACAATGATTACTTCCAACGGGTATACACTGGAACGGGGCGGTACCTGACTCCCCAGTACGTGATGAAAACCTACAGAAGAGAAAATGCATCATAACATACAGGTAAAATGGTGCCCTCAGCGTATCCAGGAGTAGAGAACAGGCTCTGCCTTTGAAAACCTACATTGACGGCTGGCTGAGTGGCCCAGATAAACCCTGCTGTATTGAACATTTCTATGATTTCTATGATTACTACCTCAGTTTAATAAAACCCTCTTGAGGCTCCTGAAACTAAAATATGAGCGGAAGGAACAAGGGTGGGAAGTACCTAATTTGGGACCTTTTCAGCACAAATCTCAATTTTTGTAAGACTATCATTTGTAAAATTATCATTCGCTAATTTTGTGTGAAATTTAAGAAACAAGCAAGGAGGTGGGACACCTGGGTGGCTCAGTTGATAAAGCATCTGACTTTGGCTCACGTCATGATCTCATAGTCTATGGGGTTCAAGCCCCACATCGGGCTGGCTGCTGTCAGTGCGGAGCCTGCTTCAGATACTCTGCTCCCCTCTCTCTCTACCCCTCCCCGGCTCATGCTCTGTCAAAAATAAACAAACTAAAAAAAAAAATAATAAAAAATAAAGAAGAAAGAAACAAGCAAGGAGGAGAAAAAGGAAAACTAAGCCATGACAAGAGCTCTTTAGTTTGTTTTGGAGCAATTAATTTTTAAACTTCGTTAACAACTCAGACAGAAAACCCAACCAAATTCACAGGTACTTGTGGAAAAGTGGAGAACTTGGAGGGGATAGAAAGGCTTGGGGGTTTAGAGATATAGTAATTATACTGCTTTATATCCTATAGCGTTTACAATCTGAACAGATTTGTTTGCTTTCTAATTCCCTGCATTCTTTATAAAAGATAAAGAAATATACAGTGTGAGGAATGTGATTTATAATAGCATCATTATTCCGTAATTGAAAAAACCCTGCGTTTGGTTGTCTGGTAGAATATGCCCATCAGAAATAACCTGTAGCTCTGGAGGCCAGTGGGTTGCTATGACAACCAGACAAAAGAGTTTAATAATAGCTCTCCCTCAAAGCTGGAAAATTGACAAAAAGATGAGATTTCTAAATGCGAGTGTTTCTCATATAAATGCAAACAAGCACCAAATACGTTTATTTCTTTGTTCAACAAATATTCGTTGAATGCTGATGCTGTGCCTGGCTATGTTAGGAGCTGAGGCAAAGACAGACGTGGTCCCTCCATGATGGAGTTCATATTCTAGAGCAGGAGACAGATAATAAAGAGTAAACAAATCAATAAAATGAATAATTCCCGCATGTGAGAAGGTCCTACAGGAAAGAAAGTAATTGGGTTGTGATACTAAACCAGAGGTATCTAGTGCAGAAAATGCAGAAGGACCCAGTCACGGCATATATTAAAAATCATGTCTTTGGGCTTATAGGAGATCTAAAAGAAGTGAAATAGAAAATGGAGTCTTAGAATCTTTATTAACGTAGGGATAGAAACAGAACTACTAACTGAAGTATTACTCTTTACTTGCTGGTAGAGTTTAGGGTTCTATATAAAAACAAGGGTTGTTTGAATGTGTTTTTAAAATAAATATGGGTATTTGTAATGAAAATTATAATGATAAAAACTATATCACAAACTTGACAGAAGCGGTTATTCAAAATGTTCTCTGCAGCTGTTTTGAAGTTTTCACAAACACAGAAAGTGACACTTTATGTGTATATTGAATAAACTATGATTAACCGGAAGTCAGTACAAGAATTCAGCAAGAAACTAGGTTTTGAATAGACTATTGTGGCTAACTGTCTGGGCTTCAACAGAGGGGGAGACGAATAGATTTATATTCACACAGCACTGCAAAGATGATTGAGGGACAGAAAATGCTAGAATGTTGCTAAATAGCTGAGCTTGTTCTAAGAAACTTCCAGTTTTCATCATTACTCTGTGATTCTGATATCTTTTCTTTTCTTTTTAACAGAAGCAACATATGCTATTTAAGATAATTAATACTACCATTGATTATACAGAGCCATTTGTCAGTACTCTATTCTTTCCTCTCAGGAAGTGGAAACATTCCATGATATAATGCCAACACTAGACTTTGGCTAATGATCTAGGGTTTCAGTATACACATAGTCTACGAAGCTTTATTTAGTCAAAACAAGATGAAGTGCCTTTCCTTGCCTTTTCTGTTCAGGGCAGCAGCAAGAGCCCAGGGAGCTCCCCAAGGCTTTCTGGAGTGGAAGGCCCAGCCCATGTTACGCGGATTGCAATCACCCCTGGGGATGGTGTTATCCCTTTGGCTGCCATGTGATAACATCTGGCCTGACAGATGGTGTGGTAGAGATTGCTATTTAACCTAATAGCCTTTCTCCTCCATTCTATAAGAAGGAACCCCTGAATTTTAACTCAATACACGTTGTTCTAGAATAAAGACTACCTCTTCTAGGCAGTCTTCAAGTTAGGTATGCCTACGTGGTTAAGATCTGGTGTAGGTCATGTGACTGGAAGTGATGTGTACAACTTCCTTTATAAGGAAGGCTCATGCCTTTCCCTTCCCCTTCCTCTTTTCTTGATGGCTGGAATATGGACACAAGTATAAACCAGTTTAAACCGTGTGGACCAGGACATAACCCCAAGGATGGCAGAATGGGGAAACAGAAAAGCCTGGGTCTCAGGGGATTTTCTAGATGAGGGGCAAAAACATAACAGATTGGACTTTTATAGGAGAAACTTATTTAAATAACTATTGGGTCTCTATTACAAACAACCAGACCTATATTCCAGCCAATATACAAAGTGAGAGAAAACATTAGGTCTTCTCTAAACAGAGAAAGCCCTGAAGACACTGAGACTCTATCTAGATCAGGCTGTGCCTGAAGTAAGTTCCCTTGCTGGATTTTTCTGTTAAAATAGGCAAAAAAAAAAAAAAAAAAAATCTACCGAATTTTCTTAAGATGATCTATGTTAAGGTAATGTTGCTTACAACTGAGTTCTGGCTCTTCTCTTCCTCTAAGGCACAAACATTTGTTTGAAAGAAATTATTTTGCCCGACACATAAAGTCCCTTTTTGCTAGTTTCCCTAGAATTAACAAATAGTTTGCCCCAAAACAGTATTTGATTAAGATATGGTGTTTCTAAGCAGCAATTTTAACTTTGGAGGTGAGAGTGTAAAAGGTTGAGTCCATTAGGTGACAACAGACTAGGTTGTTTTAAGAGAAAATGGGTCTCACATACAGATGGGATGTTATATAACAATATGTTCCCTACTCTCTCTGTGCCTTGGACCACGTGGAGTCCTCAAGGTTATATATGTAAGGAATGGCAGTTTGATGAAACAGATCCAGGTGACAAATGGCTCAGTCAAGAAGGGGATCCTTTTTCCTGTTCTACACAAAACCTATTGCCTCCATGGCAGCTCCGGTGAACATTATCTCGTTTATTATTATGTAAAAAATCAATTGGTTTGTATATATTCTATACTCTTGTTGGTTTTAAAAGAAACATTAACTCTTACATTTCTACTGTGAGTCATATTTTCTGTAAATAATTTTGCTTCCTAACCTTCCCTGCTTTATCATATTTGCTATAATGAATGTTTCTTTAAAATTAGATGAAAAGGGCCTTGACCTTTTTAAACAGATAAGGGAAGGAGACTGTCACATGTATTCTTACCTCAGTTAAGATGAGAAGTGTCCTGTCATCTTTGACATTATAAAATTATAACAAATTTGCCTTTTTCTTAAGAATAAATCAAGAGGTGCCTGGGTGGCGCAGTTGGTGGAACATCTGACTCTTGATTTTGGCTCAGGTCATGACCCCAAGGTCGTAGTATCACGCCCCACATTGGGCTCCTCACTGGGCATGGAAGCTGCTTAAGATTCTCCCTCTCTTTCTCTCCCTGCTCACGCTTTCTCTAAAATTAAAAAAAAAAAAAAATTTTTTTTTTTAATTTAAAAAAGAAATAGATCAAAAGCTTTCCCCAGATTCTCAAAAACGTCAGGTACAGAAACCTTAAAAATCTCTGCTTAACTAAAATCAATGAAAAGAGCTATTATAACTTAATTTCTTTCTTTAATCCATATATAAACAAGCCAATTGCTAAATTAGCTTCTAGTTTATCCTTTTGGAAACCCTAACGACACTTATCATTCAAACTTAGAAGTTATAAAAATTTGGGTTACACTTTTCAGACTACAGGAACAGACACAAAGGTAATTAAGGTCATTCTAAATCTTAAGAAGAGTAGTCTTGCAATGTTCTATCGAACATCTGCTAAAAGATGTGCCGATTAATTGGAAAACTGAGACAAAGGTGCTTCCCGTCAAGAAGGGATTTCAACACTGCTGGTTGCATCATTCAATGCACAGGCAAGAGCATTACACATTTAGCACAAACACTGAATTAAAAAGTCAGGAAGTTTAGGTTCTAATACCAGTTTTATTTGCAACTAATCACATACAAATCACTTACCTATAAAATAATGATTAACACCGATTCTCTAATTCACAAATATATCACGAAACCAAAATTCTTCCCAAGAAAACTTCTTTGTAAACCAAGATATCACTGCTACTTAGCTTTTACCTAACTCAAAGGTTGAGAATGACAAATCAGAGAATTTGTCACTCCTCAATCGTTTGCATACCTTAATTCTGCAGATGGACAATCTGGTTAAGATCAGCACTGTCCTATTTCAACCTTACAAAACAAAAAGCTACCCACAAGAAGTTACTGGTGAAGAAAAAATTGGCCAAATACACTACTGAGACACAGCTTTGTGTTAAGTACAGTGCTCGTAACAACCCTGCTGTTAAATAGAACAAAACGTAGTCTTACACAACTAAAAGCATGTTTGCCCTTTTGAAGGAACACATACTGTTAGGACAAGCATCTTATTTCACTAAAAATGTTAAACAGGAATGTTTTGTAGTATCTTCAAATGGCCAATCAAAATGGCTGACAACCTTTTTTTCTTTTTTTTCAACCTTTTGTGTCTCCCTTTCTCCATTTTCATCCTATGGTATTTCATTAAAAAATTCAGGTCCCCACCTGAGAGCACAATCCTCTGTACTCAGCCAGGGTGTAAGAAATGTTAGCATTCTGTCACTAGAGCATAAACATCGAAGAGGAATTAGCATGTTACTAAATGAAGATTCAAGAAGAAAATTCTAACTGGGTATAGAAAAAACATATACACCATAAGCAACCGGTCATTATCACGTGTATGTAGCGTGACAACCATATCTAGTAAACCCTCAAGAGGTAAGCACTTGTATTTAGCAATGTCAGTTTTGTATGATTTAGTCTCTGTTTCTGAACATTCCCTTACGTAGTGTGACAGAAACAAAGACTGGAGCGTGGTTCACAGAGAAACACAGAACAAATACAAATATCCTAATAAAATAACCATGTATACCACTGCTTAGGGAAATATTTTAGACGAAATATACTTTCACTACTGGCCCCAAATGCCATCATTCACTTATGTTATTTAACTGTAAACTTTTAATACAAAAATACCTTTAAGCTGATAATAACATTTAGTGACTTACAAAAACTGACAATATTTCAATGCTACACAAAACAGTTCTATACACAACTTAAAGTTTTAAAGTCCTTTGCTGGCACTTGATTTTATAGTTGATAGACACAATATCTACTGATCTCAATAAAATACTGTTCTTAGCTTACACATATTTTCAAAACGAATATTATCTCATTAAACAGCAAAGAATAATCACATTTTGCTGACAAATCTCAGATGAACACTAAAATTGTACAGCCCAAGTATTTTAAGAATCACATAAACTTTTTAAGACAATGGATACAAATTTACACAATCGTCTCCAGTGAAAAAGAGGATTATTCCTCTGATTCTGTGAAGCATGTATCAAGTATAGGTCAAAAATGTGAAGCGACAAAGCAAGTTAGTTTTGTTTTTGTTTTTTTTAAGGTTTCTCAATGACTGGTGACACTACTAGAACAGATGGAAAACTGGTCACTGTTTGCAAATACACATTTTATATTACAAATTTAAAACAAATTTCTTTCCAAACAGTAGAATCCTGTTTGTGTTTGCTTCGTTTTTACTTTTAGTGAGCTTACTGCCATTCTGCACATCATTACAAATGAAATCACCAGTCACATTAAACATATAAGCTGTCTTTGTTTCTCTTCTTCACACAGGGGAGGTAACTAAGCTAAAACCTGGCAAACTATATTTAAATTAGAACACATTTTGTAATAACCCACTAATTTAAAGTTGTGGAAACCTACTACCCTGTTCTGAAGGAAAATATATACTTTCAAAACCCCACCTGGTAATTCCTAGCCAGTAAGTTTTCTATTTTAAAAATCAAAATTCAAGTCACAGTACTTGTGGCACGAAACAGAATATAAGATTTAAGAACAGAAGACTAAATTAGTATAATCAAACATAAACATACCAAACAATCAAATCAATATAGGACTTCTAGAACAGTAAATTATTAAATAGGTTGATTTCTTTGAGTGTATAAACTCCCTAACATTAAATATGTTAGTATTTCAAACAATACCCTTTCTAAACCAAACCTGAAATTAATCAACCTGTTTTGTTTTGTTGTTTTCCCAGCAAAGAGAAAGGGTATCTCTTTAAGACACTTTCCAAAGCAGTAAAAACACCGTAGTGTTTCAACCTGTCTACAACAAATTCTGATCCTGTGCATTTCACTGAGGAGCTACCTGAACCCACAAATCATCATCAGATAAAGAACTTGAACTTCCTGACTCAGAGTCCAGCTCACTGAATCCACCTAAATCCCATTCAGTACTGGATTCACTCGGCACATCTTCTTCCTCCGTGAGGAAACTGTGACCAGGCTCGAGGCAGGAAGGATAAACACGAGCTGACAGGCAGAAGAAGTTGGAATCAAACTGGAAGAGGCCTAACGTGGTACCTATGTTAATCCACTGGTCTCCCCTAGTGTCATATTCATACACGGTCACCCGGTTCTTCTTCCACTGTGGGGTGCGCGACGTGATCAGCAACAGTTTTTGGCCGTGATTGATTATCCGGTAGTTGTTGGTCTCCGACACCAAGGGAATATTATTGATCTGCCTCCACTCTCCTCTGACTGGATTGTAGACCTTCATGACTGGGATGTCACAGATACAGTAGATCTCGTCGTTGAAGACACAGGCTTCCTGAAAGTCATTGCGCTTCAGAGAAACACACTTCAGCCACATATTGTGGCTAGGATCGTAGCAGAACATGCGCTTGCTGTTGAGAGCATAAAGATAGTTCTGAATTACCATTAGATCGAAGGATATAAAAGAATGGGGTAGCGGAGCCACCAGTGCCCACTGGTTTCTCTGAACACTGTAGCATTCCACTTCCTTCAATTTAACGCCGGTAATCGGGTCTCGCCCACCCAAGATGTAGATGTAGCCATTGAGGTAGGCCACATCCATGCCCTCGCGACACAGCAGGCGGTCGGCAAGCTGCTGCCAACTATTCTGGGCTGGCTTATACACCCACAGGTCTTTCCGGGGCTGGGCAGCCAGGTAGATGTCATGGTCTGGAGAGACACAGACAGCTAAGGTGGTTACAGTCCTGGTGTGAGCAAGGCAGGTCAGAGGTGACGGCACTTTGTAAATATCTCCGGTGTACGGGTCACAGCACAGAAAGGGATCCCTAGGATGTCCAAAGAAGATCACCATCTTCTTAGCGCACACACCCAGCCTCTGGGGCGGATTTTCTGATGTAGGTACCATAGAGCTGCTGCTGCTACTGCCGCAGCCGCTGCCGCCGCCGCCGCCGCCACTGCTGTTGCCGCTGCCGCTGCCGCCGCTGCCGCCGCCACCGCCGCTAGTGCCGCTGCCGCTGCTGCCGCCACTGCTCTCTGGCTTCGGCACCAGAGACTTGCACAACTTGTCACCGTATCGCATCTGCAGGGCCCCTTCGATAAGGTCCAGACAGTACTTCTTCACAATGGTGTTGGTCAGCAGCCCTTCCAGGTAGTCCTTATTTTCATCTGTGAAGTGGGTCCAGCGGACACACTTGAAGACTTCCGCAGCGTTGGGACCGCGCTCCTTGGGAGACGCTTCCAACCACTGCACTGCCACATGACACACGGTCTGCTCAAGCTCTATGTTTAGACTATCAAGGCGCAGGATAGACAGCAACTGGGCGAGGGTCAGGTCTGCCAGAGTCTCTTCTCGAATCGAACCCATCTGGCTGAGCTGCTTGAAGTTGTGGGCGATGAAGGACTGGGCCTGTGATCGCAGTTTGCGATGGCCGAAGGCGTCGGCAAACTTAAAGATGGCGGTGCAATTGGCCAGGTCAAGGCGGCGGGCTAGGAAGGAGGCACAAGCTTCCCGCACGTACTCGAGCTGCAACATGTCAGAGGCCGCGTAAAGGCGTTCCACGTTGGCTTCACTCAAGGATACACGACCTGTGTAGCAGTAGTCGACCAGCACCTCGAAGGACTCGGCATCCACATCATGCATGGTCACATTCGCCTGGTGGCTCTCGTACATGCCACCTGTGAACATGCTCTTGAAGTAGGGACACGCGGCAGCCAGCACGTTACGGTTGCAGGGGAAGAGGCGGCCGGTGCCAGGCCCGCTGCCAGGTGTCACCACCTCGATGGTCACATCACATAACAGCCGCGCGTCGTAGAAAGACTTCAGCTGCGCCAGCAGGGCTGCAGAATGAGCCGTGTCCTTCAGCTCCTCCGGGCCCGTGAAAAAAGCCGAAACCGTGGGCTTGTGAACCCTCTTGGGCCGCTTCCCACCGCGGGGACTGGCCAGGCGGCGAGAGCGCGGAGCTTCTTCCCGGGACTGCATGGTGGAGATGGCGGCGGGGTACGAGGGCGAGAACGGGTGCAAGGACCGGGCTCTGGCTCCTCCTCGCCCTCTTCTCGCTGGCGCTAGATCACGGTGTCTCCGGAGAGACTGCAGCACGGGTCCATTTACCTAATTCAGTCTTATGCCGCAGTGCCGCCTCCCTTTATCACGTAGCCAGCGCCTGACTCACCCCTTTCCAGTTCCGCGCCCTTTCTCCGCCTCAGCTCGCTTTACAGAACCCGCTGGACGGAACCGAGATCCGCCACTGCCGCGCTGGCAATACCGGTAGGCGTCCAAGAGGACTACGGTTCCCAGGCTGCCTTTCGCGCCTTGAGGCATGCCGGGACCCTCCAGACTCCAGGGGATAGGCGGACGGACCGAAGCCGCTGTGCATTTTGGGGGTAGTAGTTTCAATAGTATCGCGAGATTTATCGGCCGTTCATTGTTTCGGGTGACGGAATTAGAAATCGCTAATTTTCTTTCGTTCTGTTTTATGGTTTAGAACTTTGGATTTGGAATCCAGATGAGACGCCGGATCTGTATTTGTCAATTGTTTGGCTTTGCTCTCAGAACTGGTTTTAAAAATGTGAAGAACAACAGTATATCATAGCCCGATGTGACGACGACATGAATTGCGTAGGTTAAATAGGATGCTCTGAATAAATATTTGCGGATTAGGTTAATAAAGTGCTTACGCAGTGTCTATAATGTAAGGGTTAGATAGGTTTTAGCTTTTCTTCTACCATTTGTGAAAAATCAAGCACCTACTCATTTGAAATCAGGAGCCTGGAGGAAAAAATTCAAAATGCTGCAGGTTTCTGCAGAGATTCCACCCCCTCACCCTGCCACCCCCGCCTTTTAATATTTTTTTTCTTTTTCCAAATATTGTTTCAGGTGTACAATATAACGGTTCAATAATTCTATACATTAATGGCTCAGTGCTCATTAAGACAAGTGTACTCTTAATCCCCTTTATCTCTTTCACCATCACCCCACACCCCGCCCCACCTCCCCTGGCAACCACCAGTTTGTTCTCTATATTTAAGTCTGGGTTTTTTTTTGCTGTTGTTTGTCTCTTTTTTTTCTTTATCTGTTAATAACGATTTTATTTTTAAGATCAGTTTTAGGTACTCCAAAAACTGAGCAGAATGTGTAGATAGCTTCCAAATACTCCCATCTCCTTACAGTTTTCTCCCATTATTAACATCTTGCATAAGTATGTGTTTGATACAGGTGATGAATTCACACCAGTACATAATATTAATTAAAGCATATAGTTTCTATTAGGTTTCAGTCTTTGTGTTGTACAGTTCTATTGGTATTGAAAAAGGTATAATGTCATGTATGTACCATTACAGTTACAGAATAGTTTCACTGCCTTAAAAATCCTGTGTTCAATCTATTTATGCCTCCTTCTCCCTGCCCTCCAACCACTGATTTTCTTGCTGATTTTCATAGAAACCACTGATTTTCTTGCTGTCTAGGTAGTTTTAACTTTTCCATTATGTCATACAGTTGGAATCCTACCATGTGTAGCCTTTTAATATGTCTTCTTTCACTTAGCAATATTCATTTCAGGTTACTCCCTGTCTTTTTATGGCTTAACAGCTCATTTCTTTTATCATTGAATAATATTCCATTGTATGGATTTACCATAATTTATCTATCACTCACTGAATGACATTTGATTTGCTTTGAGTCTTTACAATTGTGAATGAAACGGCTATAAACACACGTGCTGGTTTCTGTGTGGACCTTAGTTTTCAACTCATTTTGGTAAATACCAAGGAGACTGATTGCTGGGTCCTAGGATAAGGACCATGTTGAGATTTGTAAGGAATTGCCAAAATGTTTTCCAGACTGGTGGCTATCCTGTTTCTGCATTCCCACCAGCAATTAATGAGCATTCCTGTTGTTCATTCCATATCCCTCCTAGCATTTGCTGTTGTCAGGGATTTGAATTTTTGACCTACAGATTTTAAACTTGCCTCTGGAAGAATTCTGAAGGGTAGGATAGTATTTTAAACATTCAGCAGTATCTGCAGGGCCATTAAAGTTCAGTCTTGGGGAGCAGTATATATGGATTATGTCAAATTATGTAAATAAGGACTATAAATAGATGCTTTGGCGGTCTCAATATTTCACGTTCAGGAAGCAGTGCTAAAGTCTTTCCGTTAATCTCTTAATGTAAATGTTTATAACTAGTCCAGTACACCTTCTTGCACTACCATCCCCAAATCAATGGAAGATTCTGGAATTCTAATTATTGTGGATAATTTTAAATAAAAATATTTCAACAAAGAGACCCTGCTCTGCTCAGGATCCTTAGAACTCAGTATCATACATACTTAAGCATCCCTTGAATTATATAATCTATGCTTCATGAAAGTGTCGAATATTTGTATTTATCAACTTCGTCTTAGGGTACAACCCTCAAAATAAATTATGTTCAGTCACTGAGTTTTAACTTCTTCATATATGCCCTTAACAGCATTATTTGCTTTAGACTGCTTTTCACAAAATGTAAAATGTTTATTAGACACTGTACTCTCAGGCCTACAGCAGTATTGTTCAATAGACTTTGCTGTGATGATGAAATGTTCCGTATCTACAAGCCAAAGAGAGAAGTCTAGAACAGGTCCTTCTCTCTCAGCCTTCAGAAGGAACTAATCCTGTGGACATCTTGATCTTGGACTTAAAAGTATGAGATTATACATTTCTTTGGTTTACACCACCCAGTCTGTACTACGTAACAAAGTACCATGTAGACCCTAGAAAACTAATACATCTGTAATTTTCTGTAATTACGTCTGTAATTTTCCCACTAACCTCCCTTGGACTGCATAAATCATACCTGCAGTGGGATTGATCATCTACCCATTACTTGCCTCTGTCTACATCGTTTTCTGCCTCCTTAGTACCTCTCACTGCATACCATGACTTAGTGCTTAATTCCACTGCCCCAGTAACCTTTCTGGGAATAGATTTACCTCCCAGTAGGAATATCAGGGTTTTTTTGCTCCCCCAAATGCTTCACCGTTGAAGTACCTGGCTCTGTACCTATGTTCCTTTGCTTTTTAGGACTCATTGACCATCAGACTTTTTTTGCTCCTGTAAAAAATCCCCCAATTATTTAAGTACAAACTATGTTAGCTATAATACCTGACTCCCTTTGGGCGGCTCACTCCCTCTGACACAGGCCAAGTCTGGGAGGCCAAACCTCTGCCACTCCCATGCCACTTTTAAGATTACCATGACATATTTAAAACTAGAAGCTCTCCAATATTTTTGCCGTGATTCAAGGCTTTGTTGACACATCTTGTAATAATCCAATCTCTCCAGTAAAGAATCCTCGTGACCAAGGAGACTGGCTAGTTTAATTTAACACTTGTGAGCAACGAAGTAGTTACAGCCAGGTTTCCTTTAGTTCCTAACCCCAATACCATCTGGTCTATATGTGACCCAACACCACTTACTTCACAGTCATTAACTTCTGTTCTTCATTTTTTTGGTTGTTTTTCCACTACACCCCTTCACCCTGACACAAATATCTTTTGGGCTATCACATGGAAAAAATCAACAATACACACGGACTGCCATGCCTGAGGGGTTTCTTGAGGCCAGTAATTATTTCTCTAGGACTCTAAATGCAAACCTGAGAAATCTAATCTTTCCCTGTAATTCTCTCCTTATCCATCATGCAGATGACTGTCTTCTCTGCTCATCTGATTTTAACAACTTGTTTGTTACAAGCTCTTGCCCACAACAGACATACGGTTTCTAAAAACACAACGTAATTTATTCAGCCCCCTCAAGACCATTAGCTAGGACATGCTATCTCCTCATGTGAAGGGACAACTTTGTCCCCTAAATGTATTAACATCATCATTAATTCCCCTTTCCCTGAGACCAAAAGCCAACCTTGAGGATTTCTAGGATTGGTTGGCTAATTGCTAGAGCCAGACCCCTAGCGTTTTAGCTGTTGCCCTCTCTTGTATGCCCTAAGAAAACAATGCCCTTCTCTTTAATTGGGACTCCTCTTCCAGGTCTGCATTTTAAAACCTGAAAACCTCTTTATCTGTTTCTCCCACTTTTAGACTCTCCAGTTACTCATTACGCTTCCCCACCCCCTTTTTTTGACAAAAAAGGAAGGACATTCATACCCTTGTTTTCAGGGTGGCTAGAAGCTTTTC
The DNA here is from genome assembly GCF_023721935.1 of Panthera uncia. NCBI lineage: Eukaryota > Metazoa > Chordata > Mammalia > Carnivora > Felidae > Panthera > Panthera uncia. Next base: position 27,958,694 of record NW_026057576.1, on the reverse strand, counting down.
TTTGCAAACAGGCTACTGCTACCACTATAGTTAAGCTGCTACCAGAGAGAATTTTCTCTGCTCTGGAATCCCTTTGTTCTTCTCTAGTGATAGAGAAATTCACTTCAATGGTAAGGTTATTCAGGATATTCAACAAGTACCTACCTGCTACAAAAATTTCACTATTCCTTACCTTCCTCAGTCCTCTGGGTAAAAAACAAACCAGACCAGACCAAACCAGACCAATCACAGTGATGCTCTCAAATTAAAAACAGCCAAACGCTGAGGAACTAAACCTGCAACAGGTTTTGAACTTAGCTGTGATGATCCTTGACCCCTCCTCCTCCAAGCAACATTGATTATTCCCTTATGAAATAATGAGGATTATTATTAATCCTCATTAATACGCCAGTGAGGATTCCTTACCTCTTCTGGTCTTAGGTGCCCTTCATTTGATCACTCCAACATCTATCCTTAAATACTGCTAATGTCTTATTAAATGCATGTATTAAATTACACTCATTTATCATCAACAGGTCAGGTTGACTTTCCCACCACAGTCCTTACATGATCTTCAACTTGGACATTTAATTTTCAGGAAAAGACATCACCAGAAGACCAATATTGAATCCAAGTGGAAGGGATCTTACATTATGTCCTACCCACCAATACCTCCACAAAAACTGTAAGGTAGAATAACACATACTTTATATCTCACCAAAAAATAAATAAATAAAATTGGAATTCACCACTTGGCCTAAAAACAAGTAAAAATCTGAACAGACTGAAATATCAACAACTCTTCTTAGATTCATGACAGACAGGAAAACACTGGGCAAACAGCTGCTCCCAAGACTGAAGACACAGACCCGAGACTACAGGGGGTCACAGCTTACCTGAGCAGACACCCAGCGGCTGAAACTGCTGCAGGAACCAGTGCCAAGGTGGAAAAACCTGAAATATGAAAATTGATGAATTGCTGAGGGCTCAGTGTGGACAACTCGAGAGTTAACAACTCCAGGGGACCCAGTCATGGGTGGGGGTCGAGTGGTGGGCACCAAATTGTAAGATTTACCTCTGGGACCTTGACCAGGCTTCACAACAAATATAGAGAAAAATCCCCTCATGCTTCTGAAGGGAGAGAGGGAAAAGCAACCATTTTTAAATCCGTCAGAACCCTCTGTTCTTAACAAGGATCATTCTCAGGAGAAACTAGTTAATCAGAGCCTCACCTGCTGGGGTCTTATTGGAGCCTAACTGACCTAAAGGAAGAGAAATACCCACCTCCTGCTCACTCAATCCAAATTGTATCTGACCTAAGGGGAAGGAAAAGAATTTAAAAACAAAAACCTTGAAAGCTCACAGTTCAGAGGTACGAACTCTGAAACCTAATCATAGAATGACAGAACCATAGAACATGTGCCCTCCACACACACCTCACCACCACATCACTACAGGCCTACTTACAACAGTGCCTTTTACCCAGTACATCATGTTTGGCTATGAAGAAAGAAAGGCCAACATCTGAAGAGACAGAGCAGGTGTAGTATTTATTTTATTTTGTTGTGTTTAATGCCCCCCCTTTTGCATTTGAGTACAGTTTACACACAAGGTTATGTTACTGTATTTTTAAAAATTATAGTTGGCACATAATGTTAGTTTCAAGGGTATAGAGCAAGTGCATTTAATAAGACCATTTGAAGAGACAGAGCAAGCACCAGAACCAGACATGGCAAGGGTGTTGGAATTATCAGACTAGGAACTGGAACAATTATGAATAGCATGCTTAGTGCTGTAGGCTAAAGTAGACAACATGCAAAAATTGGGCAATGTAAGAAGAGAAATGGACATCTTAAGAAAAAAAAAAAAAAAAGAAATGATGTAGGTTCCAGTTCAAGATGGTGATATAGGGGCCCCTGGGTGGTTCAGTCAGTTAAGCATCTGACTCTTGATTTTGGCTCAGGTCATGATCTCAGTCATGAGATCAAGCCCCATATTGGGCTCTGCTTTGAGTGTGGAGCCTGCTTAAGATTCTTTTTCTCTTCTTCTGCCCCTTATCCACTTGCACATTCTCTCTCTATATATATATAAAAGAAAAAAAAAAGATGATGATATAGGAAGATTCTAAACTCACTTCCTTCCATGGACAGACTGAATTTAGAGCTATTTACAGAAAAATTTCCTCTGGAAAAAAAAAAAATTCCTAAAACTGATGGACTGACCCCTTTGCATTAGCAAATGAAGGGGAATCCACATGGAACCAGGTAAGTAAGGCTGAGAACAATCTTGCCATTTACTCCACCCCCAGTGGAAGAACACACAATTGGGAGAGAACTCACAACCCAGAGCTGCTTCATGATGGATGAAGTGTTCATACCCCACCGCGGGCATGCCACCTTTTAAGACCATCAATTAAGAGATGAGCCCCCAAAACATCTGGCTTTGAAGACCATCAGGGCTCCCATCCATAAGACCCAAAGGGCTGCAGGAACTGAGGAATGGCTCTTAAAGGTCTCACATGCAGACTCACCCTTCCCAGGGCCCAGTACAGAAGCAGCCTTTTGGAAAGCACCTAGACTTTACATGAAAGAGACTCATTTGCACATTTAAAGCATTGGTCAAAGGGGCATGGGCTTGATGGAATATTCTCCAGGAATGGAGGCTAGTAGGTGCCATCCTCCTGCTCTCCCTCTACCTTTCTAGAGCCAATAGGCACCTTTTTTTGTTTTTTGTTTTTTTCCTTTCCAGCAGTTCTCATCTTTATGCTCCACTAGGTGGACACTGTGAAAATCAATAAAAGGAAAACTCATTTAGAATGGAGTCAGGGCTGGGGAATGGGAGGGGGGGGGGGGAAGGCAAGTGCTCAGCCCTACCACTCCTAGCCAATCCCAGTGGATATTACTTTACTTTCCCAGCAAGAGGAAGGAAGGTTTCTTCTTGGCCCCCCTCAACAGTCCAACCAATGAGAGAGAGTCATAATTCAGCCAATGAAAAACCACTATACTTCCAGCTCTCAGTTTAAGCCAATGGAGTTTTTGTTTATAACAGCCCTTCCCAACTCCTCTCTCTCCTCTATAAAAGAGCTACCTTTCCTTTGTTCTCCAGATTTGCTTGTGGTTTTCTAGCTTGCTTGTCTTAGATTGTAGTTCTCTGCCGTTCCTGAAAAAAAAAAAATTATCTTTTGCTGGTAATATAACTGGCAGTTTTATTTTGTAAGGTTAATAGCATCCTCTTCCTACAACAAAGTGGATGGAACTAGAATGTATTATGCTAAGCGAAATAAGTCAGTCAGAGAAAGATAAATATTATATGATTTCACTCATATGTGGAATTTAAGAAATAAAACAGATGAACAGAGGGGAAGAGAAAGAAAAATAAGATAAAAATAGAGGGAGGCAAACCATAAGAGACTCTTAAATACAGAAAACAAACTGAGGGTTGCTAGAGGATAGGTGGTGGGGAATGGGCTAAATCGGTGATGGGCATTAAGGGCACTTGTTGGGATGAGCACTGGGTGTTATATGTAAGTCATGAATCACTAAATTCTACTGGAACCATTAGTACACTATATTAACTAACTTGGATTTAAATTAAAAAAAAAATCATCTTCCATGTTCTCACTCTGCCTTGCTAAAACCAGTGGACACCATCTTTTATTTTTTCCATTTTCTTCTTCCTCCTCTTCCTCCTTCTCCTCCTCCTCCTTCCCCTTGCACTTCCCCTTCTGCTTCCCCTTAATCACCTGGCCACGGAGGCCTGGGTCCCAAAGGACTGTAACAGAGAGACAGTTATTGGCAGACTCCCTCTCCCAGGGCACTACACAGAGAGCCAACTGAAACACACACCCAGGCTTTCTGAGAAAGAGGCCTATGTGCTTTCTCTAGGAGCTTTGGTCTTGGGGAGCAGTTCTGGTTTGGCACACTTAGAGGGCTCTATGGAGCTATTCCCAGGAAACAGAGACCAGGGGATGCAATCTTTGTGCTCTCCTGCTGCTTCACTCCCTCTCAATGGTATTTTCCAGAAAGGAGCTTATATACTTGTCTGGTACACTGATTTTTGCAGCTGTATTCAGGGAACACCCCTACATTGCCTGACTCTAGGGGCCAACAGGGCTTAAGCTTGTGGGTCCCACAGGACTGAAACCAACTGAGAAAGAGTTCTTAAACAGATACCACCACGGACGTAGCAAGAGGTCACAGACTCAGGAGCTCATTCTTTCTGTGAAAGAGGCCTTATCATCATAGGTGCAGCCTGAGGGCCAGGCTTCTAATTAAATGTACTTATAGGAGCTGACTGTAAACCTTTCTGAGACCAGGGAGGGAAGGCACTTTCTTTGTGCTCTCCCTCTGTTCAATACTCCAGAGTGCCAGCATCTCAGAAAGCAAATCTTCATACGTTTCTGGTGCCTGGCTTTGGAGGCCAGGAGGGCTTGCAGTCCTGGATTCCATGGGATTGTAAAAATCAGAGATGGTTTTTAGCTGTCTACTACCCCTAGGGCACTGCACAGACAATAGTCTGAAACACTGAAAGAAAAAATTAAATAGAAGTAAAATTGATATGCCAAGAGAGAAGAGAAAATATAATTATATAAAATGCACTTCAACACCTATTAGAAATTGATTGGTCCAGCAGGCAGAAAATCATTAAGGATATATATAGTAGCACTCTCTTATCCATGGTTTTGTTGTCCATGGTTTCATTTACCTGTGGTTAACTGTGGGCTGGAAGCAGATGATCCTCCTTCTGACGAATTGTCAGGGGGTCAATAGTAGCTTAATGCAATGTCACAATGCCTGCGTTATTCATCTCACTTCATTTCATCCCATATGCATTTTATCATCTCAAATCACAAGAGGAAAGATGAGTACAGTTCAGTCAGATATTTTGAAACATCACATTCGTATAACTATCAGTACAGTATATTGCTATAATTGTTCTAGTTTATTATTAGTTATTGCTGTTAATCTTACTGTGCCTAATTTATAAGTTAAATTTTATCATAGGTGTGTATGTATAGGAAAAAAAAACAGTATTTAGAGGTTCTGGTAGTATCTGCTTGTGCAGGCATCCATGAGGGACCTTGGAATTTATCCACCATGGATACAGGAGGACTACTTTAGTTGAATAGAAAGGCACCATCAATCGTCTGACTCTAAACTGACATTTGAAGAATCCTTCATTTTCAACAGCAGAATATACATCCCTCTCAAATTCACATGGAACATTCACCAAGATAGACCACATTCTGGGCCATAAAGCTTACCTTAACACATTTCAAAGAATAGAAATCATGTAAAGTATACTCTCCGAACACTGTGGAATTAAACTAGAAATCATTAAGAGAAAAATAACTGGAGAACCCCAACATGTGTAAGGGGTAAACAACACACTTCTTTCCTCCCACCTCTCAGCTTTACTGGAGTATTATTGACAAATAAAAATTATATATAGTAAGGTTGTACAACACGATTTTTTAAAGGTGTATAACATGATGATTTAAGATATTTTGTGTAAGGATTAGCACAACTAAATTAATACAGCCATCCCTTCACATAGTTACCTTTTAAAAATTTTTTTGTGGTGAGGACATTTAAGATCTACTCTTAACAGATTTCAAGTATACAATACAGTATTATTGACTATAGTCACCATGCTGTACATTAGACACCTGGAACTTAATGCATCTTACAACTGAAATTTCATACCCTTTAACCAACCTGTCCCTATTTCCTCAACCCCAGTCACTGGCAACCACCATATATTCTCTGGATTTATGAGTTTGAGATTTTTACATTCCATATATAAGTGATCATACAGTATTTGACTTTCTGTGCTTGGCTTATTTCATTCACTTAGCATAATATCCTCCAGGTTCACCCATGTTGTTGCAAATGGTAGGATTTCCTTCTTTTAATGGCTGAAAAATATTCCATTATATGTGTATGCTACATTTTCTTTACTCATCCATCAATGGATACTTAGGCTATAGCCATATCTTGGCTCTTGTGAGTAATGCTGTAATGAACATGGGAGTGGGGATATATTTTCAAGATATTTATTTCATTTTCTGTGGATATACACCCAGAAGTGGGATTGCCGGATCATACAGTAGTTCTATTTTTAATTTTTTGAGGAATCTCTGTATAGTGTTACATAGGGCTACACCAATTTAAATTCCTCCCAACAGTGCTGAATAAAGCATTTCTCCACATTCTTGTTATCACCAACACTGGTTATCTCTTGTCTTTTTGATATTATCACCCTAACAGAAGTGAGGTGACAGCTCATTGTGGATTTGATTTCTTTTTTCCTGATGATTAAGTTGATTATGTATTGATGAGAAGTGGTAAGTGTGGACACTCTTGTCTTGGTCCTAATCTTAAAAAAAAAAAAATCATCCAACTTTGCACCATTAAATATGATGTTAGCTGTGGACTTTTCATATATGGCTTTTACTGTGTTGAGAAGCATTTCTTCTATAACAAATTTGTTGAAACCTTTTATCATGAAAGGATCTTGAATTTTGTCAAATGGGTTTTTTTTTTGCATTGATTGAGATGTTCATGTACTTTAATCTTTCATTTTGTTAATGTGATTGATGTATCACATTTATGGATTTGCTTATGTTAAGCCAACCTTGCATCACAGGGATAAATCTCACCTGATTATGGTGTGTTTTTCTAGTCTCTTTTATTTATTTCTGTTATAATCTTTCTTATTTCTTTTCTTCTCCTGTCTTTGGATTTAGTTTGCTCTCTTTTTTTTAATTCTTGAGATGTAAAGTTAGGTTGTTTACTTGAGACTTTCTTTTTTCCCAATTTAGACATTTATTGCTCTAAACTTCCCTGTTAGAATGGCTTTTGCTGCATCTCATACGTTGTGGTATGTTGTTTCTATTCATTTGTCTCAAAATATTTTGGCTTTTCCTTTGATTTCTTCTTTGACCCATTAGTTCAGAAGTGTGTGGTTTAATTTCCACATACTTGTGAATTTTCTAATTAACCTCCTGTTATTGATTTCTAGTTTCATACTATTGTGGTAAGAATAGATACTTGGTGGTATTTCAACGTTTTTAGTTTTAAGAGTTGCTTTGTGGCCTCACATATGATCTTTCCTGGACAAAGTTCTATGTGCCCTTGAGAAGAATGTGTATTTTACTGGTATTAGATGGAATGTCTGTTTGTCTCTTAGGTCCATTTGGTATAGTATTGTTTACACTTGCTATTTTCTTATTTATTTTCTGTCAAGGTGATCTCTCCATTGTTTATAGTAGAGTATTAAAATTCTGTATAATTATTTTATTTTGTTCATTTCTACTTTCCTTTCCATTATTATTTGTTTTTTATAATTAGAAGCTCTAATGTTGGGTGTATAAATATTTACAATTTATATCCTCTTGATGAATTGACCCTTTTATCATCATATAATGACCTTGTCTCTTGTTACCCTCTTTTACATTAAATCTATTTTGTCTGATATAAATGTAGCTACCCTTGCTCATTATGGTGTCCATTTTCTTGGAGCATTTTTCTCCATACCTTCAGTTTTCACCTATCTGTGTCCTTAAAGCTAAAGTGAGTCTCTTGTAGGTAGCATATCATTGGAATTTATTATTTACCCATTTAGTCTTTCTATGCTATTGCTTGGAGAATTTATGTTTAAGTACTTTTTGATATGTAAGGACTTACTATTGCTGTCAATGTTTTCAGATTTTTGTAGTTCCTTTATTCTTTTTCTTTACTATTTATTTTTGAGAGGGCGAGAGAGAGAATGCACATGTAAGCAAGCAGGGGAGGAGGAGAGAGAGGGGGACAGAGGATCCCAAGTGGGCTCTGCACTGACAGCAGCAAGCCCAATGTGGGCTTCAAGCTCACAAACCAAACCACGAGATCAGGACCCTAGCAGAAGTCAGGGCCCAACCAACCGAGGCATCCAGTCACCCCTGTAGTTCCTTTATTCTGTACTTCCTCTGTTGCTATTTTTCTTTGTGATGTGATGAACTTTTTTGTAGTGGTATACTTTGATTCTTTTTTTTTTAATGTTTTGTGTTTCTTTTTTTTTAAAAGTATATTTATTTTGAGAAAGAGGGAGAGCACGTATGTGGGAGAGAGGCAAAGAGAGAGGGAGAGAGACAATCTGAAGTGGGCTGCACGCTCAGTGCAGAGTCCAACTTGGGGCTTGATCCCATGAACCGTGAGATCCCATGGGATGGGATTCTTGATGAGAACCACCAAGAATTGTGTGCTTAACTGATTGAGCCACCCAGGCACCCCAATCTTTGTGTTTTTCTACACGTTTTTTTCTCTGTGGTAACCTATCAGCATACATAAAGTATTTTATAATTATCCTATTTTAAGCTGATAAAAACTTCAACTGCATACAAAACTCTACCTTTACTCATACCCTCCCCCCTTTTTGGTTATTGATGTTACAATATACATTTTTTTTATAACAACACTTTTTATTTTTAAGTTGATTTATTTTGAGAAAGAGAGCGAGCAAGCACGCGAACAGGACAGGGGCAGAGAGAGGGAGAGAGATAATCCCAAGCAGGCAGAATTTCTGCACCACCAGCACAGAGCCTGGTGGGGAGCTCGAAGCCACAGACTGTGAAACCATGACCTGAGCCAAAGTTGGATGTTTAACAGACTGAGCCACCCAGGCACTCCTACAATATACATATTTTAAATAGTGTGTATCCACTATCAAATTATTATTGTTATATTTATTTTTAACACACTAATTTTTTTAAAAGTAGACTTTATGCCCAACATGGAGCTCAACACAGGGCTTGAATTCATGACCCTGAGATCAAGACCTGAGCTGAGATCAAGAGTTGGTCACTTGACTAACTGAGCCAACCAAGTGCCCCATTATATTAATTTTTGAAACTTTTAAATTAGAGTTGAAAGTAATATATGCACCACTATTACAACATTAAAAAATTCTGACTTTGACTATATATTTGTCTTTACCATTGAGTTTTTATTTATTTATTTATATGTTTTTCATCGTTAATTAGAGTCCTTTCATTTCACTATGAAGAAGTCCCTTTACCATTTCTTGTAAGGCAGATCAAGTTGTGATAAAGTCCCTCAGCTTTTGCTTGTTTCAGAGTACACTGTCTCTCAGGACAGTTTTTCTGGGTATAATATTCTTGTTTAGCAGTTTTTTCCTTTAATAGTTTGAATATATTCTCAGACACCCTCATGGCCTTCAAGAGGCCTTTCTCAGTAGAGGCCTTTCTACTGAGAAATCTGCTAATCTTATGTTACTTCTTGTATGTGATGAATCAGTTGCTGCTTTCAAAATTCTCTTCATCTTTGACTTTTGACAATTTTAATGCATCCTGGTGACCTTTTCAGGTTCATACTATTTAGGGACATTTGGGACTCATGAACCCAGATGTCCAAGTCTCACCCTAAATTTGAGAAGTTTTCAGCCATTTTTTTAATATACATATATCTGTGTGTGTGTGTGTGTGTACATATATATTTGAATTTATATATATATAATATTATATATATATATTTTAGAGAGAGAGATGAGCAGGGAAGTGGGGCGAATAGAGAGAGAGAATCCTAAACAGGCTCCACACTGTGCATAAAGCCTGATGAGGGGCTCAGTCCCACGACCCTGGGATCATGACCAAAGCTGAAATCAAGAGTTGGACATTCAATTGACTGAGTCACTCAGATGCCCCTATTAATATATTTTTGTTAAATTTCTTTGTATTTTTTTCCTGCAAGACTTTGTTTTGATAGCACTGTTGTAGTTTAACTTCAATCCCAAATTTCTGAAACAGAAATCAGAAGTACATTAGAGGGGAGGGAGGGAGGCAGGCCAAGGAGTAAACAGAGTTTGACTAGAAAATAGAAGAGGGCATGTGTGGTGAACATTCCCAAGCAAGGCCATTCCTTGATGGAGGGGGTTGGCAGGCAACTTGCCTTATGCAGGGGAAGGAGGAAAGATCCCCTGGGGACCCTACAGAGGGGTCCCCCTCTTCTTAGAGCTTCCTCCTCCAGGGAAAGCTTTCCACAGAGATCAGCCACAACCTCAAACAGGACTGTCCACCCACCTCTCATCCTGGTTTGACTCCCACCTCTGTTCTGCCTGGAAAGTGTGAGATTGGCCTCCTTTGATCACTCTTTCTGTTGTTTTCCTATTTCACAAGATTCTGATGTGATGGGGGAAGGGTATAACCCACTTAGAAACTACTAAACTTGTCACAGCTTTTGGTGCTCTGTGAGTTCCTGTTATCTAGGTTGGTTGTGTTCCCCAGAAATGCCTCCCCCTACCCCCAAGCCACAAATGCCAGAGTTGGGGAGCGGCCTCCTAGCTCAAGTGCCTCTGACCTCTGTGACATAAATATCTTCTTCTGGCCCCTTAGAAATATAATAAAAGGTCACAAGTGAGTCAAAACCAAGTAAATAAACTTTTAGAGGGAGAGAGGAGGGTGGGAGAGGTCAGTGGGTAGATGTCATTGCATTGGACATTTATTTCCTTTACACATTGCTCTTGATACCAGACATTTCTTGTCTTTTCTTTTTTCTTTTTCATTTTTTAGAGAGAGAGCACAAGTGGGGGAGAAGGGAAGAGGTTGAGAGAGAGAGAGAGAGAGAGAGAGAGAGAATCTCAAGTAGGCTCCAGACTCAGTGTGGAGCCCTGCACTGGGCTCGATCCCACGACTCTGGGATCATGACCTGAGCTGAGATCAAGAGTCAGATGCTTAACCAAATGAGCCACCCAGGGGGCCCCCAGCCATTTTTTCTTTTAAATAGACTTTCTGTCCTTTGTCTCTGTCTTTTCTCTTTTTGGGATCCTCATTATGCATATAAAGCTTCCTTTGATGGTGTCCCATATGCTTTCTTCATTCTTTTTCTTTTCTTTTTCTTTTTGATTCTCTGATTGGAAAATTTCAAAGGACGTATCTTCAAGTTCACAGCTCCTTTCATCTGACTGCTGGCATGCTATTGAAGCTCTTTATTGACTATTTCACTTCAGGTGTTGTATTCTTGAGATCTAAGATTTGTTTTCTTTTTAATGATTTTTATTTCTTTGCTGAAATTCTTATTGTGCTCATGTATTGCTTTCCTAATTTCATTTAGTTGTCTATATGTGTTTTCATCTTGTTCACTGAACTTCTTTAAGATGAATATTCTGGGGGCGCCTGGGTGGCGCAGTCGGTTAAGCGTCCGACTTCAGCCAGGTCACGATCTCGCGGTCCGTGAGTTCGAGCCCTGCGTCAGGCTCTGGGCTGATGGCTCGGAGCCTGGAGCCTGTTTCCAATTCTGTGTCTCCCTCTCTCTCTGCCCCTCCCCCGTTCATGCTCTGTCTCTCTCTGTCCCAAAAATAAATAAAAAACGTTGAAAAAAAAAATTAAAAAAAAAAAAAGATGAATATTCTGGATTCTTTGTCACTCAGTTCATAGATCTAATTTTTTAAAGGGTTATTGGAGCTTTATTAGTTTCTTTTGATGGTGTCATGTTTGTCTGATTACTCATGATTCTTGGATCATTGCACTGGTATTTGCATATTTGAGGAAGAGGTGTCTTCCTCCATTGTTTACTGGTTTACTTTAACCGGGAAAGATCTTCCCCAGTCAGCCCAGCCTGGGGTTCTGGGTGTCTCAGCTGGAAGGCAGGGACTGCTCTGGATCTCTACTTGTGCAGGGCCATTGCTTGTGCTCTGATGTTGAGAAAGGCACTGCTCTGCAGTCAGGCAAAGTAACTGTCTAGGGTCCCTGGTGAGATGAGTCTGTAGGCTATGCTTCTCAACTGGTCAAGGTCACTGGTTGACCTCTCTGTTTGGGTATGTTTGCAAGCTGTGCTCAGGAAACAGGCAGGGACATAGGCTGAGCTCTGCAAGCAGGTGGGGCTAAAGGCTGAGCTCCACAGATAGACATGGTTGCTGTCCAGGATCCTTGCACAGTTAGGGTCTCTGGGTTGGGTGGGGCCAGAGGCCATGCTTTGCAATTGGGTGAGGCTGCTGGCTTGGCTTTCTGTTCAGTTGGGGTGTTAGAATGGTCTCCATAGCGGGGTTGAACTGTTGACTGAGGATCAATACTAGACAGAACTGCCAACTGCGTTCCCTGACCAGATGGAATAACTGGCTCAGATCCATGGGTGAATGAAGTCACTAGCTGGGTTCTCTGGTTGGGTCACCACCACCAGTAGGAATGCAGTGCCACAGCATGATCATTGCACTGATTGCTGTGAGTTTGTCCCTTCTTCTTTTTTCTAGCTGACCCCATTTTGTATAGCTCTGCTTATTTTCCCAGTGTTCCATGTGAGGTGAGACAGAGCCAAGCCTCTGGGAAGCATGCTGGAAGGCTGGATAAACTAGATGTCAACCCCAGGCCCCCTTTTCTCCACTGGAGAAACCATGGGTCCAGGGGAACTCTGTGTGGCACTGTGCCAACCTGTGGGAGAGGCACGTTGGTCAAAGTGAAACCACTCCTTTTAGACTTCTAATGTGGCTTTTATCCATTTTTGTTGTTCAAGGGTGCGTCTTCCTCACCCCTGGGTTCTAGGATTTTCACATTGATGTTATTTTCTGTGAATAGTTGCTTGTTGGTCTTTTTGTAAGGGGGACTAAATTCCAGGACTTCCTATCCCGCCATCTTGTTTTCAAAATAGAAGTACTGGCATTTATTCAATTAAGATTTAATTATCTTTCAACTGAGGAAAAAAATAAATGAATGCTTTCTTTACAGAAGAATGGAAAGAAAGGTGGAATTAGAAAGTCACCATTTGCAGGGCGCCTGGGTGGCTCAGTGGGTTGAGCGTCCGACTTCGGCTCAGGTCACGATCTCGCGGTTTGTGAGTTTGAGCCCCGCGTAGGGCTCTGGGCTGATGGCTCAGAGCCTAGAGTCTGCTTCCGATTCTGTGTCTCCCTCTCTCTCTGCCCCTCCCCCGTTCATGCTCTGTCTCTCTCTGTCCCAAAAATAAATAAACGTTAAAAAAAAAAAAAAGAAAGTCACCATTTGCAATGTCAGTATAAGAGTTGAGTCAGAGAATGATTGTTAGCAGTTGCTACAATCATGAGATCGAAGTTTTGGGGCAATTATTTATCATTGGAAAACAAGCTACACTCAAATTCAGCATCTTTAAAATAAGTAAAATTTATTGTCCTGCAGTTCCTGCAGACCTGAAATCCATTTATTTAGCTGGGATTTAGCTGGGTTTTTCTGACTCAACTTTTCTCATGAGGTTGGGGGGCAACTATTGGGCAGGACTGAAGTCATCTCAAGCCTCTACTTGTGCTATAGGATCTGCTTCCATAGTCTACAGTTCCTCAAGAATTGTTGGAATGAAAAAAAAGAATTGTTGGAATGAGGGCCTCAGGTTCTCCCCATGCCAGGCTACCCCAGCATGAGAGATGGGACAGAGAGATAAGGAGAGGAGTGGAAGCTACTTCAGTTTTTTTTTTTTTTTTTCATAACCTAATCTTGGCGGAGACATCCCACCACTACTTTTGTATCTTATTATTAGTAGAGAGGCTATAAATTCAGTCCACATTCAAGGGGAGGAGTTTACATAAGTACATAACATGAGCAGAGATCATTGGTGATAATCTCAGAAGCTGCCTACCACATCAAGGAACCAAATGTTTATATGATGCCACAGATTGCATACTAATTATTAATTGGAAAATGAACCATTACAATAAAGAGACATGACAGTTATTTTAGTGAGACTTTCTGGATTATGTTCGTACAAATGTGATATAATACATACAATATGAACTCTATAACATTATCTATGAAAATCTTGCCAAATGCTTTTAACCTGAATTTAACTAATCTTTAGGCTTAATTTAATTTATAATATATCAAGGGGATAGATGAAAGTCACTGGATTATTCAGGGTATGCCAGAGAAATAAAACCAATAGGACATATATATGAATAGATTTATTAACAAGGAATTGGTTCATGCAAATATAGTCTCAGAATCCACTTTCTACAAGCTAGAAACCCAGGAAAGCTGGTGGTGTAGTTCCTGTCAGAGTTGGAAGGTATGAGATCAACCAGGAGCACCATTGGTGCAAGTCCCAGTAAGAGGACAGACCAATGTCCCCGTTCAGTCAGGTGAGAGTGAATTCTCCCTTCCTTTGCCTTTTTATTCTATTCAGGCCCTCAGTCGATTGGATAATTCCCATCCACATTGGAAAGGCAATCTGCTTTACTCAGTCTACCAATTCAAATGCTAATCTCCTCTGGAAAAACCCTCACAGACACACCCGAGAAATAATGTTTGCCAAATCCAGGCACCTTGTGATCCACTCAAGTTGACATATGAAATTAAACATCACAATTACTAACACCTAAGGAAGTAGCCAGACAAATCCATTTTGCTGGATTGTTTAAAAAGTCAATTTTAATCCATTTTGCTGGATTGTTATATGAAAAAAAGTTAGAGGAATTAATCTAGAAAATAAAAGTATGCAACCAAGTGTGATGCATGAATCTTAGATTCTGGATTGGAAAAAACAAACATAACCCTTGAACAATGCAGGCATTAGGGGTGCCGACTGCCCACACAGTTGAAGATCCCTGTAGGGGTATCTGGGTGGCTCAGTTGATTAGGTGTCCTACTTCTGCTCAGGTCATGATCTCAGTTTGTGGGTTCAAGCCCCGCATCAGGCTCTGTGCTGACAGCTTGGAGCCTAGAGCCTGCTTTGGATTCTGTGTCTCTCTTTCTCTGTCCCAGCCCTGCTCACACTCTTGCTCTCAAAAATAAATGAATAAACAATAAGAAAAAAAGAAAGAAAATCCACACATAACTTTTGACTCCCCCAAAATATAACTACTAATAGCCTACATTGACCAGAAGCCTTATCAATAAAATTGATAAGTCGACTAACACATATTTTGTGTATGTATTATATACTGTATTATTACAATAAAGTAAGCTAGAGAAGAGAAAATATTATTAAGAAAACCATAAGGAAAATACATTTACAGTACTGTACTGTAAAAAATCCAGGCATGGGGCACCTGAGTGACTCAGTCAGTTGAACATCCAACTTTGGCTCAAATCATGATCTCGTGATTTGTGAGTTCAACCCCACATCAGGCTCACTGCTGTTGGCCTGTCAGCACAGAGCCCTCTTCAGACCCTCTGTCTCCCTCTCTCTGACCCTCCCCTGCTTTCACTCTCCCCAAAATAAATAAATATTAAAAAAAAAATCCAGGCATAAGTGGATTCATGCCATTCAAACCCATATTATTCAAATGTCAACTGTGTATGTGTATATACGTATATATGTGTATATATGTATATGTACACTATATATACATATGTATATGTATATATATATGAAGAGGGAGGGAGAGAGGGAGGAAGTACAGGGAAAAGAGAAAAGCAAATGTAAAAAAATTAATAGTCATTAAAATATGTGTGGCATATATAATGTTCATTGAAGTATTTAAATTTTTTTGTATGCTTGGGGGCACCTGAGTGCTTCAGTCAGTTAAGCCTCTGACTCTTGATCTCAGCTCAGGTCATAATCTCATGGTCCGTGAGATTGAGCCCCATGTTGGGCTCTGTGCTGAAGCAGGAAGCCTGTTTGGGATTCTCTCTCTCCCTCTCTCTCTGCCCCTCCCCTGTTCAAGTGTGCTCTCTCTCTCTCTCAAAATAAAATAAATAAACTTAAAAATTTTTTCTGTATGCTTCAAATTTTTCAAAATAAAAATTTGGTGAAAATCTCTCTCATTCAAATAATTCCACTGGGCTTTGTTTCAGCTAGTCTTTTCTGGTATATATTTCCTCTCTGGGAAATGCCTAAAATAATAGTTTCCCTTACTCAAAATCATTTCTCAGAACAATTACTACATATATCATGCCAAATTTTTGTGCAGTTATTTTTCTAAGAACTGAATTGGCAACTCCGGAAAAAAGGACTGTGTTTTATTTATCACTGCCATTTCTATAAACCTACACAGTAGACTACTCTTATTAGACCATCTGTTGATGCTCATTTTAGTTAAGCCAAAGAAAAACAAGAATTAGAAGCTAAGCACATAAGTAGTGGTAAGCCAACACTCTAAATATGGTTTATACATTATAGAACTCATTAAACTTTCAAAGAACTTTATATCTGTGTCCTAGAGCTCCTCATTGAGTGACTCAGATTTTTCATAATTTGTAAATACTCTTTTAAAATAACAGTAGCACTCTTCTTCCCAACTTGATCCATAGATTCAAGCAACTCCATCCAATATACCACCAAGTTATTTTGTGAATAATGGAAAACTGATTATATGGGGAGTAACACCAGGATCATGACAGTGTAAGGCATCTATCTTTTTGTCCTCCTATTAAACAACTAAAGAGACATCCACTCATAAATAAAAATGCCTCTGTGGGAGGCACTGTGGGATCCAGCACCATATGCCAAGGGATCTTGGAGTAGTCTTGCCCACCTGTGTATGCAGTAGTATCCAGACAGCCCTCAGTATGGGTGACAGAAACAGTAAAACTCCAGCAAACCTGTCTCAGTGCCTCCAGACTGCATTTGGGGAAAACCTGGAAGAGTGCTGAACTTGGGCAGAAACCCACAGGTAATAGGGAGTTTGTAGAAGTCCAGCCTTCCCAAGGGAAGATTTGAATACACTGTTGGAGAAGAAAGAAAGAAAGAAAGAAAGAAAGAAAGAAAGAAAAAGAAAAGAAAGAAAGAAAGGGTTTGGATACATTGGAGAGAGTAAGAACTTTTCCCGTGTCACCACGCCCCCAAAGGTAACACTGCAAGGGATGAGATCAGCTGGCAGTGACCTCCCCCATGGTAAGAAAGAGAGCAGTGAGTGAATGCTAGGCTTCCCCTGCTGTGAGGTATGCTGCTGGAGAAACCTGTTTCTTTCCAGCAGCACCCAGGGTGCTGAGGTATGACCTCCATGATTCAGAAGAGGGAGATTGGGAAAGATGCAGATAAGAATATCTAAGGGCATTAAAGAACACATTCTTGCTGACTGCACTCAGGATTTCAGCAGGAATTCTACCCTGAAGCCTCTGGAAGAACCTTACCCTAGGATCCCCCACTGGGCGCATAGGCACTACCAATGCCCTGTGTGCTAAACCTACACTTGTCCCATATCTGGCTCCTGAGTGTGATGGTGAGAATGAGCTCTCTCCAGTAAACAGAGTGCTCTCAGAAAAATAGACCAGGGTCTGCAGGCAAAGGAAAAAGCACAATCTTGAGCTGTATCTCCACCTTCTGGAAAGTAAAAGAAAGGTTTCTATAAACCAGCCTTGTGTGTTTTAAGAACCAGAGAAGACATAAAAGCTTAAGAAATATACCATGAGAGGGAGCAAGAAGTATGGGGCAATTGTATCCATAGAAGGTCTGAGTAAAACCCAGATATAAGAGGACCAAAAAACAGCATATCCCACATGAAGGCAAGACATAAAGATCTGAGAATTTTATGCTGCTTCAAATGTGAAAGCAGCAATGCAAAAACTACAAGGAATTGAAAGAATCAAGGAAACACATAATCAAAATCAAACAAAAAAAAAGTTGTCCAATAACCAAAATCAAAGGCACAGAACTTAATGATCTAGCTGATAAATAATTCAAAATAGCTGTTCTGAGGAAACTTCAATGAGCTAAAAGAAAACACACAAACACAATTTAATAAAATGAGTAAAATAATACATGAACAAAATGAGATATTTCAATTTTTTTTCTTTTTTAAAATATTTATTTATTTTGAGAGAGAGAGAGAAAGACAGAGAGAGAGTGCAAGAGCAGGAGAGGGGCAGGGAGAGGGGGAGAGAGAGAATCCTAAGCAGACTCTACACTGTAAGCATACAGCCCGACGCAGGACTCCATCTCATGAACTGCGAGATCATGACCTGAGCCAAAATCAAGAGTCAGATGCTTAACTGACTGATCCACCCAGGCTCCCCTGAACAAAATAAGATATTAACAGAGATAAAATGAGATATTTAATGAGATATTTAACAGAGACACTTAAAAAAAGAACCAAATAAATTTTGGAGCTGAAAAAGAATCAATAAAATGAAAAATGCAATAGAGAGTATCCACAGCACAATAGACCAAATGGAAGAGGGAATAAATGAAGAAGAGGATAGGAACTTTGAAGTAAACTCATCAATGGAAAACAAAGAATAAACAAAAAGAAGTGAAGAAAGCCTATATAGTAAAGAGGACTGTGTCAAATGTAGAAATATTAGAAAAATCATGATTTCCAGATGGAGAATAGTGGGAGAAGGGGTTGGGAGGAAGAGGACCTCAACTACCTCCATTTGACCTCAGTCTGTATTTTTTAATTAAGTTCTTTCCAGCTTATCTTCTAACTCAGGCAAAAGACCTAGCAGCCAAAAACATCCTGTGATGAGAACGGAAGCTACCTCCTCAAGGAATACAGACCCCATGTAATTGACCCCTAGACAGTGATCTATCTTTACTGCCCAGATGCATGTACCCACCAAATTTGATCCCACATTTTTCTTATATAAACCTGAAAGAATTTTCAGCACTTTGGAGACTGTCTTTGAGAAGCTAGTCTGCTGTTTCCCCAGTGTTGGCCTCACTGAAATAAATTCCTTTCTAATTTCACCACCACTCATCTCTATGCCTCTGGATTTGTCAGTGATGAGTTGCTGAACCTGGTCTGTTGGGACCCTGGGAACTAGGTGCTCTTGCACCCTTGGGCTCTGGTTAACAGGGGCAGAAAGTTTATTTAAAGAAATAATAGTTGAGAATATTCCAATCCTGGGAAGAGAATTAGATATCCAAGTACATAATGATAATAGATCACCCTATAATCTCAATGCAAAACAACCTTGTCTAAGACAAACTATATTAAAACTGTCAAAAATCAAAGATAGGAGGAGCTTGGAAGATGGTGGGGTAGGAGGATCCTAAGCTCATCTTGTCCCACAGATACACCTAGATACCAGTCACATCAGTGCAACTAACCCAGAAAACAATCCAAAGACTGGCAGAACAGAGTCTCTACAGTTAATTATAGAGAGGAGGTCACATCAGAAAGAGTAGGAGCGGTGGAAGTCGAGATGAACCAAACTCTCCTGTGAGACTAACCACAAAAGGGAGGGACACCACAAGCATGGAGAAGGGAGCGGAACAGAACCCACACCAGGCATCCCAGTAACAGGAGACCTGCACCGGGAAAACAAGTCCCTATAACCTTTGGCTTTGAAAACCAGTAGGGCTTAACTTCAAGAGTTTGTAAAACCAATGGAGGTTAACTCTAGGTACTTTAAAAATGAACAAGCTCGGCTCTTGGGAGAGCCAGATGGTGATAAAAAACTGAGTTCCTGTCCTTAAAGAGATGACATAACAAACAATCCTGCCAAGATACAGCATAGAAGCAGCAGTTTGAAAAGAGCCTGGGGGATAGGGGAAGGAGATTTATTTACTAATCTCAGAACATGTGCAAGTCAGTCAGGGATCTTTAGGAGGCTTTTCCAAGAACAAAAAAGATGATGGGTGCCATGTCTTCCCCACTTCCACCACCTAGCCTAGATAGCTGGCCACCTGCAGGAACCAGCTTGAACACTCTCCATTTAGCTTGCTAATACCACATGTCCCACTCCCATGTTCTCCTGCAGATCTTCCTACTCCAACCTGCCCATTCAGCAGGAATCTCTCCACAGTGCTCCTGATGTGTCTCATTCTGCAAGCAGCCCTGACAGCGAGTAGCACCGCTCCAAAATGACTCCTGCACTGGGAAGACGGGAAGATAACAGCACACACACAACAGTGCAGCTGCAGCTCCAGGAGTAGGCTGGAGAAGCTATTACAGATCATACATCTGATCTTATTGCCAGCACTGCCCACTAACAAAACCTCACAGAAGGCAGCACAAGGAGAGAGTCCTATAGTTTGGGGTCACTGCAACCCCAACAGATAGGACTGGGGGCAGACATCTGGTCTGACTGCAGGCTCCACCCCCAATAAATTCCTCTCAGGAGACAACACAGGGAGAGTGTCTTGCAGCTTAGTGCAACTGCAGCCCTGTCACATGGGCTGAGGGCGGGTATCTGGTCTGACCTAACTGCAAACACAAGGTACCCCAGACTGGTCTCTTAACAGCACAGGGAACAAACCTTGCTCACCACAGGCAAAGTGGGCCACTGCAGCCAACTATACTGAAGGCAAACCTGGCTCAGCCACAATAGTAGGGCATACAAAACACACAGGAAATACCCCTGCTGAGCTGGGGACATTGCACTACAGGGCACTACAGACCTCTTCTTCATAAGTCCACTACTTTCAAGAGCAGGAGATGTAGCTGACTTTCCGAATACATAGAAACAAACACAGAGAATTAGACAAAATGAGACAGAGGAATATACCCTAAATGAAAGAACAGGACAAAAGCTGTAAAATCAATTATATCTATAAAAATTTGTCAAAGTAGTCACAGAATAAAACAATGTAAAGTAGGACATCACATATGTAAAATAGGGGTGGGGAGACTAGCAATTCAGAGCTTTTAGAATGGGTTAAAACTTAAGCAACCAATAACTAAATATAGACTGCTATATGTGTAAGATGTTGTATATAAACCTAATGGTCACAACAAGCTGAAAACCCGTAATATACATGCAAAAAATAAAGAAAAAGGAATATAAACATATCACTAAAGAAAGCCATCAAACAACAAGGGAAGAGCAAGAGAAGAGAGGAATGGAGAAGAACTACAAAAACCTTCCATAAAAAAAGTAACAAAATGCCAGTAAGTACATACTTATCAATAATTACTTTGAATGCAAATGGAGTAAGTGTTCCAATCAAAAGACATAGGGTTAGTGAATGGATAAAAAAGCAATCCATCCATATGATGTCTATAAGAGACTCACTTCAGACTGAAAGACACATCCAGATGGAAAGTAAAAGGATGGAAAGATATCATGCAAAAATGGAAGTGAAAAGAAAGCTGGGGTAGCATTCCTAACATTGGAAAAAAAAAATAGACTTTCAAAGACTATAATATGAAACAAAGAAGGACACTACCTAATGATAAAGAGACCAATCCAGTTAGAAGATGTAACAACTGTAAATATTTATCACCCAAAATGGGAGCACCCAAATGAATAAAGCAGCTAATACCAAATATAAAGGGAGTAATTGATAGCAATTCAATAATAGTAGGGGACTTTAACAGCTTACTTTATATCAATGCATAGATCATCCAACCAGAAAATCAACAAGGAAATGGTGGCTTTGAACAATGCATTAGACAACATAGTTCTAACAGATATATTCAGAATACTCCATCCTAAAAGAGCAGAATACATATTCTTTTCAAGAGCACAGGAAACTTCTCCAGAATAGGTCACATGTTGGGCCACAAAACAAGTCTCAACAAACTCAAAAAGACTGAAATCATATCATGCATTTTTTCCAACCACAATGGTATGAAACTAGAAATCAATCGCAAGAAAAAAATCTGGAAAGAACACAAATACATGGATTTTAAATAACATGACACTAAACAATGAATAGGTCAACCATGAAATCAAATGGAAATTAAAAATAATACATGGAGGGGCACCTGGGTGGCTCAGTCGGTTGGGTGTCCGACTTTGGCTCAGATCATGATCTCACGGTCTATGGGTTCAAGCCCCGCGTCGGGCTCTGTGCTGACAGCTTAGAGCCTGGAGCCTGCTTCAGATTCTGTGTCTCCCACTCTCTCTCTGCCCCTCCCCCGCTCAAGCTCTGTCTCTGTCTCTCTCAAAAACCAATAAACATTAAAAAAATAATAATAAATTTAAAAAAATAAAAAAAAATACATGGAGACAAATGAAAATGAAAACATAATGGTCCCAAATCTTTGGAATACAGCAAAAACTATTCTAAAAGGGAAGATTATAGCAATAAAAGCTGACCTCAAGATGCAAGGAAAATCTCAACGACCTAATCTTACACCTAAAGGAACTGGAGAAGAAGAAGAAACAAAGCCCAAAGCAAGTAGAAGGAAAGAAAGGGTAAAATTAGAGCAGAAAGAAATGAAATAGAGACTTAAAAAGACAAAAGAACAGAACCAGGAGCTGGTTCTTTGAAAAGATCAACAAAATTGATAAATCCTTAGCTAGCAGCATCAAAAGAGATGGGGTTGTGGGTGGAGGGCGGTGCGGAGAAAAAGAGACACAGAGAGAGAGAGAGAGAACTCAAATAAATAAAGTCAGAAATGAAGGAGGAGAAATAAACAACACCAGAAAAATACAAAGAATTACAAGAGAATACTATGAAAAATTATATGCCAACAGACCTAGAAGAATTGCACAACCTACAAGAAATGGATAAATTCCTTGTAATATATAAACTTCCAAAACTGAATCAGGAAGAAATACAAAATTTGAACAGACTGGTTACTAGCAATGAAATTGAATCAGTAGTAGTAGTAGTAGTAATAGTAATAAACCCTCAACAAACAAAAGTCCAGGACCAGATGGCTTCACTGTGAATTCTACCAAATGTTTAAGGAAGAGTTAGTGCCTATTCTTCTCAAACTATTCCCAAAAATAGAAGGGAAGGGACAGATTCCAAATTCATTCTATGAAGCAAGCATTACCCTGATACCAAAACCAGATAAAGACAATACAAAAAAAAAAAAAAAAGAAAGCTACAGGCCAATATCTCTGATAAACATAGATGCGAAAATCTTCATCAAAATATTAGCAGACTGAATCCAACTGTACATTAACAAATCATTCACTGTGATCAAGTGGAGTTTATTCCAGTGATGCAAGGTGGTTCAATATTCACAAATTAATCAGTGTGATACCTCACATTAAGAAGAGAAAGGATTAAAAACCGTATGATCATTTCAATAGTTGCAGAAAAAGCATTTGACAAAGTCCAATATCTATTCATGATGAAAACTCAACAAAGTACATTTAGAAGGAACACACCTCAACACAATAAACGACATATATAAAAAATCCACAGCTAATATCAATGGTAAAAAACTGAGAGCTTCTCCTCTAAGGTCAGGAACAAGGCAAAGATGCCCATTCTCACTACTTTTACTCAACATAGTACTGGAAATCCTAGCTACAGCAGACAACAAACAAACAAACAAACAAACAAAAATGGCATCCGAATTGGTAAGGAAGAAGTAAAACTGTCACTATTTGCAGATGACATGATATTATATAGAGAAATCCCTAAAGACTTCACCAAAACACTACTAGAACTGGTAAATAAATTCAGTAAAGTCTCAGGATACAAAATTAACATGCAGAAATGTGTTGTGTTCCTATACACTAAAAGTGGTAGAAAGAGAAACTAAGAGAATAATACCATTTAAAATTGCACCAAAAAAAAAAATATATATATATATATATATAGGAATAAACTTAACCAAAGAGGAGAAATCTACATCATACTCTGAAAACTATAAAACACTGATGAAAGAAACTGAAGATGATGCAAATAAATAGGAAGATATTCCATGCTCATGGATTTGGAGAACCAATATTGTTAAAATTTCCATACTACCCAGAGCAATCTATAGATTTAATTCAATCCTTATCAAAACACCAACAGCAATTCCTACAGAACTAGAACAAATAATCTTAAAATCTATATGGATCCGCAAAAGACCCTAATAGCCAAAGCAATTTGAAAAAGCAAAAGACAAAAAACGAATCTGAAGGTATCACAATCTCAGATTTCAAGATATACTACAAGGCTACAGTAATCAAAACAGTATGGTAATAGCACAAAAACAGACACATAGATCAATGGAAAACCACGTAGAAAGTCCAGAAATAAACCCAATAATTTTCTGGTCAATTAATCTATGACAAAGGAAGGAAGAATATACAATGGGAAAAATGCAATCTTTTCAACAAATATTGTTGGGAAAACTGAACAGCTACATGTCATAAAAATGAAACCGGACACCATACACCATATATCATTCTTAACCATACAAAAATATAAACTCAAAATAGATTAAAAACCTAAATGTGAGACCTGAAACTATAGAATTCTTAGAAGAATACATAGGCAGTAATTTCTTTGATATCAGCCATAAAAACATTTTTCTAGATGTGTCTCCACTGTTAAGGGAAATAAAAGGAAAATTAAACTATTAGGACTACATTAAAAAGAAAAAAAAGCTTTTGCACAGCAAAGGAAATAATCACTAAAACAAAAAGGGAATCTTTTTGGGAAAAAGATAATTGCAAATGATATATCTAATAAGAGGTTAATATAAAAAATACATAAAGAACTTATACAACTCAACACCAAAACACCCAAATGATCCAATTAAAAAATGGGGAGAGGGCATGAATAGATATTTTCCCAAAGAAGACAAACAGATGACTGACAGACACATGAAAAGAAGCTCAACAACACTAATCATCAGGAAAATGCAAATCAAAACAACGAGATATTATCTTACACCCATCAGAATGGCTAACATAAACACAAGAACCAAGAAGTGTTGGTGAAGATGTGGAGAAAAATGATCCCTCATCCATTGTTGGTCAAAATACAAACTGATGCAGCCACTGTGGAATACATTGTAGAGGTTCTTCAAAAGTTAAAAATAGAAATACCACATGATCCAGTAATACCACTACTAGGTATTTACCCAAAGAAAACAAAAACATGAATTTAACCCCTATGGTATTACAGCATTATTTACAATAGCCAAGATATGGGAGCAACTCAAGTGTCCATCAATAGATAAATGAATAAAGAAGAGGTAATGTGTATTATTTAGCCATAAAAAGAATGAAATCTTGCCATTTGCAACAATATAAATGGATCTGGACAGTATAATGTTAAGTGAAATGAAAAGATGCTAATTATTGACAATAAAACATGTGAAAGCATCCAACACAGTGGTAAAGGTAAATACACAGTCAGATTTAGAAAACTCTCATTTTGGGGGCATCTGGGTGCTCAGTCAGTTAAGCATCTGACTCTTGATTTCAGCTCAGGTCATGATCTTAAGGTTTGTGGGATCAAGCCCCATGTTGGGCTCTGTGCTGATGATGCAGAACCTGCTTGGGATTCTCTCTTTCCCCCTCTCTCCGCCCCTCCCACTTGTGCTCTCTCAAAATGAACAAACATTTAAAAAGGAGAAAACTCTAATTTTGTAATAGGATGATGTACTTAGCTGAAGTATAAAGGTTGAAGGAATAGAGTAAAATAAAATAACTGTAGCTACTATAATTAGTTAATAAGTACACATTTTAGTGGGAAGTAAGTCATAACACCAAAAATATAAAAGGTGAACATAAAGGTAGAGTTTTTTTATGTGATCTAAGTTAAGTTGCAATCAGCCTAAAATGAATGACTTTTTCTATATGATGTTTTGTGTAAGCCTTGTGGTAACCACAAAGCAAAGGCTTAGAGCAGATGCACAGAAGATAAAGAAGAAACAGAGTATCCCAAGTATGGAAAACTACCAATTTACAAAGATAGGCAAAACATGGGGAGAAGGAAACAATGGAACTATAAAACCACCAGAAAGTAATTAATAAGATGGTATTAGTAAGTCCCTACATACCAATAATTAAATATAAATGGATTGTTCACCAATCAAAAGGCACAGAATGACTGGATGGATAAAAAACCAAGAACCATCTATCTGCTGCCTATAAAAGATTCACTTCAAATTTAAGAACACACATAAGCTCAAAGTGAAGAGATGGAAAAAGATGTTCCATGCAAGCGGAATCCAAAAGATTCAGACAAAATAGACTTTAAGCCAAAAACAGTAACAAGAGACAAAGAAGATATTTATATAATGATATAGGAGTCAATTCATCAAGAATATATAATAATTATAAATATGCACACCCAGAATGGAATATCTAAATATATTCCATTCAATATACAATACAATATATACAATATACATACAATATATATATACAATATACAATACAATATATACAATATACATACAATATATATTATTGTATTTTAGTCTGTTTTTCCCTTCAGAAGGGAAAACAGACTAAAATACAATAATAGTAGGGGATTTCAATACTACACTTTCGGCGATTGACAGATCATCCAGTGAATGATCAAGAAGGGAACATTGGACTTGAACCACTTACGAATTTTTAAAAATGTTTATTTATTTTTGAGAGAGAGAGAAAGAGACAGAGCATGAGTGGGGGAGGGGCAGATAGGGAGGAAGATGCAGAATCCAAAGGAGGCTTCAGGCTCTAACCTGTCAGTATCAAGCCTGACTTGGGCCTAGAACCCACAAGCAGTTGAGATCCTGACCAGAGCCAAAGTCGGACACTCAACCGACTGAGCCACCCAGATGTCCCAGACTGGAACCACTTTAGACAAACACATCTAACACACATTTATAGAACATTCCACCCAGTAGCAGAACACACATTCTTCTCAAGCACACATGGAATACTCTCCAGGACAGATCACATGATAGGCCATGCAACAATATTAGAATATTTAAGATAATTGAAATCATACCAAATATCTTTTTTGATAACAATGGTATGAAACTAGAAATCAGCAGCAAAAGGAAAGCTGGATATTTTCAAACAAGTGGAAACTAAATAACACACTCCAGAACAATGAATAGGTCAAACAAAAAATGAAAAAAGTAATAAAAAAACATATCTCAAAACAAATGAACATGGAAACACAACATACCAAAACATTTGGGATGCTGCAAAAATAGTTCTAACAAGGATATTTATAGCATTAAATGCATATTTTAAGAAAATAGCAAGATCTCAAATACTACCTAACTTCACAACTCTAGGAACTAGAAAAAGAGGAACAAACTAAACCTAAAGTTAGCAGAAGGAAGAGAAATAACACTGATCTTAGTGGAAATAAATGAAATAGAGACCAGAAAGACAATACGAAAGATCAATGAAAGTAAAGCTGCTTTTTCAAAATGATAAACAAAATTCAAAATGATAAATAGATGATAAACATAACAAACTTTAGCTAGTTTAATTAAGAAAAAACCCCACAGAAGACTCAAATAGTTAGAAATGAAAGAGGGGACATTACAACTGATACGAAGAAATTCATAGGATTGGTAAGAGACCACTATGAACAATTACATGCCAATAAATTGGATCATCTAGAAGAATTGGGTAAATTCCTAAAAGCATGCAATCCACCAAGACTGAATCAGGAAGAAATACAAAACCTGAACAGACCAATATTGTGTAATGAGATCAAATCGGTAATCAAAACACAGAAGAGCTCAGGACCAAATGGCTTCACTGGTGAATTCTATCAAATATTTGATAATTCTTTATCAAATAAAGAAGAATTAATGATAATCCTTTTCAAAGCTCCACAAAATTGAAAAGAAAGGAACACTTCCAAACTCATTTTATGAGACCAGTATTACCCTGATACCAAAGCCAGATAAGTACACTACCAAAAAAAGAGAACTACAGACCAATATTTCCAATGAATAAAGATACAAAAATGCTCAACAAAATATTAGCAAACTTTAGTTGAGCACATTAAAAGAATCATACACCATGATCAAGTAGGATTCATACCCAGATGCAAGAGAGTGTTCAACAAATACAAATCAGTAAATGTGATACACCACATTAAATAGAATGAAGGATACAAATTGTATCATCATCTCAATAGATACACAAAATGCATTTGACAAAATATGACATCCTTTCATGATAAAAATGCTTAAAAAATAAGGTACAGAAGGAACATACCTCAACATAATAAACGTCTTATACGACAAACCCACAGCTAACATCAGATTTAACAGCAAAAAATTGAAAGCTTTACCTCAAAGATCAGGAACAAGATGAGAATGCCCACTCTGATCGCTCTTATTCAACACAATATGGAAAGTCTTAAAGCAATTAAGGAAGACAAATAAATAAAAGCATTCAATAATAAAAGACAATAAAGTAATTGTATGAGTCTTTAATACCCCCCCTCCCCTGTCAACAATGGATAGATCATCCAGACAGGAAATGAAGGAAACAGCAAATTTGAACAATACCATAAACCAAATAGATGTAACAGACATGTACAAACATTTTATCCAACAGGAGCAGGATATATATTCTTCTCAAGCATACAGAAAACATTCTCCAGGATAGATAATATGTTAGTGACCACAATAATATAAAACTAGAAATCAGTAATAGAAGGATAATTTGAAAATTCACAAATAATGTGTACATTAAACAACACACGTCTGAACAACTAATAGGTCAAAGAATAAATCAAATGGGGTATCCAAAAATATTTTGAGACAAATGGAAATTAAAACACAATACCAAAATGTATGGGATGCAGGACAAGAAGTTCTAACAGGAAAATTTATAGCAATAAATACCTACGTTAAGAAAAAAAAATATCTCAAATCAACAACCTAATTTTACATCTCAAGGAACTAGAAAAACAAAAATGAAAACAAAAAGTAAACATAGCAAAGTAAGAAAACAATGATCAGAGCAGAAATAAATGAAATAGAGACTAGAAAAACAATAGAAAAGATCAACAAAAGTAAAAGCTGCGTTTTCAAAAGAAACAGAAATGATGAACCTGAAGCTAGACTAAGTAGGAAGAAAAAGAAGACTCAAAAACCAAGGATCCTCAGAAACTACTATGAACAGGGGCGCCTGGGTGGCTCAGTTGGGTAAGCATCTGACCTCGGCTCATGTCATGATCTCACAGCTCCTGAGTTTGAGCCCCACGTTGGGCTCCGTGCTGACAGCTCAGAGCCTGGAGCCTGCTTCGGATTATGTATCTCCCTCTTTCTCTCTCCCCCTCCTCTGCTCATGCTCTATATCTCTCTGTCTCAAAAATAAATAAACATTAAAAAAATTTAAGAAACTACAATGAACAATCATAAGTCAGCAAATTAGATATAACCTAGAAAGAAATGGACACTTTCCTAGAACATAGAACCTATGACTGAATCAGGAAGAAAAAGGAAATCTGAACAGAATAATAACAGATAAGGAGATCGAAGCAGTAATCAAAAACTACCCCCCGCAAAGCCCACATCCATATGGCTTAGTTGGTAAATTCTACAAAACATTTAAATAATTAATGCCAATCCTTCCTTAAACTCTTCCAAAAATTGAAAAGGAGAGCACTTCGAAACTCATTTTATCTTTACTCTCAGACCTAAGCCAGATAAGGATACTATAAGAAAGGAAAATTATAGATCAATATCCCTGATGAACATAGATTAAAAAATCCTCAATAAAATGCTAGCACAGTATAGCATAGCATATAGAGTTGCAAAATCACTATGTTGTATGCCTGAAACTGATGTAAAATTGTGTCAACTATACTTAAAAAGATACTAGCATACTGTATTCAAAGCACATTAAATAGATCATACATTCATTATAATTAACTGGGAATTATCTTTGGAATTCAAGGTTGGCTTATACATAAATCAATGAATGTGATACAGGGGTGCCTGGGTGGCTCAGTCAGTTAAGCATCTGACTCTTGATTCAGCTCAGGTCCTGTTCTCACAGTTCGTGAGAGGGAGCCCCATGTCAGGCTCTGTGCCTCTCTCTCTGCCCCCCCCTCGCTCATTTTCTCTCTCTCTCTCTCTCTCTAAATGAATAAACATTAAAAAAAATAAATGTGATACAACACATTAACAAAACAAAGGATTACAATTATATGGTCATCTCGATGGATGCTAAAAAATTTGACTAAATCCAATATTCTTTCATGATAAAAACCTTCAAAAATTTGGTATAGAAGGAATGCCCCTGAACATAATAAAAGCCATGTATGACAAGCTCACAGCTAACATCATACTCAATGGTGAAAAGCTGAATGCTTTTTATTTAAGATCAGGAATAATACAAGAGTGCCCACACTTATCACTTCTGTTCAACACAGTACTGGAAGTCCTAGCCAGAGCAATTAGGAATTCACATTGGATAAATAAAAGCATCCATATTAGAAAGGAAGATGTAAAATTATCTTTGTTTTCAGATGACTTCATTTTGTATATAGAAAACCCTAAAGACTCCACCCAAAACTGTTATATCTAAACAACAAATTCAATAAAATTTCAAGACACAAAATCAATATACAAAAATCAATTTAAAAAATCAGTTGTATTTCTATATACTAACAGCAAGCTATTTTAAAGTGCAATTAAGAAAACAATCTCACAGGCACCTGGGTGGCTCAATAGGTTAAGCATCCAACTTTGGTTCAGATCATGGTCTTGTGCTTCACGAGTTGGAGCCCTGTGTCGGGCTCTGTGCTGACAGCTCAGAGCCTGGAGCCTGCTTTGGATTCTATGTCTCCTTCCCTCTCTCTCTCTCATAGTCTCTCCCACTCAAAAATAAATAAAACATTTTTAGAAAATTTAAAAAAACAATGTAATTTAAAATAGCATTGGAAACAATAAAATACTTAGGAATAAATTTAAACAAGAAGGTAAGAGATCTGTACACTGAAAGGCATAACATAAGACATGGATGAAAGAAATTTGAGTAGGTACAAACAAATAGAAAGATATTTCATGTTCAGGCATTAGAAGTATTAATATTGTTAAAGTGTCTATACCACCCAAATCAATCTATAGATTCAATGCAATCTCTATCAAAATTTCAATGTTATTTTTCACAGAAATAGAAAAAAAATTATCATATAATTCGTATGGAATCACAAAAGACCCCGAATAGCTAAAGCAATTTGAAAAAGAAGAACAAAGTCACAGGCATCACATTTCTAATTTTAAAGTACAGTTGTCCCTTGAACAACACAGAAGTGAAGGTGCCCTGTGCGGTCAAAATCTGAGTATAACTATGGGTTCCCCCCAAACTTAACTACTAATAGTCTGCTGTTGACTGGAAGCCTTACAAATAACATGAACAATTAACATGTATTTTGTGTGTTATATATATTATATTGTAGTCTTACAATAAAGTAAGTTAGAGAAAGGAAAATGTTATTTAAAAATCATAAGGATGAGACAATATATTTACAGTACTGTATTTATCAAAAAGTTCTGTGTATAAGTGGACCCATGCAGTTCAGACCCATGTTGTTCAAGGAACTGTATCCTACAAAGTTACAGTCATCACAAGAGTATGGTACTGGTATAGAAACAGATAAACCAATGGAACAGAATAGAGAGCCCAAAAATGAACCTCTGCATATATGGTGAACTAATCTTTGACAAGGGCAAGAATATACAATGGGTAAAGAATAGTCTCTTCAGTTGGTGTTGAAAAATGGATAATCACATGCAAAAGAATGAAATTGGACCCATACACAACAATTAACTTGAAAAGGATTAAATCCATTTTGTGTATGTTACACCTTTTGTAGTTGTCCCACGGTCCTTGGTTATTCTATTCCATTCTCCTCCCCACTCCTGACCCCCACCCCACTATCTTTGTTCTCTTTGGTTTTCAGTCTTCAAAATTTCTATTGATATATCTTCAAGCTCAGAGATTCTTTCCCCAGCTGTGTCCAGTCTACCAATAAGCCCATCAAAGGCACTCTTCATTTCTCCTACAGTTGTTTTGATCTCTAGCATTTCTTTTTGGGTCTTAGAATTTCCATCTCTTTACCTTTCAGTTCTTACATGCTGTTTACTTTATCTGTGGAATATTATTATAGTTAGAATATTAGAGTAGCCCTCAGAATACTATTTATGGTTGTTTTCAATTCCTGGTCTGATAATTTCAACATCACTGCCATGTCTGGTTCTGATACTTGTTGTGTCTCTACAGATTGTGTTTTTTGCCTTCTAGTATGACTTTCAGTTTTTTCTTGATATCCAGACATGATATACGCCTGTAAATAGGCCTGTGGTAAGGTGTGATTAGGTCTCAATCTTTTAGTGAGCCTATACCTCTGAATGTGAGCTTCAAAAGTGTTTTTTTGTTTGTTTTTAAAATTTTTTATTTATTTTTGAGAGAGAGACAGAGCACAAGGGGAGAGGGACAGAGAGAGAGGGAGACACAGAATCTGAAGCAGGCTCCACGCTTGAGCTGTCAGACAGCACAGAGCCTGATGTAGGCTCATGGTATTCTTTCATAATCCTTAAAAAAATTTTTTTGAATGTTTATTTATTTTTGAGAGAGAGAGAGAGAGAAACGAGTGCTAGTTGGGGAGGGGCAGAGAGAGAGGAAGACACAGAATCAAAATCAGGCTCCAGCATAATCCTTTTTAATTCTGTAAGGTTAATATTGATGTTAACTTTTATTTCTAGTTTTAATTATTTGTGCCTTCTCCCTTTTTTCTTAGTCAGTCTACTTAAGTTTGTCAATTTTCCTGACCTTTTCAAGAATCAACTTTTGGTTTCTTTAATACTCTCTATTGTTTTTTTACTCTCCATTTCATTTATCTGCACTCTAATCTTTTTAATTTTCTTCATTATTTAATATTTTCTTTTTTTCTTTCTAGTTCCTTAAATTGTAGAGTTAGGCTGTTGATGTGTGATCTTATTTATTTTTTAATGTAGGCAGTTATAACTATAAATTCACTCTGAGCACTGTATTTGCTATATCCCATGTGTTTTCATTTTAATTCATATCCAAGTACCTTCATATTTCCCTTGTTGATTTCTTCTCTAACCCATTGATTATTTAAAAGGGTGTTGTTTAGGCACATGAAAAGATGCTCAACGTCGCTCCTTATCAGGGAAATACAAATCAAAACCACACTCAGATACCACCTCACGCCAGTCAGAGTGGCCAAAATGAAGAAATCAGGAGACTATAGATGCTGGAGAGGATGTGGAGAAACAGGAACCCTCTTGCACTGTTGGTGGGAATGCAAATTGGTGCAGCCGCTCTGGAAAGCAGTGTGGAGGTTCCTCAGAAAATTAAAAATAGACCTACCCTATGACCCAGCAATAGCACTGCTAGGAATTTATCCAAGGGATACAGGAGTACTGATGCATAGGGGCACCTGTACCCCAATGTTTATAGCGGCACTCTCAACAATAGCCAAATTATGGAAAGAGCCTAAATGTCCATCAACTGATGAATGGATAAAGAAATTGTGGTTTATATACACAATGGAATACTACGTGGCAATGAGAAAAAATGAAATATGGCCTTTTGTAGCAACATGGATGGAACTGGAGAGTGTGATGCTAAGTGAAATAAGCCATACAGAGAAAGACAGATACCATATGGTTTCACTCTTATGTGGATCCTGAGAAACATAACAGAAACCCATGGGGGAGGGGAAGGAAAGAAAAAAAAAAAAAAAAAAGAGGTTAGAGTGGGAGAGAGCCAAAGCATAAGAGACTGTTAAAAACTGAGAACAAACTGAGGGTTGATGGGGGGTGGGAGGGAGGGCAGGGTGGGTGATGGGTATTGAGGAGGGCACCTTTTGGGATGAGCACTGGGTGTTGTATGGAAACCAATTTGACAGTAAATTTCATATATTAAAAAAAAATAAAAAGAAAAAAAAAAGGGTGTTGTTTAATTTCAACACATTTGTGAATTTCTAGTTTTCCTTCATTTATGGGTTTCTAGCTTCATTCCATGGTGTTCAGAGAAAGTGCTTTGTATAATTTGTGGCCTAAAATATCTATCCTGGAGAATGTTCCATGTATACTTGATAACAGTGTATATTCTGCTATGGTGAGTGGAATGTTTTATATGTAATGTATGTCAGGTCTAATTGACGTTTAGTGTCATTCAAGACCTCTATTTATTTATAGACCTTTTATCTAGATGTTTTATCCATTATTAAAAATGAGTTATTGGGGCACCTGGGTGGCTTAGTCAGTTGAGCCTCCGGCTTCAGCTTAGGACATGATCTCACGGTTCGATTCGTGAGTTTGAACTCCACATGGGGCTCTGTGCTGACAGTATGGAGCCTGCTTTGGATTCTCTGTCTCCCCCTCTTTCTGCCCTTCCCTGCTCGCATGCACTCTCTCTCAAAAATAAACTTATAAGAAAAGAATATTTAAAAAAATGAGTTATTGAAGTCTCAAATGATTATGCAGAGTTGACTATTTCTCCCTTTAAGTCTCCCTTTTAATGTTTGCTTCATGTATTATGGGGCTCTGCTAGTGGTGTATATATATTTGAAATTGTTGTGTTGTATATTCCTAATGAATTAGCCCTTTCCTCAATATATAGTATTCTTCTTTTTCTCCTGTATTAATTTTTTTAATTTTTTTAATGTTTATTATTTATTTTTTGAGAGAGACAGAGACAGAGCATGAGCAGGGGAGGGGCAGAGAGAGAGGGAGACACAGAATCCAAAGCAGGCTCCAGGCTCTGAGCTGTTAGCACAGAGCCGATGCAGGGCTTGAACCCATGAACTGTGAGATCATAACCTGAGCCCAAGTCAGACGTCTAACAGACTGAGCCACCCAAGTGCCCCCCTTCTGTATTAATTTTGACCTAAAGTATATATTTTTTGATATTAGTATTGTCACTATCCTTTAGTTATTAGTATTGTCACTATCCTTTAGTATATCCTTTAGTTATTAGTATTGTCACTATCCTTTAGTTATTATTTGCATAGAATATTTTTTCTCACTCTTTCACTTTCAATGCAAGTGAATTATCATTCATAATATCATGAATTATTAATTTCATAATATGAATTATTTTTAAAATCCATTCTTCCAATCTATCTTTTAATGGTAAGTTTAATCTCTTCCCATTTAAAGTACTGATAAGCAAGCATTAACTTCTGCCATTTTGCTATTTTCTATGAGCTTTTTGGTTGTTCATTTTTTGTTCCTTACATATAGCCTTCTTTTGTGTTTAAGTTTTTTTTAGTATAACATTTTTATTTCCTTCTCAATTTCTTTTTTATTTTATAGTTATTTTCTATGTTGTTATTATGGTGATTATAATTAACATGCTAAATTTATAACAATCTAGTTTGAATCAGTTCCAATTTGGTTTCAATAGCATACAGAAACTCTGTTCCCATACTGCTCTGTCCTCTGTTGTTGCTGTTGTTGAGTTTATTTAGTTTGAGAGAGAGAGAGAGAGAGAGAGAGAGAGAGTGCCAGGAAGGGGCAGAAAGAGAGGGAGAGAGAGAATCTCAAACAGGATCTCCACTGTCAGTGCGAGGTGGAAGTTGGATTGACAAACTCTGAGATCATGACCTGAGCCAAAACTAAGGGTTGGATACTTAACTGACTGAGCCACCCATGCACCCCTGTCCTCTGTGTTGTTATAGTCATGAATTGCATCTTCACATATTGCATGCTTATTGGCATAGATTTATAATTATTTTTTTTGCATGTGCTTTAAATAATATAGGAGGAAAGAAGGTATTACAACATTAACAGAATGCTTTATATTTACCCATGTAACTATCTTTACCAGAGTTCTTTATTTTTTTGTACGACTTCAAGTTACTATTTAGTGTCCTTTCAGTACAGTCAAAAGGATTCCCTTTAGCATTTCATGTAGGGCGGGTGTACTAGCAACTAACTCCTTCAGTTTTTGTTTATCTATGAATGTCTTAATTTCTCTTTTATTTTTGAAAGAAAGTGTTGCCAGAATTCTCAGGTGACAATTGTTTTCCCCTTTCAGTACTTCAAATATGTTATCCCACTGCTTTCTGGGCTCCAGGGTTTCTGATAACAAATTGGATATTAATTGTATTGTGGATCCCTTCTATGTGCGAAGTTGCTTGTCTGTTGCTACTTTCAAGATTCTGTTTGTCTTTGTCTTTCAAATTTTTGACTGTGTGTCTCAGTGTCAGTCTCTTTGAGCTTATCATATGTGGAGTTCATTAAACTACTTGGATGTGTAGATTCAGCCTTTAATCAAAGTTCGTAAGTTTTGGGGCAGTATTCTTTCTGTCCCCTTTTTTCTTTCTCTCATTTCTGTCTGGGACTCCCAGAGAATATTGGTATTCTTCACGGTGTCCCCAAGATCATTTAGGTTATGTTAATTTTATGTTAATTTTTCTTCTCTTCACAATGTCATTTCAATAGTCCTATAGTTTGCTGATTTTTTTTTTCTTCTGCTTCTCAAATCTGCTGTTAAAGCCCTCTAGCGACTTTTTCATTTCAATTATTTTACTTGTCAACTCCAGAGTTTCTATTTGGTTTCATTTTGTAATTTGTACATCTTTATTGATATTTTCATTTTACTCACATATTGTTTTCCAGGTTTCCTTTATTGTTTTATTTTCAGTTTTTTTGGTTTTTATTTATTTTTGAAAGAGAGAGTGGGTGGAAGAGGGGTGGAGAGAGAGTGGACAGAGGATCTGAAGCTGACTCAACATTGACAGCAGAGAGCCTGACGTGGGGCTCGAACCCACAAACCAGGAGATCATGACCTGAGCAGAAGTTGGGTGCGTAACTGACTGAGCCACCCAGGTCCCCCTCCAGGTTTCCTTTATATTTTTGTCTACAGTGTCCTTTATAACTCTTTGAACATATTTAAGACAGCTGTCTTTTTTTTTTTTTTTTTTTAAGACAGCTGTCTTAAAGTCTTTGTCTACTCTATCTAGTGTCTGGGTTTCCTCAGGGTTAGTTTATGTCAATTTTTTTTTTTTCATGCAAGTGGACTATGCTTTCCTGTTTCTTTTCATGCCTTGTAATTTTTTTGTTGAAAACCAAACATTTTGAATATTATAATTAAGTAACTCTGGAAGTCAGAATTTCCTCTTCTCCATGATGTACTGTTGTTGATTGTTGAGGTGAGCAGTTGTCCTTGTATAGTGGCTTTTCCAAACTATCTCTGCAAACACTGTCTTTGGTGTCATGTGTGGTCACCGAAGTCTCTTTTCTGTTATTTCAGCAGTTAGCCAAGAAGGCTGACAGATTTCCTTAAACATGTGAGGCCAAAGGAAGAAGAAAAACAATACCTGTTATTTGTAGATTGAAACAAAGCTAGGGCCCTTCTTCAACACCACACCAACTTGCCTCCAACTCTGCCTTAGCCTTTACCTCCAACTCTGCCCTCCTGTTTGTTCAAAAATTAGCCAGAGGTGCAAGCCAATGGTCATCTCAAATCTTTTCTGACCAAGCTGATGGCTCTAGGCATGTGTTGAATTTTGTATTCAATGATATATACAGTAGCCCTTCAAAGCCCTTATTCCCCCAAGAATCTTCCTCCACAGCCTCTTACTTTCCAAGCTCTGGATCTTCCCAGGCTTTGCTACCTCTGCTGTCTCTTGGCTCAGGTGGCTACGGGTGGTCTATACTTTTAAATGTTTTTGTCATATGTCTCCTGGGTAGTTGTTCCAGCCCAATGGGAATAAAACAAAAGTCAGCCTCTATGCTGATCACCAGGCAGACCAAAATGCATTACTACAATTTTTTGAGAACAAAATCCACATTGCCCCCATAGCACCAGCAAGGTGCACCTCGATTTCAATCTGCCATTTGCATAGCCACCACTTAGCTGGGGAATGGAGATGATAGGTGGGTAAATAAGAACATAATGTTTTCTTATTGAAGTTTCACAGTCTCTTCACTAAGCACTTTCCTGCTTACTGTAAGATTATGCTTAGATTTCAGAGTTCCAAAGAAATGGGTTCTGTCATTTTTTGTCAGCTTACTGGTTGCTTCAGTGGAAGGATGTGTTCTTAGATCTCTCCACTCTACCATTTCCATGGTATCACTCCTTATAACTTTTTTTTTTTTAATCATGAATGGATGTTGGAATTTTTCAACTACTTTTTCTGCATCAATTAATGTAATCATATAATTTTTCTTTTTTACTTTGTTGATCTGGTGTATTACATTGATTTTTCAAATTTTGAATCAGGCTTACAAACCTGGAATAAATCCCACTTGGTCATAGTGCATAATTTATTTTTATACATTATTGTGCTCACTTTGCTAATATTTTGTTGAGAATTTTTACATCTATGTTCACGAGAAATATTTGCCTGCAGTTTTCTTTTTTGTACTTGTATGGTTTGGTTTTGATATCAGGGTGTAACTGCCCTCCCAAAGTGAATTGGAAAGTGTTCTCTTCTCTTTTGGAAGAGATAGTGTGAAATTAGTGTTAATTCTTTAAATGATTGGTAGAATTCTGCAGTGAAATCATCTGGGACTGTAAATTTCTTTTTTTAGGTGCTATTTAAATAAATTCAATTTTAAAAATTGGTATAAAGCTCTAAATTGATATAATCTATTTCATCCTGAGTTTTGTTGAGCTTTGTAGTCTGTGGTTTTTGAAAAGGAGTCCATTACTTCTAAGTTGTTATATTTATGAATGTAATGTTTTCTATAGTATTCCCTTATTATCTAAGTGCTGCACATGTAGTGACATCCATGTTTCATTCCTTATATTGGTAATATGTGTTTTCCCTCTTTTAATTTTTGTCAGTCTTACTAAATTTTATCAATTCTATTGATTTTAAAACAAACCATTCTCTTACTTTATTGATTTTCTCTATTGCTCTCTTATTTTCAATGTAATTAATTACTGCTTTGATCTATATGAGTTCCTTCCTTTTACTTATTTGGATTTACTTTCCTCTTCTTTTGCCGGTGTCTTAAGCAAAAACTTATTTATTTTAAATTTATTTATTTAAGTAATCTTTACACCCAACGTGGGGCTCGAACTTATGACCCCAAGATCAAGAGATGCAAGCTCCACTGGCTCAGCCAGCCAGGAATTCCGCCTTAAGTAAACATTTAGATTCGTGACTTGAGTCCTTTTGTCATGTCTAATGTAAGCATTTAATGCTACAAATCTCATTCTCAACAATGTTTTATCTGCATCCAACAAATTTTGGTATGCTGTATTTTTATTTTCAGGCAATTCTATTTTAAAATATTCTTTGAGCTGGGGCATCTGGGTGGCTCAGTTGGTTAGGCGTCCAACTTCCGCTCAGGTCATGATCTTGCAGTTAGTGAGTTTGAGCCCCATGGTGGGCTCTGTAATGACAGCTCAGAACCTGGAGCCTGCTTCAGATTCTGTGTGTGTGTCTCTCTCTCTGCCCCTCTCCTGCTGTCACTCTGTGTCTCTCTCTCTCTCTAGAAAAATAAATAAACATTAAAAAAATTTTTAAACATTCTTTGAGATTTCCTCTGATGCATGGTAATTTTAAGTTGTGTTGTTTAATTTCTGTGTGGTTAGAGATCATCTTACTGTCATTCTAGATATTGATTTTTAGTTTGATTCCAAAGGTCCAGAAAATATACACTGTGTGATTTGACTTATACATTTGTGAAAGTTTGTTTTTTTTTTCTTTCTTTCTTTCTTTTTTTTTTCGGAGAGAGAGAGAGAGCGCGGGTGCGCATGAGTTCATGAGAGAGAGAAAGTGTGCACGTGAGTTCCTGAGCATGGGGGAGGGGCAAAGGAAGAGGGAGAGACTGAATCTTAAGCAGGCTCCATGCCCAGCCCAAAGCCCAACTGGGAGCTTGATCTGATCTTATGACCCTGAGATTATGACCTGAGCTGAAATCAAGAGTTGGATGCTTAACTGACTGAGCCACCCAGGTGCACCAAGGTTTGTTTTATGGTATAAGACATGATAGATCTTGGTAATTGTTCCATGGGCAGACAAAAAGAAATGTGTATTGTTATTATTGGGTGGAGTGATAGGTCACTCCTCGACTAGTTGTGTTGTTCAAATCTTCTCTATCCTTGTTTGTTTTCAATCTAGTAATTGTTGTTGAGAGATCATCTTGAATTCCCTAATGATAAATGAAGTGTTGCCTATTTTTCCATTCAGTTTTATTAGTTTTGGTTTCAGGTATTTCAAACTCAGTTGTTTGGTTCATACACATTAAAGATCATTAATGTTTTCCTAGTCTGTTGATTTTCTTTTTATGTATTATTTCCTTTTATCATCTCCATTCTACTTTAGAAATTTTCTTTGCTCTACCATCTACTATTTCAGATATTAATATAGTCACTTATGCTTTTTAAAAATTGATATTTGTGTAGTGTATGTTTTTACAAACTTTTATTTTACTCTAGCTGTGTCCTTGAATTTGAAATGAGTTTCTTATAAACAGTATATGATGAGGTCATGTTTTTTATCTATTCTGCTTGTCTTTC
The DNA here is from genome assembly GCF_023721935.1 of Panthera uncia. Lineage (NCBI taxonomy): Eukaryota > Metazoa > Chordata > Mammalia > Carnivora > Felidae > Panthera > Panthera uncia. Next base: position 27,918,763 of record NW_026057576.1, on the reverse strand, counting down.
TCTTTTGATTGGTATATTTAGACCATTTGCATTTAAGGTGATTATTGATATGCTAGCATTTAAGCCTCCCATTTTATTATTTATTTTCTCTTTGTTTTCTCTGGTTCTTGTGAGTTTTCCTCTTTTTTCTTTTCTTGCCATCCTGTGAATTACCTGAACATTTTGGGGGATTCATTTGTAGTATTTTTGAATGCATATATGTGTATGTTTTTATAATGTTTCTTTCTCTTTTCTTCCTTCCTTCCTTCCTTCTTTCCTTCCTTCCTTCCTTCTTTGCTCTTTCTTTCTTTCTTTCTTTCTTTCTTTCTTTCTTTCTTCTTTCACATGAGCAGGGAAGGGGCAGAAATAGAGAGGGAGAGAGAGAATCCCAAGTGCCAGCACAGAGCCTGTCTGATGCAAGGCTGGATCTCACAAATCGTGAGTTCATGACCTGAGCGGAAATCAAGAGTCAGATGCTTACTGACTAAGCCACCCAGGAGCCTCTGTATGTTTTTTAGTGGCTGCTTTGGTATTAAAATATACATATGTGACTTATCACAGCCTACTATAATCAACGTTTTACCATTTTTGAGTGAAGTGTGGAAATCTACTTTTAATCATCATTATCTTGAATATCAGGTGGTGTTATAATTTTTTTCAATCATCAAATATGATTTACAAATGTTATGACTTATAAAATATGCCATTGTATGATTAATAACATACTTTTGTGTGTATTCATATTTCTGGTTTCTCTGTTCCTTCTTCCTTCCTAATACAAGATACTTTCTTTTATAATTTCTTTTCCAGTCTTTAAGAATAGATCTGCTAGCAACAAACTCTTTTATTTTTCCTTCATCTGAGAATGTCTTTATTTCCCCTTTCTTTCTAGAGGATGATTTTGCTGGATGTAGGCTCTACAGTTGATAGTTCTTTTCTTTTAATATTTAAAAAGTGCTGTGCCACTTGCTTCCATTCTCCATGGTTTCAGATGAGAAATCCACTGATGGATTGATATTGTCCTATAGGCAATGAGTCATTTCTTTCTGGCTTCTTTAAAGAGTTTTTCTCTGTCATTAGTTTCAAGAATTTAAAAAAAAATTTTTTTTAACGTTTATTTATTTTTGAGATAGAGAGAGACAGAGCATGAACAGGGGGAGGGTCAGAGAGAGAGGGAGACACAGAATCTGAAACAGGCTCCAGGCTCTGAGCTATCAGCACAGAGCCCGACATGGGGCTCGAACCCACGGACCGTGAGATCATGACCTGAGCCGAAGTCGGACGCTTAAGCCGACTGAGCCACCCAGGCGCCCCTCAAGAATTTTAATTATGATGTGTCATGGAATGGATTTCTTTAGGTTTATCCCATTTGGGGTTTGCTCAGCTTCTTGAATATGTAAGTTTGTGTACAAATATGGGAAATTTCCAGCAATTATTTCCTCAAATATACATATATATTATAATATATATACATATACATATAAATGTATATTATTTCCTCAAATATACATATTTATAATTTTATATATATTATTAACGTCCCATGAAGGGGGGTGGGGAGGAAGAGTCTTCAACTAAATATATATATTTTTTCTTTTCTCTCTCTCTCTCTCTCTCTCTCTATATATATATATATATATTCCTCCCCCACCCATCTTCATTGGGACTTTAATAATACAAATGTTGGCTATTTTGTTATTGTCCCACAGGTCCCTGAGGCTCTGTTCATTTTTTCCTCTAGTTAACTTTACTGTCTATTTTTCGAATTGAATGAATTCTACTGATCTTTCCTGAACGAAACTGATTCTATCTTCTGTTATCACCACTATACTTTTGGGTCCATCCAGTAGAGCAGTTGTTTTATTTCCATTTCTGTATCTTTTAATTTTATAATTTCCACTTGGTACTTTTTTTATAAGTTTGATCTCTTTGCTGAGATTTTTTAATTTTTTTCCAGGCACTTCAGGAGATGTTATAGTAAGTTACTAAAATAACTTAATTTGAACTTATGATTCATGTATGTTGACTTTAGTTGATTGTCTTATTCAAGTTGTGATATTTTTGGTTCTTGGTGTGACTGATACCTCTTATGGTATGCTGAACATTTTGTCTATAATATTATTAAGCACTAATATTTATTGATAATATACTTCACGCTAAACGTTGTATTATATACTACATACATTATTTCATTTAATGAGACTAGGATTTTGAAGATAAATTTTGTTGAAGCTTTAACAGTTTGTATAAAAAACACAACCAAATACACAGATGCTTGTGGAAACGTGGAGAACTTGGAGGAAATATAAAAAGGGGTAGGGGTAGAGATAAGAGTCATACTGCTTTGTTTGGTTGGTTTTTTTCCTAGCATATATTGGATTGAACAGATTTGTTTTAGTTTCTAGTCTTCTGCCATCTTTACAAAAGATAAAGAGAAAACCTCCAATGCCCCCTTTATAGTATGACAAATGTGATTTATAACAGCATCATTATTTCATAACTGAAAATGCTGTTTGTTCTTCTGGGAAAATAAATACATCAGAATTAACTTGTAGCTCTGGAGGACAGTGGGTTGCTATAACAACCAGAAAAAATGGTGCAATAATAAATAGCTTTCTCTCAAAGATAGATAACTCACTAAAGTATGAGATCTATAAACGTAGGTGTTTGTCATATAAATGCAAACAACCACCAAACACATTCATTTATTTCTTCAATAGTGAGCACCAATTCTATGTATGATGCAATGCTAGGAACAGGTGAAAAAAATAAACATGGCCTCTTTTTTGATGGAGGGCACATTCTAGTGGAGGAGATAGAAAATAAAGAGTATACGCATCAATACAGTAATATTTCCAACACGTGAGAAGAGCTTTATAGGAAATAAAACAACAGACCCTGACACTCGACAAAGCAGAGAACTCCTGTTCTCTCTATATTCCAGTACAGAATATGGATATATTGTAAGTAGTGACTTTAAGTATAAGCTGTAGTAAAGTGAAGAAATAGAGAATGGGTCTTACAGTTTACTAATAAAAAATATTTAAGAAACAAAACTGCTGGGGCACCTGGATGACTCAGTTGGTTAAGTGTCCAAATTTAGCTCAGGTCATGATCTCACGGTCTGTGGGTTTGAGCCCTGCATTGGGCTTTGTGCTGACAGCATGGAACCTGCTTCAGATTCTCTGTCTCCCTCTCTCTCTGCCCCTCCCCTGCTCTCTCTTTCTCAAAATAAATAAACACTAAACAACAACAACAACAACTAAAAAAGAAAAGAAACAAAACTGCTAGGGGAGCCTGAGTGGCTCAGTCGGTTAAGCATCTGACCTCCATTCAGGTCATGATCTCAAGGTTCGTGGGTTTGAGCCCCGCATGGGGCTCTGTGCTAATAGCTGGGAGCCTGGAATCTGCTTTGGATCCTGTGTCTCCCTCTCTATCTGCCCCTCCCCTGCTCACACTGTGTCTCTCTCTCTCTCAAAAATAAACATTAAAAAAAAAAAAGAAACAAAACTGCTAACTAAAGCATTATTATTATTTTGGCTCAAATTGGGTGGATTCAACATGAGAATAAGAATTGTTTGTGTATTTCAAAACTGGGTATTTTTTCATATCAATCATTCCTTTACTAATAATAGTCAAAAATTGGCAACAAACCTAAATGTCTTTCAGTTGGTGAATGGGTAAACAAACTGTGGTACATACATTCTATGTACTCTTCAGCAATGAAAAGGAAATTAAGGGGCGCCTGGGTGGCTCAGTCGGTTAAGCGTCCGACTTCAGCTCAGGTCATGATCTCACGGTTCGTGAGTTCAAGCCCCGCGTCGCGCTCTGTGCTGACAGCTCAGAGCCTGGAGCCTGTTTCAGATTCTGTGTCTCCCTCTCTCTCTCTGACCCTCCCCCATTCATGCTCTGTCTCTCTGTCTCAAAAATAAATAAACGTTAAGAAAAAAAAAATTTTAAAAAAAGAAAAGGAAATTAAGTATTTTTAAGAAAGATAAAAGCTTTATTGAGATATAAATTCACATACCATAAAGTTAATCTTATTTATTTACTTATTTATCAAATTTTAATATTGTGTGATTAACATATAGTGCTATATTAGTTTCAGGTGTATAATATAGTGATTCAACAATTCTTTACATTACTCAGTGCTCATCATGATATGTGTGACTCTTAATCCCTTTTACCTATTTCCTCCACCCCCATCTACCTCCCTTCTTATAACCATCTGTTTGTCCTCTATAGTTAAGAGTCTGTTTTTTGGATTGTCTCTTCTTTTTTCCTTTGTTAATTTGTTTTGTTTCTTAAATTCTACATATGAGTGAAGTCATGTGGTATTTGTCTTTCTCTGGTTGACTTATTTCACTTAGCACTATACCTTCTAGAACCTTTCATGTTGTTGCAAATGGCAAGATTTCATTCTTTTTAATGGCTGAATAATAATCCATTGTGTATAATACTACCTCTTCTTTATCCATTCACCTATTGATGGACACTTGAGTTGCTTCTGTAAGTTGGCTATTGTAAATAATGCTACAATAAACGTAAGGATGCATATATCTTTCAAATAGTGTTTTCATGTTCTTTGGGTAAATAGTAGTGGAATTACTGGATCATAGGGTATTTCTATTTTTTTTAAGTTATTTGTTTAGAGAAAGAGAGAGAGAAAGCACAGAGGAGGGGCAGATAGAGGGGGAGAGAGAATCCCAAGCGGGTTCCACGCTGTCAGAACAGCAAACAGATCTCACAAACCATGAGATCATAACCTGGGCTGGCATCAAGAGCCAGACACTTAATCTATTGAGCCACCCAGGCACCCTGGTATTTCTATTTTTAATTTTTTGAGGAACCTCCATACTGTTTTCCAGAGTGGCTGCACAAGTTGGCATGCTCACCAACAGTGCATGAGCATTCTTTTTTCTCCATGTCCTCACCAGCACTTATTATTTCTTGTGTTTTTGATTTTAGCCATTCTGACAGATGAGAGGTGATATCTCATTTTGGTTTTGATTTGAATTTCCCTGATGATGAGTGATGTGTCATGTGTCAGCCATCTGTATGTCTTCTTTGGAGACATGTCTATTCATGTATTCTGCCCACTTATTAATTAGATTTTCTTGTTTCTATGTTTCTATTTATTTCTGTTCTAATCTTTATTATTTCAGTTCTAATCTTTATTATTTCCCTATTATTATTCTTCTGCTGGCTTTAGGCTTAATTTGCTATTCATTTTCTGACTCCTTTAGGTGGAAGGTTAAGTTGTGCACTTGGGACTTTTCTTGCTTCTTGAGGTAGGCCTGTATTGCTTTATAATTCCTTCTCATGACTGCATTTGCTGCATCCCAAAGGTTTTGGATTGTCATGTTTTCATTTTCATTTGCTTCCATGTATTTTTTTTTCTTTTTTCTTTCCTGGTTAGCCAATTCATTCTTTAGTAAGATGTTCTTTAGCCTCCATGTATTTGTGGTCTTTCCACATTTTTTCTTGTTGTTGACTTCAAGTTTCATAGTGTTGTGGTCGGAAAATATGCATGGTATGATCTCAGTCTGTATTTGTTGAGGCCTGATTTGTGATGCAGTATGTGATCTATTCTGGAAAATGTTCCATGTGCACTCGAAAAGAATGTGTATTCTGTTGCTTTAGGATGAAATGTTCTGAATATATCTATTAAATCCATCTGGTCAGTGTGTCATTCAAAGCCATTGTTTCCTTGTTGATTTTCTGCTTAGATGATCTGTCCTTGGCTCTAATGGAGTGTTAAAGTCCCCTACTATTACTATATTATTATTAGTGAGTTCCTTTTTTTTAATGTTTATATTTATTTTGAGAGAGGAGAGAGAGAATATGTGAGCAAGGGAGGGGCAGAGAGAGAGGGGGAGAAAGAGAGAATTCCAAGCAAGCTCTGCCCAATGCTGGGCTCAATCTCATGAACCATAAGATCATGACCTGAGCCAAAATAAAGAGTCAGATGCTTAACGAACAGAGCCACCTAGGCATGCCTCAGTGAGTTTCTTTATGTATGTTATTAATTGACTTATATATTTGGAACTCCAATTTGGGAGCATAAATATTTACAATTGTTAGATCTTTTTATGGGATAGAGCCCTTACTCATGATATAGTGCACTTCTTCACCTCGTTACAGCCTTTGGTTTAAAATCTAGTTTGTCTGATATAACTATAGCTACTCTGGCTTTCTTTTGACATCCATTAAGCATGATAGATGGTTCTCCATCCCCTCACTTTCAATTTGCAGGTGTCTTTAGGTCTAAAATGAGTCTCTTATAGGCAGCCTATCGATGGGTCTTGTTTTTTTTGTTTTTTTTTTTTAATCCATTCTGATATTCTATATCTTTTGATTGGAGCATTTTGTCCATTTACATTCAGAGTGATTATTGGCAGATATGAATTTAGTGCCATTGTATTTCCTATAAAGTTGTTTCTGGAGATTTCCTCTGTTCCTTTCTAGTCTTTTTGTTTTTGATCTTTCCTTCCCACTCAAAGATTCCCTTTTAATATTTCTTGCAGAGCTGGTTTAATGGTCACAAACTCCTTAAAATAAAACATTAAAAAAAATTTTAAAAAATGGTCACGAACTCCTTTAGTTTTTGTTTGTCTACGAAGCTCTTTATCTCTCCTTCTATTCCAAATGACGGGCTTGCTGGATAAAGTGTTCTTGGTGGCATATTTTTCCTATTCAGCACATTTAATATATCATGCCACTCCCTTCTGGACTGCCAAGTTTCTGTGGATAGATCTCCTGCTAACCTTATTTGTCTCTCCTTGCATAGGGATTTTTTCCCGCCTTGCTGATTTCAAGATTTCCCCCTTTTCTCTCTATTTTGCAATTTTCACTAGGATATGTCTTGGTGTTGGCTGGCTTTTGATTTTGATGGGAGTTCTCTGTGCCTACTGGATTTGGATATTTGTTTCCTTCCCCAGATTAGGGAAGTTTTCAGCTATAATTATATAAGAAGAATCTCTTCTTCTGGGACTCCTATGATACTAATGTCTTTATCCTTTATGGAGTCATTGATTTTTCCTAAGTCAAAATTTATGATTTGATATTTTTCTGTCCTTTTCTGATGCATTATTTTCCATAATTTTCTATTCTATATCACTTCATATCATATATCATAATTTTATATTCCTCTGCTTCTTCCATATTTGTGATCTTACAACCAGTCCGTTTTGTATCTCAGTTATAGCATTTTTAATTTTGGCTTGACTAGTTTTTAGGTCTTTTATCTCTGCAGCAAGGGACTCCCTGGTGTCTTCTATGCTTTTCTCAAGCCCAGCCAGTATCCTTCTGATTTTTTAAAATTTGGTTCAGTCGTATTACTTATGTCTGTTTTGATTAGATCCCTGTCCATGACCTTTTCTTATTCTGTCTTTTGGAATGAATTCCTCCATATTGGCATTTTGTCTAGTTCTCTGTCTTCTGTGTTAGGAAAGCCTGTTATGTTTTGTGCTCCTGAGAGTAATGGCTATATTAAGTAGAGGTCATAGACTGTCCAGGGCCTGGCAATCCAGGAAGTGTTTCTGGTGTATGCTGTGTGCACTCTGCTGGTGTGTTTTGGCTGCTCTTTTACTTATGTGAATCCTCTGCAGAGTTTCTCCTTGCCTGTAGTGGGGAGTGTTTGGACTTTGTCCATTGTGTGGCGAGTTTTAACCAGGTGTGCTTTGGTCTGCTTGTTAAAAGAGGCTAGATCCTATTTCCCCTAGAGCTGAAGCTTTGCAGCACTCCATGGTCAGTAGACTTGGTGCCTAAGGGGGATTTGTGCTGGTCTTGAGGGGGAGGGAGGGGCAGGCTGATGCTCTGGCTCTCAGGCACACTTGACCTAGTAAAAAAGCATCTGCAGGGTACAGAGGGGTGGGGCTTGGTGTAAGCAACTCAAACATCCACTCTGGGCACTGTGCTGCTCATAGAAGTCCTTCTGTGTTGCTCGGCGGGGGGGAAGGAGGGAATGCATCAGCCCCCTCTCTCTCATCCCTGGAGAGGGGAATTTGTGCCCGCTGCTGTTCAGGAAGCCCTCAGAGAAGAGTGGACAATCTCACCTCATGTGTCACAGGCATCTCTCAGATCCCTGTGTTCATCCTGTGTCTGAGCTGTCTGCCCACCTGGAGGCGCAGTGCTCCTGTTTTATCTCAGGTGCACCAGCAGGATTTCAAAACTCCAAATTTAAGGGACCTGGTGTGGCGTGGGACCTGCTCTGATCCTCTGGGGGAGGGTCTTGCTACACTATGGCTGGTGCCAGTTTGTTCCAGAAGGGCAATCTCATGAACATACAGGGGCTTGGAGTTTATGATAAAGTGCAGCAAAAAGTTGGCTTCCCGGTTAGCTGTCCTCAGCAAGTGTCTCTGCTCGTGCTAATGAATGGAGCTGTGCAATAGTGCCCACTGGCTCTTTTGTCCCCTGAGAGGCAGGGCCACCTGTCCCAAATGCACTCCAAAAAAGGACATTGTCTCTCCAGTGTGTCCCATAGGATCTTCAGACCACACTGTCCACTCCCAGGCCTATGTGCTCCTTCACAGGAGCATTGCTAGGCTTGCCAGACCACCCCCATTATGGCATGGACTTCTGAAACTTCAGTCTTTGAGCTCTGCTGCTTGTAAAAACTTGTGATAATCAGCCCTTCTTGGTTTCCCAGTCAATTGTTTTGGGGAAATGTTTTTCTTATGCAATTTCCTGTGTGCTGTGCGCTCTCTCCCCCTTTTTGCATGATTAGGGCTCCCTTCCCTCCACAGCACTTAAAGATTCTTTTCTCCCGCAAATAACATCTCCACATCTCCTACCTCCCATGATGTGGCCTATTTTCTCCCTCTAGTCATGTAGTTTGTTCTCTTAGTCCTCAGATTGATTTCTTGTGTGTTCAGAATGATTTGATATATATCTAGCTGTATTCCAGAATGAGACAAGCATAGGGTCCTCTTACCACTGTGCCATCTTAACTAACTCCTCCCCATTAATTGGATTTTTCTTTGATGTTGAATGGTATAAGTTCTTTTTATTTTTGGATACTAACCATATATCAGATATGTCATTTGCAAATATCCTCTCCTATTCAGTAGGTTGTCTTTTAATTTTGTTGGTTGTTTCCTTCACTGTGAAGCTTTTTATTTTGATGTAGCCCCAAGAGTTTGCTTTTGCTTTTGTTTCCTTTACCTCAGGAAGAATATCTAGAAAAATATTGCTATGTTCAAGTCAGAGAAATTACTACCTGAGCTCTCTTCTAGGATTTTCATGGTTTCAGGTCTCACATTTAGGTCTTTAGTCTATTTTGAGTTTATTTTTGTGTATGATATAAGAAAATAGTCTAATTTCATTCTTTTGCATGTAGCTATCCTGTTTTCCCACACGATTTATTGAAGAGACTTTTTCCCATTGCATATTCTTGTCTCCTTAGTGAGAGATAAATTGACCATAAAAGCGTGGGTTTATTTCTGGACTCTCTATTCTGTCCCATTGATTTACGTATTTTTGTGCCAGTACCATATTACTTTGATTACTACAGATTTGCAGTATAACTTGAAATATGGGATTTTGATACTTTCAGTTTTGATCTTCTTTTTCTAGATTGCCTTGGCTATTCAAGGTCTTTTCTGGTTCCATACAAAATTTCACATTATTTGTTCTAATTTTGTGAAAAATTTTGGTATTTTGATAGTGATTGCATTAAATATGTAGATTGATTTTTGTAGTATGGACATTTTAACAATATTTTTTCTCCTAATCCATGAACATGGACTATCTTTCCATTTGTTTGTGTCATCTTCAATTTTCTTCATCAGTGTTTGTTTTCAGAGCACAGGTTTTTCACCACCTTGGTTAAGTTTATTCTTACGTATTTTATTATTTTTGGTGCAATTATAAATGGAATTATTCTCTTGATTTCTCTTTCTGCTACTTCATTATTACTGTATACAAATGCAATGGATTTCTGTATATTGATTTTGTAACCTGAGACCTCACTGAATTCATTTATCAGTTCTAGTAGTGTTTTGGTGGAGTCTTTAGGGTTTTCTCTATATAGTATCATGTCATCCGCAAATAGTGACAGTTTTACTTCTTCCTTACCAATTTGGATGTATTTTATGTCATTTTGTTGTCTGCTTGCTGTGGCTAGGATTTCCAGTACAATGTTGAATAAACGTTGTGAGGGTGGGCATCTTTGTTGTGTTTCTAATCATAGGGGAAAGCTTCCAGATTTTCACCATTGAGTATGATATTCACTATGGTTTTGCATATATAGTCTTCATTATGTTGAAGTATGTTGCCTATAAACCTACTTTGTTGAAGGTTTTTATCATGAATGGATGTTGTACTTTGTCAAATGCTATTATACATCTCCTGAAATGATCATATAGTTTTTATCCTTTCTTTTGTTGATGTGATATATCACGTTGATGGATTCGAGAATACTGAACCACCCTTGCATTTCAGAAATAAACCCTACATGATCGTGATGAATGATTTTTTTTTTTAATTTTTTTTTTTCAACGTTTATTTATTTTTGGGACAGAGAGAGACAGAGCATGAACGGGGGAGGGACAGAGAGAGAGGGAGACACAGAATCGGAAACAGGCTCCAGGCTCTGAGCCATCAGCCCAGAGCCTGACGCGGGGCTCGAACTCACGGACCGTGAGATCGTGACCTGGCTGAAGTCGGACGCTTAACCGACTGCGCCACCCAGGTGCCCCAGATTTTTTTAATGTACTGTTGGGAGCACCTGGGTGGCTCAGTCGGTTAAACATCTGACTTTGGCTCAGGTCATGATCTCACAGTTCATGTGTTTGAGCCCCATGTCAGGCTCTGTGCTGACAACTTGGAGCCGGAGCCCACTTTGGATTCTGTGTCTCCCTCTCTCTCTCTGCCCCTCTCCCTCTCATGCTCTGTCTCTCTCTCTCTCTCAAAAAATATGTTTATTTATTTATTTATTTACTTATATATGAGAGAGAGAGAGAAAGAGACAGAGCACGAATGCAGGGGCAGAGAGAGAGGGAGACACAGAATCCAAAGTGGGCTCCAGGCTCCCAGCTGTCAGCACAGAGCTTTACATGGGGCTGGAACACAGGAACTGTGAGATCATGACCTGAGCCAAAGTCAGATGCTTAACCGACTGAGCCACCCAGGTACCCCTCAGTTTGCTAATAGTTTGATGAAGGTTTTTATATCTATCTTCATCAGAGATATTGGCCTGTAGTTCTCTCTCTCTCTCACTCTCTCTCTCTCAGTGTCTTTATCTGGTTTTGTTATCAGGGTAATTAACTGCTGGTAATCAGTCTGTTCAAATTTTCTAGTTTTTCCTGATACAGTTTTAGAAGATTATATGTTTCTAGGAACTTATCCATTTCTTCTAGGTTGTCCAATTTGTTGGCATAAAATTTATCATAATTATCTCTTATTATCCTTTATATTTCTGTAGTGTCGGTTGTTATTTCTCCTCTTTCATTTCTGATTTTCTTTTAGTCCTCTCTGTTTTTAATGAGTCTAAGTATTTATCAATTTTATTGATCTTTTCAATGAACTAGCTTCTGGTTTCATTGATCTGTTTTATTATTATTTTTTAGTTTCTATTTCATTTATTTCTGTTCTAATCTTTATTATTTTCTTTCTTCTACTGGTTTTGTTTATTCTTTTGTTTAGCTCCTTCAGGTGTAAGCTTAAGTTGTTTATTTAGATGCTTTTGAGGTAGGGCTGTTTTTCTATAAACTTATATCTTAGGACAGCTTTTCCTAGATCTCAAAGATTTTGGACTATTGTGTTTTCATTTGTTTCCATGTATTGTTTTATTTTCTCTATGATTTCTTTGTTGACTCATTCATCATCTAGTAGCATGTTATTTAACCTCTATGTATTTGTGTTCCTTCCAGATTTTTTTTTTTTTTTTGGGTGGGGTTTTTTTTTTTTTTTTTTTTTTTAATTTTTTTTTTCAACGTTATTTATTTTTGGGACAGAGAGAGACAGAGCATGAACGGGGGAGGGGCAGAGAGAGAGGGAGACACAGAATCGGAAACAGGCTCCAGGCTCCGAGCCATCAGCCCAGAGCCTGACGCGGGGCTCGAACTCACGGACCGCGAGATCGTGACCTGGCTGAAGTCGGACGCTTAACCGACTGCGCCACCCAGGCGCCCCTGTGTGGTTGATTCTAATTTCATAGTGTTGTGGTTGGAAAAGATGCATGGTATGACTTCGATCTTTTTCATTTGTTGAGACTTGTGTTGTGGCCTACTATGCAATCTATTCTAGAGAATGTTCCATGTACACTTGAAAAGGATGTGTATTCTGCTATTTTAGGATGGAGTGTTCTGAATATATCTTTTAGATCCATCTGGTTTAATGTGTCATTCAAGGTCACTGTTTCCTTTTTTTATTTTCTGTCTGAAGTATCCATTGATGTAATTCGGGTGTTTAAGTCCCCTACTATTATGGTATTACTATCGATTACTTCCTTAATGTTTGTTATTAGCAGCTTTAAGTATTTGGGTGTTCCCATGTTCAATGCATAAATTTTTATAATTATTATATCTTCTTTTTGTTCTCTTTATGATTATATAGTATCCTTCTTTGTTTCTTGTTACAGCTTTTGTCTTAATGTCTATTTTGTTGATATAAACATTGCTATCCCAGCTTTCTTTGCATGTGTCCTTAGCTCTGAAATGAGTCTCTTGTAGGCAGCATATGAGTCTTCCTTTTTCATCTATTCCATTTCCCTATGTCTTTTTTTTTTTATCACCCTATGATAGAGCATTTAACCTTTTGATTAGAGCATTTAAACCATTTACATTTGAAATAATTACTTACAGGTATGTATTAATTGGCATTTTGTTACATGTTTTGTTTTTGTAGTTCTTTGTTCCTTTCTTCTTTCTCTCTTTTCTATCATGGTTTGCTGACTTTCTTTAGTCATATATTTGGATTCCATTCTCTTTATATTTTTCAAATTTATTATAGGTTTTTAACTTGTAGTTGCTATTATGTTTATTATATAATACCTTATGCACATATCAGTCTATATTAAGTTGATAATAGCTTTAGTTTGAACACATTATAAAACTATAATTTATTTATCCCTTTCCCCCTATATTTTAGGTATATGGTGTCATAGTTTACATCCTTTTGTTTTCTGGATCCTTTGATTTTTATCGATATACTCATCTTTACTGCTTTGTGCTTCCTACTTCTTACTCCTTCTTACGTCTTACCTACTTCTTACTCCTGTTTATGGTTTTTCCTGTCCACTCAAAGAGTCCCCTTTAACAATTCTTTACATTAAAAAAAAAATCTTTATTTATTTTTTTGAGAGGGAGAGAGACAGAGTGTGAGGAGGGGAGGAGCAGAGAGAGAGGGAGACACAGAATCCGAAGCAGGCTCCAGGTTCTGAGCTGTCAGCACAGAGCCCCACATAGGGCATAAACTGACAAAAGCGAGTTCATGACCTGAGCCAAAGTTGGACACTTAACTGACTAAGCCACCCAGTCGCCCTTACCCCCTTTAACAATTCTTATAGGTCTGGTTTAGTGGTCATGAATTCCTTTAACTTTTGTTTGTCTGGGAAACTTTTCATTTCTCCTTCTATTCTCAATGTTAGCCTTGCTAGATAGAGTATTCTTGGTTGTAGGTTCTTTTCTTTCAGCACTTTGTATCATGCCACTCTTTTCTAGCATGCAGTGTTTCTGCTCCTAAATCAGCTGTTAGCCTTATGGGGTTTCTTTTGTATGTAAATGTATTCTTTTGTCTTGGTAGTTTAAAAATTCTCTTTATCCTACTTTTTGCCATTTTAATTACTATGTGTCTTGGTGTGGACCTCCTTGGGTTGATTTTGTTGGGTTGTGTGCCTTCTGGATCCAGAAGTCTGTTTCCTTCTCCAGATTCAGTTAAGTTTTCCACTATTATTTTTTCAAATACATTTTCACACCTTTTTCTCTCTCTTCTTCTGGGATCCCTATAAATGTTAATCTTATTTATTAAAAAATGTTTTTAATGTTTATTTTTGAGAGAGAGAGAGAGAATGTGAATGAGGGAGTGGCAGAAAGAGAGGGAGACACAGAATCCGAAGCAGGCTCCAGACTCTGAGCTGTCAGCATAGAGCCTGATGCAGGGCTCGAACTTGTGGACTGTGAGATCATGACCTGAGCTGAAGTTGGAAGCTTAACTGACCGAGCCACCCAGGCACCCCCATAATGGTAATCTTATTATGCTTGATGGTTTCTCTGAGTTCCTTCAATATATTTTCATTTTTTATTATTCTTTTTTCTCTCTCTTCTTCAGCTTGATTGCTTTCCATAGTGTATTTGAAATTTCAGTTATTGAGTTCTTCATCTCTGGTTCTTTTTTACGTTTTCTATCTCTTAAAAAAATGTTTTTTAAGTTTATTTATTTTGAAAGAGAGGGAGAACACACACACAAGCTGGGGAGGGGCAGAGAGGAGAGACAGAATCCCAAACCGGTTCTGCACCATCTCTTTATTGATGGTCTCACTGATGTCCTCCACTCTCTTCTCCAGTCCAGTGAGCATCTTTATGGCCATTACTTTAAATACAGAGAAAGACAGGTATGTTTTCACTCTTATGTGGATCCTGAGAAACTTAACAGAAGACCATGGGGGAGGGGAAAGGGAAAAAAAAAAAGAGAGGGAGGGAGCCAAACCATAAGAGATGCTTAAAAACTGAGAATAAACTGAGGGTTGATGGGGGGTGGGAGGGAGAGGAAAGTGGGTGATGGGCATTGAGGACGGCACCTGTTGGGATGATCACTGGGTGTTGTATGGAAACCAATTTGACAATAAATTTCATATTAAAAAAAATAAATACTCTATCAAGAAAAAAAATTCTCTATTAGTCATATTACTTATCTCTGTTTCAATTAGCTCTCTTCTGAGTTTCTCCTGTTCTTTTACTTGGGACGCATTTTTCTGTCTCCTCATTTTGTCAAATTCTCTGTATCTATGTGTTAGGAAAGTCAGCTACATCTCCCCCTCTTACAAGTAGTGGCCTTAGGAAGAAGAGATCCTGTAGTGCCCTGCAGTGCAATGTCTCTTGCTCACCAGAACCTGATTCTTCAGGGGTTTATCTAATGTGTATTGCATACATCCTACTGTTGTGGGTGAACAACATTTGCCTTCAGTCCAGTCATCTGCAATGGTTTTCTTTGCCTTTTGTGGTAAGATTTCATCTCTGTGTTGCTAGTGGGCCAGTCTGGGGCTGCCTTGGCCTTGTGTTGAGTCAGATAAGACATTTGCCAGAGCTGTGGTAGCTCTGAGCTACAGGGTGTCCCCCTGTATTGTCTTCTGAGAAGCTTTTGTTGGTGGGTGTGGCCTGCAGTTAGACCAGATGTCTGCCCCCAGCCCACTGGTGGGGCATTAGTCAGACTGATATGTGTGGTTATCTTTCCTTTTCCTTAGGGCAGGAGTCACTTTGGAGTGGTGCTCCTGTTTGCACAGTGCCAAGCCTGTGGCACTGCTTTGGATTGACTCCTGCCAAGGGCATGTTGGAGGAAAGAGGTCTGTAGAAGAACACAGGGTCTAGACATGCAGTTAGCAAGGTTGGTGCTGGTCCTTTGAGGGAGAGGCCTTGTACCTGGGAAAACTCTTGCCAAGGCTGGGATGGAGGGCATGTATCTGCAGAACATGGGTAGTAGCAGGGCACACTGTTACCAAGTTAGGTGGAGAGTGTTGGCACTGTGCTGGTTACCATAGGTGTCTGTACATCTAGGTTGGGGCTTTGGGGAGGGAAATGGCACTTGGCCACCAGTCAGATGTTTATGGAGAGGTCACCCAAAGATCCCCGTCCCTCTAGCACATGCTCTGAGATTGATATTTAAAGTGCTAGGTGTTAAAGTTATGGGGATTTGTCTTTCTAGTGTGGGTTCCCCATGCCTGGGGTACCTGATGGGGGTCTGCTCCTCTCTCTTCTTTTTGCCCAGTGGCATCCCTCCCTCCCAGGGACTGTGGCTTCTGGTCACATCTCTATCCTTCCTACTCTCTTTAGTGTGGTCTCTTGTCTATATTTAACTGTGGAGAGACTGTTCTGCCAGGCTTTGGGGCATTTTCTGGGTTATTTACACTGATGTGGGTGTTATCTAGGTGTATTCATGGGACGAGGTGAGTCTAGGATCCTCCACTCCACCATCTTCCTTGGAAGTCTCCACCGAGTTCATCATTTTACAGTTTACAATTCACTCAATTTTAGTATAGTCATGATGTAGAAACTAGATATCTAATCTAGTTAGATGTTGTGTAACAATCACCATGAATTTCAAAATATTTTCAGTGCCCTCCCCAAACTCCATGCCTATTAGCAGTGAATGTCTGTTTCCTCCTGACACTCCATATGCTTAGCCCCGCAGTCCAGTTAACTACCAATGTACTTTCTGTCTCCGTGTTTTTGGCTGTTCTGGATATTTCATTTAAATGGAATCATACAATATGTGTCCTCTGTGTCTGGCTTCTTTTGCTTAACAAAATGTTTTCAAGGTTCATCCAGCCATAACATGTATCAGAACTCTAGTCCTACTTATGGCCAAATAATATTCCATTGCATTGATATTGGCATTTTTCCATCCATTTATTACTTGGTGGGCATTTAGTTTTTTCTACTCTTTGTCAGTTATGAATAATGCTTCTATGAACATTTGTGTACCAGTTTTTTCTAGATGTATGTTTTCAGTTCTCTTGGGTATATGCCTAAAAGTGATAGTTTTGGGTCATATGGTAACTCTGTTTAACTTTTTGAGGAACTGCAAATGGTTTTCCAAGGCAACCGCACCATTTAGGTTCCCAGCAGCAGGTTATGGGGATGTAATTTTTTCCATATCCTTCCCAGAACTTTTTATTTTCCAGTTTCTTGATGTTCTTGTTTATTTCATTTCATTTTTTAAAAAAGATTTTATTTTTAAGTAGTCTCCACACTCAGTGAGGGGCTTGAACCCACAACCCTGTAATCAAGAGTCACATGATCCACTGACTAAGCCAGCCAGGCACCCCTTATTTTGTTTTTGATTCTAGCAATCCATGAGGGTATGAAGGGGTATCTCAATATGGTTTTGATTTTGTATTTCCTTTAATGACTATTGACGTTGAACATTTTTTCTTGTGCTTGTTGGCCACTTGGGGAAATGTCCATACAAACCCATTCTTCACTTTCAATTGGGTTGTTTATATTTTTATGATTGAATTGTATGAGTTCTTTATATATTCTAAACACAAATCTCTTATCCGATATATAATTTGACAATATTTTCTCTGTTTACATTGTCTTTTAATTTTATTGATGGTATCATATGAAGAACAAAAGTTTAATTTTGATTAAGTCCAATTTACCTATTTTTTTGTTTTGTTGTGTCACTGATTTTTTTCCCCCAAAAGCCCTGTATGTTAAGCTTTTTTCACAGAGTGTACTCTGAAATAGGTCAAATAAAGATGAGTCCTGGTAATGGAGCTTTTAAAGTGAGCCATCAGAGAGGCAAATCTCTGGGGATAGGGCTTTTAGGGATCTCCAAATCCATTATGTCTCCTCTGGTGGCTGCTAAATTGCTATTTTTTACAGGTACCATAGTTGTGAAACTGTTGAATTTAAGGCTCCCATAAAGCTGAGGAGAGAGGGATGGGATTAGGGTGTGTTAAAATGCCACCAGACTTATTGTTCTTATTAAGATTCATCTGTTTTTCTTGAATAAACACTTCTCAGAATGTAGTGGGCCTTTAGTTAATTTCCATAGTTCCAATAAATTTATTTTAAGAGTTTTTGTTAGTGTTTTCATTGCTTTTATGGAGGAGAAGATTTTGCGGGGATTGTTACTACATTTGGAATGTCTACATCAAAAAGTGAATTACTGATAAACAGAAAATTTGGATACATCTCAGGAAAATTGCTGGGTGAAAAAAAAAAGTCTCAGAAGGTTACATACCATATGGTTCCATTTACATAACATTCTGTTAATAAAAAAAATTATAGGTATGGATTACAGTCTAGGGTTGGCAAGGGTTATGGAAGTGAGGAGGGAAAAGGTGTGTTTATAAAAGCATAGCAGTTATGAAAGTCCTAGATGGCACCTTCTTCCAATAGAAGGCTATTTCATCTACACTGAAAATCTGTTGTTTAGTGTAGCCACCTTCATTAATTATTTTAGTTAGATCTGGATAACTTGCTGCAGCTTCTATACCAATACTTACTGCTTCACCTGGCACTTTTATGTTATGGAGACAGCTTCTGTTTTGTTTTTTTTTTAATGTTTATTTTTATTTATTTTGACAAAGACAGAGAGAATCCAAAGCAGACTGTGCTGTGAGCATGGAGCCCAACGCAGGGCTTGGGCTCACGGTTTGTGAGATCATGACCTGAGCGGGAATCAAGAGTCAAAGGCTTAACCAACTGAGCCACCCAGGTGCCCTGAGAAAGCTTCTTTCCTTCAGACTCATAAATCAATATCTGCTTGCTTCACATTTTTTTCTGCAGCTTCCTCACCTCTCTCAGCCTTCCTAGAACTGAAGAGAGTTAGGGTTTTGCTCTAGATTAGGCTTTGGCTTAAGGGAATGTTGTGCCTCTTTGATCTTCTATCCAGACCACTAAAATAGCAATAAGGCTGTTTCACTTCCTTATCATTCATGTGTTCAACGGAGTAGCACTTTTAATTTCCTTTAGGAACTTTTCCTTTGTGTTAAAAAGTTAGCTGTTTGGTGCAAGAGACCTAGCTTTTGGCCTATTTTGGCTCTTGACATACCTTCCTCACTGAGCATAATCATTTCTAGCTTTTGATTTAAAGTGAGAGAAGTGCAGCTCTCCCTTTCCTTTGACCACTTAGAGGCCACTGCAGGGTTACTCAATGGCCTAATTTCAATATTGTTGTATCTCAGGGAATAGGGAGAACCAAGGAGAGGAAGACAGGGAAACAGCAGGTGGGTGGAGCAGTCAGAACACACAAAACTTTTATCAATTAAGTTTTCCATCTTATATGCGTGAGATTTGTGGTACCCCAGAACAGTTACTATAGTAACACCAAAGATTATAGACCACCATAACAAGTATAAGAGTGAAAATTCAGAAATATTGCAAGAATTACCAAAATGTGACAGAAACACAAAGTGAGCAGATGCTATTGGAAAAATGATGCCAATAGATAGACTCAGTGCAGGAATGCCACAAACTTTCAATTTTTAAAAAACAAAAACAAAAACAAAAACAAAAAAACACCCCCCCAATATCTGTGAAGTACAGTAAAACAAAGCACAGTAAATCAAAGTGTGCCTGTATTACAAAACTATAATAATTATAACCGTATGCCACTGGCGTAAATATAGACACACAGATCAATGGAACATAGTAGAGAGCCCAGAAAAAAACTCCTGCATATAAAGGCAATCAATATTTGGCAAGGGAGCCAAGAATACCCAACGAGAGAAGGAGAGTCTCTAACAAATGGTCCTGGGAAAACTTGATGTAACCACATAGAGAAAAATGAACAGGATCCTGAGCTTAGAGATCTTATTTTAAATACTTGGTTGTGCCTCACCTTTCTCCAAATCTTCTGAGTCTCCTGACAAGCAATTCGGTTGACTGATTCCAGCTCTCCATCCTTTATCTTCTCTTGAACATTCACAAACACAGCTGGTAGACAGCCAGCATGGAAAAAAGGAAGGACCTGAGTTCCTAGAAAATCAGAAACTGACTATATTAAGAGTCTTCGACATTTCAGAGACCTCAAACATTATATCATAGTTATTTTCATATTGATTCCAGCTGTGATTCAAAATTTCATGATGAGAAATGTATACAGACTTTTGATAAATTTAGATTATATTTTGAAGTAAAATGACATAATCATATCTTTAAATCTGAACCTCAATACTGTGCAAACTGATTCAAATTTAGAGACTGCTTTATTGCTCCTCAAACATATATTAAAAAGGTTTTCAGTAAACACATAGAATCGAGGTAGTGTTTGAGAAAGTACACTTTATTATTACCTTGACATATTTAATATCATAGCTGTGAATTTAAATGTAAGAAAACTTTGACATTTATTAAATTAGCTCAGTGCTCTGATTTCAGATTACTGAACTGTATCTGAACTGAAATGGTCAAAATATAATACTGAAGATAAATAGTATAAATATCAAATATAATATTAAAAATAAATGTATAATGTAATACTAAAAAATCATACTATGTCTTTTGATATATAAAATTTATAATTTCATCACTGGAGGTTTTCTTGGGTTTTATTTTGAACTAAAACTAATTTTTCATTTTCTTCCTCAATTATGCTGAGATGACTTTGTGTTAAGTCTGGAAATCTTTTTATTCAGAGTTCTTAGTATGGGGTGCAGAGATTCCAGATTTAGTGCTCTATGGTGCATAAAAACTAGATTGGAGGACAGAATATATCTCAAGCAGAACAACTGAGATTTTACTTTCCCAGTCCTATGCTTATGGTGGTGTACATGTCGAAAAATGGTGTAGATTTCATCATAAACCATACTTGGGAGGCAAGAGGGTGCACTAGAAAGTGCCCTGATTTAAGAGAGAGGAAACATAGTTCTAATCCCAGTGTTCTTAATAACTGGCAGTGTGACCCTTGCTATATTATTTAAAGTTCTTTAGGTTTAAATAAGAGAAGTATTCTATGATTCTAATTGACAAAAAATCAAGAATCACCTAGTGATTAAAACAATATAAAGGGGTGTCTTGGGTAGCTCAGTCAGTTGAAGGTCCCACTCTTGAGTTCGGCTCAGGTCATGATCCCAGAATCGTGGGATCAAGCCCCACATTGGGCTCTACACTGGGTATGCAGCCTGCTTGAGATTCTCTCTCCCTAAAACAATATAATGATATAAAGAAATTCAAGTTACTTAAAGATTATTTTTAAAATAGAAATTTTGTAATATACATCATATTGTTAAAATCTAGGATATGAGCAGTCCCATTTTACAGTAACGGTTCCAGTCTTAAATGTTTTTCTCAACTCTGTTCAAGGCACTTTGATTGGTGTTATGAAGGATATAAAGATGAAGTTGACCCTATCTCCCCAGCTCTTATGAAACTCACCTTTGAATAGGTGCGCCCTCTCCTCCAAGCTGTTCCCTTTCTTTCAGCGGAAAAACTTGCATCCTAATTCAAATAAAGAATTAAGAAATACATCTCTATCTCTGTGAGATTCTTTTTAAATTTCTTTTTTATTAAGAAATTTTTAAAGTTTTAATTTATTTGAAGTAATCTTTATATCCAACGTGGGGCTCAAACTCATGACCCTGAGATCAAGAGTTATACGCTCTTCTGACTGAGCCAGCCAGGCCAGGTCCCTCTCTATAAGCCTCCCTTTCTTCCTCCAAGGTTGGAAGAAGAAGGGTTGTGGCTCTTGTTCCGGTATGATCCTGGCCCTTGTGCTTTAGTCCATCTCCTCCCTTCTTCTGAGCTTCTGGGCTCAGGCTCCTCATTATTTTCTCAATGGATTTTTTCCCATGCATAGTAAAGTGTTTAAGACTCAAAGCAACCAAAACCATGACCTGAGGTATTCTCTCCTTCACTAGGTACCATCCAAGCTTGCAAAGAAGAGCCCATGCTTGCTGTTTCCACTTCCTCACATCTTACCATGTGAGGGAAGATAGATTACCGTTGACACTGTGTTGTTGTCCTGCTGGATATCTCACATTCTGGATTTTGCTGATTGCTTTTTTATAGGGATTTTAATTCATCCTTCTGGCAGGTCTTTCCTGTCAACTGGAAGTTTGTTCTAATGGCTTAGATTCAGGCAGAACATTTTTGTCAGCGCAGGTTTTATAAGAGCATGAATTTTTTAAATTGTTTTTTGTGTTATAAGAAGGGCTGTGAGGCTTGAACTTGCCTGTGTCCTTTAGTGGCTGAGTATACCTATATTTGGCACGTGGCAAAGCTTCATCTCACTCATTCTAATTAATTCTTTCTTGGCTTCTGCCCCCAAGCAAATCTTCAAATCTGAAACTTCTTGCAAAATACCACCAGTGACCAAATCAAGTTTCTGTGATGTGACATGGTTGGCTGTACCCTGAAGCAATACAGGGAAGATGTGTTACAGAACTGATTACTGTGGTGAGAGACTGGGGTTCAGTCCAGCAGGGAGCCCTCTGAAGATCCATGTACAAGGCCCTGCACAGCTGTCCCTTTCTTGAAACTGGGATGCTGTAGCATAGATCTACCAATTCCCATCATCCCTTGCTTAAGGACTGTTCTGGGGACATGCACTTCCCCTTGAACTCCTGTGCTGTTGCAAGAGCACTGCCAAAGAGAACGATCTTTTAAGAGAAAGCCTTGAGCCAGAAAAGCAAAGTGGCCTGTTATCATGGTCTGGGAGTGCCTGCCATAGCTTCAGCTGAAATCAGAAGTTGGTGTGACATGGGACACCCCATGCATCTACCAGTGTCTCCAAATCTGATCTGACTCCTAGAGTCTCAAATACACTGACAGCGCTGTCCACTTAGTCAACCATGACAGAAACATCTAATTGCCCTTCTTCATTCTATTTTTCCTTTTGGTAATATGGAGAGCTCTTGGGGTGTGGGATGAGTGAAAAGACTAAGCAGTAGGTGTCCAGAGAAAAGGGGATTGGAAACGAGTTTAGGCATGCAGGGAGAGAACCCTGACCTCTGAAAGCTGAATTTCTGCCATTTCTAGGAATACTTGGGCTGAGGTAGACCTGAATGACAAGGATGTGATGAGTGTGTGTGTGTGTGTGTGTATGTGTGTGTAAAGCATCTCAGGGGCACATTTGTTTGTGAAAAATCATTACCTAGGATTACATGGAATTTAACTTGTGGGTGTGAACTTATTGTGGAAGGAGGGAGATTTGAAATGACCACCATTACAATAAAGCCTGCATGCTGTTGTGAATTGCCTGTATTTGAATACAGGAAGCCTGGACATGTCTATTTTAAAATATGTTAGTTTATTTCTATTTAGTAATAGATACCGAGTTTTAGCTGGGCACAGAGCTACCCCTTTAATGACTATTTCCCAGTCGACCTTGCAGGTGGATATGGTGATAAGATTAAGTTCTCCCCAGTGAAAAATGGCAAAATTATATAAAAGTCAATTAAAAAAGGAATTGTTTGCATTTCCTCTTTCTTCTTTCCTGCAGGCCACAATATAGATATAATTCTAGTGAGTGTGCTTTGCCTGTGAAGATGAGGACAACTCACTAGGAGTCGGAGGAAAAATGATAAAGGAACCTGGACTCATGAAGAACCTTACTGGGCAGAACCACCTTGCCAGCCCTATTACTACTCACTTCTGGACTCAATGGGCAGAAACAGGTTTCCATCTTTGATCTTAGGGGCTCTTTGGCACAGAAGTTTGGCTTATACACTAACACAATATCCAAGCAAGAATCTTGGGAGATAGTCTATAGTCCTTCCTTTCTCATATACCCGATGGCTCTCTGCATCCCCAAACATACAATTATAGGTCCAGCTCAATCTCTTTAACCTTTCATATCTGTGTCTTCCTAGTCAAGCCCACCGCTGCCGCCCCTACTGAGGACCACATCATCTCACTGGACTACAACAGCATTCCCTTAACCATTCTTGCCCCCACAGTCTTGCACTGTCAATTCATTCAGGAGAAGAGTCTCAAGAAAACAAATTCAATTGTGTCAAGCCCCTACTTAAAAATTCTCAATAAATTCACACTCTATGCAAAAACTCCTTGCCATGGCATACAAAGCTTCCATGATCTGATCCTAACTAACCAACATTGCCAGGTTGTTTTCATTCCAAACTTCCCCTCAAATCCTAGGATCTGGTCAAAACAAAATACATGCTGTAACCTGAACATTCCCATTGTTGGAACTATTACTGTCCGTAGGAAATATATCTCTTTATTGAAGGTATTTTCTTAACTGTCTTCCTCAACATATTTATCCCCCAACTTCATCTATTACAAATGATGGCTATCCAGACAGGAATATCTGCCAGAGATATCGGAAAATACTGCGTTTTCCCCCTAGGGTTTGTAAGTTGGTAGGGTGTGGGTATTGGGCATCCTGGGAATAATTTTGGCTGCCATGTCATAAAATCTAGCCTGACAGATGATACAGTAGAGATTGCGATTTATACAATATCTGTCTTCAGCATTCTACAAAAAGGAATCTGTAAATTTTAATGTGATACATGTTGACCCAGAATAAAAGACTATCTCTCCTGGGCACTCTCTCTCTCTTTTTTTAATGTTTATTTTTGAGAGAGAGAGGAGAGAGAGGAGAGAGAGGAGAGAGAGGGGAGAGAGAGAGAGAGAGAGAGAGAGAGAGCGAGCATGAGAAGGGAAGGGGCAGAGAGAAGGAGAAAAAGAATCGCAGGCTCCAGGCTCCGAGCTGTCAGCAGAGCCTGACACGGGGCTCAAACTCACAAGCTGTCAGATCATGCCCTGAGCTGAAGTCGGATGCTTAACCAACTGAGCCACCCAGGCACCCGTCTCCCAGACACTCTTGCAGTTAAGTGTGGCTACGTGGTTAAGACCTGGCCAGTGTCATGTGACTGGAAGCGATGTATGCAACTTCCCTTATAGGCAAGGGTCGTGTCCTCCCCCTCCCCTCTTCCTTATAGTTGGAATATGGACATGAGTGTAAACCAGCTTGGACCATGTGGACCAAAACTATACCCTAAGGATAGCAGAATGGGAAAACAGAGAGCCTGTCCTCACATGGCTTTTTAGAAGAGGGGCAACATAACAGACTGGAGTTTTATAGGAGAATCCTCTATCTTATTAAAACAGCTCTAGGGTCTCCACATACATACAACAACACCTAGATCATAACTAGTGTATAACTGAGAGGAAAATATTGCCCCATGGAATCTTCTCTATACAAAGACAGCCATAAGGACATTGAGACTCTGATCAGACTGTGCCTTGAAGTAAGAGCCATTGCTATTTGCTAGTTACCTCAGAATTAAGGAATAGTTTTCTCTCCCCTCCCTCAACACTCTGGACTAAGATATGGTGATTTCAAGCTGCTAAAATTGCTTTGGAGGTGAATCTATAAACTGTTAATTCCATTGCAGAGGTGACCATCCAGAGTAGGAATAGTTACTGAGAAAATATGTCTCAAAATGGTGGAAATGATATGCTACAATATCTGTTCCTTACCCACCCTGTGTCTAAGGCATGTTTAGTCCATAAGGTTAAAGAGACAAGGAACTGGAGCTGATGGAATAGATACGGGTGACAGGATGGCCCAGAGTCAAGGAAAGGACACAGAACCTATTGCCAATATGGTTCTCTAAGACTTGGCAGCTTCGATGACCACCATTTTTCTCCTTCATCAAAAAACAACAAACAAAAACCTAGTTTGTACATATTTAACCATTTGATGGTTCTAAAAGTAGCTTATCAATTCTCTTAGGATTGCTAGTTACATTCTCTAGAAATAATTTTTCCTAATACTTTCCTGCTCCATCATATTTGCTATAATGAATATTTCTTGAAATTAGTTGTAATGATGAAATGGTGTTGTTGAAGACGTGGGTGAGATCTGATGGGAGGACAGAGGCAAAGTGAAACAGCTAAGAAACAACATAAAATGATCCCCAAAGTTCAAATGTAGGCAGACTAGAGATGTCTACATTCTGGTGACCACACTTCAGAAAGTTAAAGACAAACTTTCTTTTAAAGTTTAGTGGACTGGGGCACCTGGGTGGCTCAGTCGGTCAATCATCTGACTCTTGATTTGGGCCCAGGTCATGATCTCACGGGTTGTTGAGTTTGAGCCCCACATTGGGCTCTGTTGCTGACTGCATGGAGCCTGCTTGGGATTTTCTCCCTCTCTCTCTAAAATAAATAAACTTAAGAAAATGAAAAAAAAAAGTTTAATGGACTAATATAAAGCTGCAAACTTTTTACAAATTTCTAACTTATGAACATTAAAACAAGTTCCATTAAATAATTTTACAATTCATTCGTCCATGTTTTATATATTTTCCTCATTTCAGTACAAATTGATAAAAATGACATCAGGCAAAGCACTGGTTTCTAGTTTACTGAGCAGTGAGTAGCAAATTGATTATATTTTAAATAGATTTCTTATGGGTAGATGCCCTCTTCCAACCACCTATTAACCTGGTCATTAGGAGATAAATACCTCTTGCTACTTAGGTATATGTCTAATAAAAAGCTATGATATTGGCAGTTTGAAACATCTGGAACCTATATTTTGTTTTGAATTCTCATTATACACAGTTGTCCTAGATAGTAATCATATGCATAACATATATGCAGAAAGAGGATTCTAAGTCGGTCTAGAAAAATTTACAGGCTATAAGCATCTATTCATTTCTTTACACCACTTACATTTACTTAACTATTCTTTTTGTTAATGTTTATTTATTTTTGAGACAGAGCACGAGTAGGGGAGGGGCAAGAGAGAGGGAGAGAATCCCAAGCAGGCTCCACAGCTGTCAGCACAGAGCCCAAGAGGGCTCTAACTCACGAACCATGAATTCACGATTTGAGCCAAAATCAAGAGTCGGCCGCTTAACTGAGCCACGCAGGCGCCCCATAGTTACTTAACTATTCTTGTGTTAATCATCATGAAGAAATTTGCACTGCAGAAATGTCAAATTTGTCTCAGTTGTGAGGTACCCATTAATATTCACATCCCTTTCAGATGGTAAGTATATAATATCTCTTTAGCTCTATTTTGGGAACAACTTAATAATGCTCTTCTCCCCTTACAAACATTTGAGCAATATGCCTTGTGAAAAAAAAATGTAAATTCCTTTTGTAGAAGTGTTCTTGGGACTCTGTCACAAGTGTTCTTATCCTGGGTGTGTGGAAGAACTTCAGAAGTGTCATAACACCCTTAAAATTATGAAAACATGAACATGTACA
Organism: Panthera uncia; assembly: GCF_023721935.1. Taxonomy (NCBI): domain Eukaryota; kingdom Metazoa; phylum Chordata; class Mammalia; order Carnivora; family Felidae; genus Panthera; species Panthera uncia. Next base: position 27,891,932 of record NW_026057576.1, on the reverse strand, counting down.
TTTTTCTGGGCAATGAGTCAAAAACTTTCAACACATTCATCAGGTCCAGGTACAAAGCAGAAAAAACATTACAACTAGATGAGAAAGAAAGGAACTATCATTTAAATTTAATCCTAAACCCAAATTAAGCAAATTATTTGCTAAATTAGTCTTTTATCCTTCTGAAAATGCCAGTGACACTTATCAGTTGAAGTATGTAAAATAATTTGGATTCTCTGAGCTTTTCAGACATAGAGATACAAAAAAATAATTAAGATCCTTCTAAATCTCACAAAGAAGAGCCCCTGCAAACAATATTTTATTGAGCATTTGCTAAAAGGTGTGTCAATTAATTGTAAAACTGAGACAAAGTTGCTTTCCCATCAAGAAGGGACTTCAACATTGCTAGCTGGGTCACTTGCTGCACAAGCAAGAGTAATCTACATTTATCAGAAACACTAAATTAAGAGTTCAGAAGGCCTGGGTTCTAGTGCCATTTTTATTTGTAACTAACCATATACAAATCACTTATCTATAAAATAATGGTTAACATCTATTCCCTAATTCACAAATATATCATGAAACCAAAATTCTTCCCCCAAAAAACTTCTTTGTAAACCACGATATTACTGCTAATTAGCTTATACTTAACTCGAAGGATGAAAATGACAAATTACAGAATTTGTCTTTTATCAATTAGTTGCATACCTTAATTCTGCAGATGGATAATCTGGTTGAGATCAGCACTGTCCTACTTCAACCTAACAAAACAAAAAGCTATCAAAAAGAAGTTACTGGTGAAGAAATTTGGCCAAAAAATAACACTATTAAGAAACAGCTTTCTAAGCTGAGACCAGTGCTTATAACAACATCCCTGATACCACAACGAACAAACAGTAGCTTTAGGCCACTAGAGCACGTTTACTGTTTTGAGGGAAGACATTCTTAGGAACATATTGCTAGAGCAAGAATCTTATTTCACTAGAAATAATGTTAAACAGGAACGTCCTATGGACTCTTCAGATGCCCAATGAAAATGGCTAAGAAAACATCTGTGTGCTTGTTTTTTTAAATCCTTTTCTCTCTCCCTCTCTTTTTTCATTCAAAATTCAGTTCCCTATCCTGGAGCACACTTCTCAGTACTGTGCCATGGTGTAAAAAATGCTGGCATTCGGCTACTAGAGAATAAACAGAAGAGGAATTAACATGTTGAACAAAGATGCAGAAAGAGGATTCTACGTCGGTATAGAAAAATTTATAGGCTATAAGCATCTATATTATGTACACCATTTATCACGGATATGCATTGTGACAATCATATGTATCAAGAGATCCTCAAAAGGTAAGCACCTCTATTTCTCTGTATTTAACAAGATCAATTTTGTGTGATTTAGTCTCTATTTCTGGATTTTCCCTTACTTTATGGTGATACAAAAACAAGCAAAGAGACAAAAAACAAAGACTGCAGCATGGTTCACAGAGAAATACCCTAATAAAATAACCATGTATATATACCACTGCTAGGGAAATATTTTAGAGGAAACATACTTTCACTATTGGCCCCAAATGCCATCATCCACTTATGTTCTTTAACTGTCAACTTTTAATACAAAAATACCTTCAAGCTGATAATCACATACAGTGACTGACAAAACTTGATAGAACATTTCAATGCTACACAAAACAGCTCCATACACAGCTTAAAGTTTTAAAGTTCTCTGCTGGCACTTGATTTTAGAGTTGATAGACACAGTAACCACTGATCTCAATAAAATATTCTTTTTAGCTTAAACGTATTTTCAAAACCAGTATTACCTCACAAAAACAGTAAAGAATAAATCACTTCCTGCTGAAGAATCCTCTAAGATGAACACCAAAACTATACAGCCAAAATATTTTAGGAGAGCATATAAACTTTTTAAGACTAGGAATGACCAATGGATAAAAATTTACATTACTCAAGCATATGTCCAGTGAACAAAAAGATTGTTCCTTTGATTCAATGAAGCATGTACAAGAGATAGATTAAAAATATGATCTTACAAAGCAAGTTACTTTTTCTTTTTCTTTTTTTTTCTTTGGTTTAGAAGGGTGTTTAAATAATTGGTGACACTACCAGAATGGATGTTTTTTAAGATAGAAAAATGGTCACTTTTAGAAAATACATTTTATATTCCAAAATTAAAAGTGAAATTTCTTTTAAAGCAGTAGAATCCTGATTTTTTTTTTTTTTTTACTTTCTGTGATCTCTTAAGACCATTCTGCACATTATCAAAACGAAATCTCTATTTTATAACCTCTATATATATCCGATTTTTTCCTTTGCATTGAGGAGAAAACCAAACCAAATTGAACAAACAAACTGTATTAACTTATAATACTAAAAACTGGCTAGTTCAAAACTTGGGAAATCTACTTTCATTACTCTGAAAGAAAATATAAACCTTCAACTCCCTACAAACAACTTCTAGTCCAATTTTATACTATGAAAATTAAAAAGTTAAATTCCTTGCAGCACTAAACAGAATTATGAAGTTAACAGAAGACTAAGGTAGATCGTTAAAATATAAACAGTGTAACTAACCAAAACAATCCACTGGTGCAACAAATACTCAAACAATGAAAAAAAACCACCAAGCATTCTAATCAATTATATAGTTTGTTTTTTGCATATTTTAATCTCAACTTTTAGCACAGTAAATTATTATATAGTTTGATCTCCTGGACTGTTAAAATTTTGTAACATTACATTAATAATTCAAACATAACCCTTTCTAAACCAAATCTGCAGTCCTAATCAACATTTTTTTTTTTTTTTTGGAAAAGGAAAGGATATCTTTTAAAGATACATTCCATAGCAGTAGAAACATCTTAGTGATTCAAAATATTTACAAAGAACCCTGCTGATCCTGTGCATTTCGCTGAGGTGCTACCTGCACCCAGACTTCATCGTCAGAAAAAGAACTTGAACTTCCTGACTCTGAGTCCAGCTCACTGAATCCATCTAAGTCCCATTCAGTACTAGATTCACTCCGTGCATCGTCTTCCTCAGTAATGAAACTCTGCCCAGGTTCAAGGCAGGAAGGATAAACGCGAGCACAGAGGCAAATAAAACCAGAGTCAAACTGCAAAAGACCTAACATGGTACCTATGTTAATCCACTGGTCTTCCCTGGTATCGTATTCGTAAACAGTCACCCGGTTTTTTTTCCACTGAGGGGTGGTAGAAGTGATGAGAAGCAACTTTTGGCCATGATTGACAATCTGGTAGTTGTGGGTCTCTGAGTCCAAGGGAATATTACTAATCCGCCTCCATTCTCCCCTGGCTGGGTTATAGACCTTCATGACTGGAATGTCACAGATACAGTAGATCTCGTCGTTGAAGACACAGGCTTCCTGAAAGTCACTACGTTTAAGAGAAGCACAGTTCAGCCACATATTATGGCTAGGATCATAGCACAGCATGCGCTTACTGTTCACAGCATAAAGATAGTTCTGAACCACTATTAGTTCAAAGGAATAGAAGGAATGGGGCACAGGAGCCACCAGTGCCCACTGGTTTCTCTGAACACTGTAGCATTCCACTTCCTTCAATTTAACGCCGGTAATCGGGTCTCGCCCACCCAAGATGTAGATGTAGCCATTGAGGTAGGCCACATCCATGCCCTCGCGACACAGCAGGCGGTCGGCAAGCTGCTGCCAACTATTCTGGGCTGGCTTATACACCCACAGGTCTTTCCGGGGCTGGGCAGCCAGGTAGATGTCATGGTCTGGAGAGACACAGACAGCTGAGGAAGTGATAGTCTTAGTGTGAGCCAAGCTGGTTAAAGGGGATGGCATTGTGTAAATGTCCCCTGAGTATGGGTCATAGCAGAGAAAGGGGTCTCTAGGGTGTCCAAAGAAGATCACCATCTCCTTGGCACACATACCCAGTCTCTGAGGTGGATTTTCTGCTACAGATACAACAGAGCTGCTGCTGCTCTCTGGCTTTGGTACCACAGACTTGTACAACATGTCACCATATCGCATCTGCAGGGCCCCTTCGATAAGGTCCAGACAGTACTTCTTCACAATGGGCTTGGTCAGCAGCCCTTCCAGGTAATCCTGATCTTCATCTCTGAAGTGTGTCCAGCGGACACACTTGAAGACTTCCGCAGCGTTGGGACCGCGCTCCTTGGGAGCCGTCTCTAACCACTGCATTGCTACATGACACACTGTCCGCTCACTCTCTATGTCTAGACTATCCAGACGCAGCACGGCCAACAGCTGGGCCAAGCTCAGGTCTGCCAGACTCTCCTCCCGAACTGAACCCATCCGGCTGAGCTGCTTGAAGTTGTGGGCGATGAAGGACTGGGCCTGTGATCGCAGCTTGTGATGGTCGAAGGCATCAGCGAACTTGAGGATGGCAGTGCAGTTGGCCAGGTCAAGGCGGCGGGCTAGGAAGGAGGCACAAGCTTCCCGCACGTACTCGAGCTGCAACATGTCAGAGGCCGCGTAAAGGCGTTGCACGTTGGCCTCACTTAGCGACACGCGACCTGTGTAGCAGTAGTCGACCAGCACCTCGAAGGACTCGGCATCCACATCATGCATGGTCACGCTCGCCTGCTGGCTCTCGTACATGCCACCTGTGAACATGCTCTTGAAGTAGGGACACGCGGCAGCCAGCACGTTACGGTTGCAGGAAAAAAGGCGGCCGGTGCCAGGCCCGCTGCCAGGTGTCACCACCTCGATGGTCACATCACATAACAGCCGCGCGTCGTAGAAAGACTTCAGCTGTGCCAGCAGAGCTGCAGAATGAGCCGTGTCCTTCAGCTCCTCCGGGCCCGTGAAAAAAGCCGAAACCGAAGGCTTGGAAATCCTCTTGGGCCTCCTCCCGCCGCGGGGACTGGCCAGGCGGCGAGAGCGCGGAGCTTCTTCCCGGGACTGCATGATGGAGATGGCGGCGGGGTGCGAGGGCGAGAATGGGTGCAAGAACCGGGCTCTGGCTCCTCCTCGCCCTCTTCTCGCTGGCGCTAGATCGCGGCGTCCCTGAATAAGCAGGGGCCGCACTTACTTAACTCAGCTCTACGCCGCGGTGCCGCCTCCCTTTATCGCGTAGACAGTGCCTGACTCACCCTTTTCCAGTTCCGCGCCCTTTCTCCGTCTCAGCTACCTTACAAGACCGGCTGGACCGAACCGAGAAAGCCGCCACTGCCGCGCTGGCAATACCGGTAGGCGTCCACGAGAACTACAACCCCCAGGCTGCCTTTCGTGCCTCGAGGCACGCTGGGGCCCTCCAGAATATAGGGGATAGGCGGATGGACCGAAGCCGCTGTGCATGTTGGGAGTAGTAGTTTGAGTGATATCGCGAGGTTTCTTAGGGCGGACTGTTTTAGTTAACAGAATTTGAAAGCGTTAATTCTTCAGGGTTTGTTGGTTTGGAGAATTGGCTTTGAAGTTCCAGGGCAAGATCTCTGTTTTAGTATTCGTTATGTGACTACTCTCTGAGAACTTTTTCGTCTTTATAAAATGGGGATAATGGTTTTCATAGGATTGTGGGAGTGAAATGAGATAAATTGCATAGGACGCGTCAATACATATTTGTTGATTACAATAATTACATGCTGAACACCGTACCTAGAATATAGATTCATTGTTAGCCTTTCTTTTGGAATTTATTAAAAAATAACGTACCCGCATGTGAAACCGTGAGCAATTTCTGCAAGAAAACTTCCAGTTCTTAGTGTCGCTTCTTTTGAAAGGTTCCGAAGGTTATTACAATATTTTCAATACTAAACGATATCCGTAGGTTCATTAGGATGTCTCAAAGATGAGGTCCTAGAGGATCACATACAGGTGGCCTCAAAAATGCAAAGCAGGCACATAAAGAGGTGGGTTATCTCACCAAATATTTCCTCCTGGGGAGCAAGATTATTTTCATAAAGTTCTTAATATTAGTGTTTTCAAGTCGTCTAATACTGCTCCTTTCATTTCCTTTCCACAAATCAGTTGAAGACTATGGAATTGTCTTTATTAAGGAGTTTAAACGAGAATTTTAAAATAAAATATTTAAACAGACCTTGTATTGTACTAAAGCACAAGATCCTCAGAGCTTCCTATTCGTACATGTCCTGATATTTTGAATTAATATAGTTCAGTCTATGCTTTACAAAAGTGTTTTATATATGTATTGACTAAGATTATTAAATTGTTAAAATCAAGTGCTTAAAGATTGAGATTTGTTCTGTTTTAGAGAAGTTTTACTTAAAAAGTATGTTGCTTTTGCCGCTAGCTTGTCATGTGTTACCACAACTTAATGAAATCTTTAGTATTACATTGATAGGTGGATAACACATAGCAGGAGAATAACAATTGTTTTGCTCTCTTTTCCTATTAGCTGAAGAGCTTCTACTGGAAATACTCCAGGGCTCTGGGCTCCTGTACCTTTGTTGGGTATCCCTCTGATACATTTGAGAGAATAAGCTCATTAGTAACACTGATTGCTTCTCCCCTGCCCTAAAACAGCTGGGGAAAAAAGCAATTTACAATTTTTTTATATTGGTAAAATATGCATTAGTTACCGTTTGAAACAATTCTTTAAGAGTACATTTCTTTGACAGTAAGTACATTCATGTTGTTTTGCAACCATCACCACCATCCATCTCCAGAACTATTTCCACCTTGCAGAACTGAAGCTTGTCCTCATTCACAGTAACTCGCCTTTCCCCCTTCTCCCAAACCCCTGGCAACCACCATTCTACTTTTTGTCTCTTTGAATTTGACTGTTAGGTACTGTGTATCAGTTCAGTGATTGATTTTTAACTTCCTTATATCTGCTCTTTGTTAGTTGGTTTAGATAACCTTTTACAGAATCCAAAGTATTTAGTTGGTACTGTGCCCGAAATTCTAGAGCAGTGCTGCCACAGTAGGTCATGATGCTGCAAACATTTCATGTCTGTGCTGATAAGGTAGCCAGAAGCCACGGATAGCACCTGAGTACTTGAAATGTGGCTAATGCAACTGAGGTACTGAATTTAAAATTTTAGAAACCCAGCATTGGTATCATTGCAATTCAATGGGGAGAGGAAAGTCTGTCCAACAAATGGTGCTGAACAACTGGTGCACAATGTAAAAAAAAAAAAAAAATCTGACTCTGAGGTATGCAAAGATTTTAGGACACAGGAAACACCAATCATTAAAAAAAAATGGTAAAATGAACTTTGACAAAATTACAAGGTTTTGCTTATCAGAAGCAGTGAAAAAAAAAAAGGTAAGTCATATATTGCTATGCTTGCCCTTTTTTTCACTGCTTTTGATAGGCAAAAGCTATATATATATATATATATATATATATATATATATATATATATATGTAATTCACAAATCAGTGGTCAATAAAAACATGAAAAAGCTGCTCATTGTCATTCATTCTCAGATGTATGCAAATTAAATTCATGAGAAAACACTGCATACCCATGAGAATGGCTAAACTTAAAAAGGTCAAAAATGCTAATGTTGGTGATGATAGAGACAGGGTGTTGGTAGGTTCTCTTTGGAACCTTTATATACTAATCATAGGAATATAAATTGGTATACCCATTTTACCTATTTATTTAAAGACTTTATTTTTTAAATTCCTGCCACAACTTCATTAACAGCACTAAAATAAAGTCCTCTATTTTCTGTGTTTCCTCAAGATTTCTTACAATTTGCATAATCCTTTACAATGGACTCCATATTCTTCTTGACAGGAAGATAAAAGAACTGTTTTTGCTTGGCAATTACACCTCAGTCATCAACAATCATGGTTTTAGTTCTTCAGAAATGTTTTTTTTTCCAACATTTATTTATTTTTGAGAGACAGAGACACAGCATGAGTAGGGGAGGGGCAGAGAGGGAGACACAGAATCCAAAGCAGGCTCCAGGCTCTGAGCTGTCAGCACAGAGACCGATGCGGGGCTCGAACTCATGAACTTTGAAATTGTGACCTGAGCTGAAGTCGAATGCTTAACGGACTGAGCCACCCAGGAGCCCCTAGTTCTTCAGAAATGTTTAACTTCAACTCTGCTCATGAATGTTTCCAACAGCAGGATCTACTCTGGCCCTTTTCTTCTGAGGAGGCTGAAGTGTCTCACTGGTACTGCCACCATTTCCATTTCTGGGTGACTTCAACATTCCTTTCTTACAGATCAGACATCCTCTTCCATGGGGCAACGCCTCTCACCTTTCCCTCTGAATGTTGCTCCTGATTGACTTTGTGTGTATGCGCATGCGTGTATGTCTCATGGACTTCTGGAAATTGTTTCTGTGGACTGGTTTCCATGGATTTGAGTACTCTGCTTTCTGGAACCCCTTCCTCCCAGTTTTCGTTCCAAAATGAATACACCTGTGTAACCCTACTCAGCTTAAGAAATAAAACATTGCCAGCAACCTGGAAGCACCCTCCTCCATATCCTTCTAATCATTATTGACCACCAACACAAGAATATGCTTTTAAAGACCATGTCTTTTAATTTTTTGACTGTTTGTAGTAGTTTGCTGATTTTAGATCCCTTGACTCAATTTCAAAGTCAATTAAAAATATCTCTAAGTTGGGGCATCTGGGTAGCTCAGTTGGTTAAGCATCTGACTCTGCATTTTGGCTCAAGTCATGGTCTCCCGGTTCATGGGATCAAACCCCGCATCAAAACAAACAAAATAAATAGACTTTTAAAAAAGAGGAAAAATATCTCTAAGTTTATTTACTTATTATTTATTTTTTAAAAATGTTTATTTATTTTTGAGAGAGAGAGAGCACACAAGCAGGGGAGGGGGAGAGAAAGAGAGGGAGAGACAGAATCTGAAGCAGGCTCCAGGCTCTGAGCTCTCAGCACAGAGCCGCATGCAGGGTTTGAGCCCATGAACAGTGAGATCATGACTGAGCCAAAGCCGGATGATTAACTGGCTGAGCCACACAGGTGCCCCTATGTGTTATTTTTTAAAGTTTATTTACTTTGAGAGACAGAGTGCGTGTGTGAGCAGGGGAGGAGCAGAGAGAGAGGGAGAGAGAGAATCCCAAGCAGGCTCTGTGCTATAAGTGTGGAGCCCAATTCAGGGCTCGATCCCATGAATGGAGATCATGACCTGAGCTGAAATCAAAAGTCCGACACTTAACCCATCGAGACACCCAGCCACCTGTAAGTTTATTTAAAAAAAACGTTTATTTATTTTTGAGACAGAGAGAGACAGAGCATGAACGAGGGAGGGTCAGAGAGAGAGAGGGAGACAGAGAATCTGAAACAGGCTCCAGGCTCTAAGCTGTCAGCACAGAGCCCGACGCAGGGCTTGAACTCACGAACCAAGAGATCATGACCTGAGCCGAAGTTGGACGCTCAACCGACTGAGCCACCCAGGTGCCCCTAAGTTTATTTTTTAAATAAAGTTTGTTATTTCTTGGTCTTCTAAAGGTATTGTGCGTATGAGGCAATAAACGTTGGCTTTCCAGTTTTTTTTTTTTTTTTTACAAAGAACCCTGATTTATTATTGGCTTATTAGTTGATTCCTAACATTTTTCTACTAACAATTAAAAGATGTCAAGTTTATCTTCATAGTGTGAGAGGCTAATCAGTCTATCTGAATGAAGCAGGATTACAGGTTTAATTGAAACTCATTGTCCAAAAATAGTATGCATGACAACTGAAAGTACTCACTGAATAATAGAGATCCTAGATTTTTGCTATTCCAAGTGGTGTTTGTTAGTCAGTAGTACCTGCCATGACCTGGGACCTTGTGGAAATGAAATGAATTGTGGAAATGCAGAACGACAGGCCCTAGACCTTCTGAATTAAAATCTACGTCATGGCAAGATCCCCAAGTGATTTGTACATATATAGAGGTTTGGAAAAAAAGAGCATCCAAGATTTTAATAGGTTCATAGTTCCAACTTTTGATTTTTTCCCTCCAAATAAAGTGTGTGCTTGAAGGAAAAGCCAGAGCTGGAGGACGAGGGAAGGGCAAAGACCTTGGTGGTTCTAAGGTCTGGGCTTCCTTCCAGGAAGGTGGAGCCTTTCTTTGGCTGAAGAAGTACTTTTCCTTTTGCCCTCATTCCCTCTTAGAGCCCACCCTTCCTTGGCATGTATAGAGTGTTAACACTGATCACCAAATGAATAAATAGTAACAAATCAATATCCTTTTCTACTGCTTTCCCTCTTATAATTTTTCACTTTCTTAGTGAAGTTTTGCAGAAATCATGTTTTGGGGTTTATGTATTTACTGGTTTTCTTCTGGGGAAAAAAAGAATTATGAAAATGATGTGATCTAACACTTGACATAGCATAGCTTATTAGACCATGTTCATTTTGCTTTGATTCACACAATGTTTTAATATTTACATTTTCTTGGATAAATGTTTCTGTTATGTAAAATACGTGACAACAAAATTTAGTTTCTGTGTTTCTAACCTTTACCCTGAAACTCCCTATTTAATTGAACATTATTTCAAGTTAAATCAGATTCTCCAGAGACATCAATTATTTTAGAGGGCAATGCCTACTCCTAGGGAGATAATAATGATACTGATTCAAATAAGATTAAATTATCTCTCAACTCAGAGAAAGTGAGAGGAAAAACAAAAGAAAGCTTTCTTTAAAGAATGCCAGCTATTAATGTAGAAAGAATGAGAACATCACCATTTTGTAACTCCCAGTGGAACAGCTGATTCAGGCAAAGCAAGCATCATTAACTGATATTAAATCAATGAGATGAAAGGTCATCGGGTGTATTAGTTACATATTTAGTGTAAGAAATTACGCCCAAATTAGCAGCTAAAAACAACATTTACTCAATTTCTAAGAATCAGGTATCCTTGAGCAGCTCAGTGGTGTGCCTCTGGCTCAAGGGTCTCATGAAATTGTAGTGAAGCTGCTGACCAGGACCACTGTCATTTCAAGACACCTCTGGGGCTGAATGATCTGCTTCCAAGCTCATACATGTGCTAGGAGGCAGACTTTAATTTCTTGAGAGCTGTTGGAACATGGTCCTCAGTTCTGTCACACAGCGCAGGCTATTCTATAGAGCTGCTCACATCCCCTTGCTTCCGCCTGTGTTGTTAGAGTAGGAAGTTAGTTAGGTTTTAACAGAATGCCTGTAGGCCAGCAAAAGGGGAGTCATGGCCAGCTCCCGGGGAAAGTAGAGACCTGTCCTGGCAGCACTCCAGAAACAAAGCCACAAGAAGCTGGATCAAACCAGAGAGGCCCAAGACCAGGAAGACCAGAAACCTTGACCAAGTAAGGGAGAAAAGGCACAAAAACCTGCCCCCCCACAAATCGCCTCCCCAGGCAATAAATATTCCACCAGCTTTCGTTTGAGCTCACCTGAGTGTACTCTCACTTTCATAAACTTTCCTACTTGCACTGTTCAACTGTTGTGTCTGGTCTTGGATTCTTTCTTGTGATGAGGCCAAGAGCCTCTGGTGACATTCTGGAGACAGGCTGGGTGGAGGTCTCAGGGCCCCAGGGTCTCCCCAATCTACCCAGCAACAGTGTGCGTGGCCAGAAAGAGAGGCAGAGCCAGAGAGCCTGAGCCAGAGGCAGGTCTCTTTACAACCCAATATTGGAAGTGACAATCCTACCACTTCTATACATTTTATTTGTTAGAAGATAGTCCACAAATCCAGTTCATGTTCAAGGGGAACAGATTACAAAAGTGCACGAAGGCCAAGAATGAGGTCACTGGGGTCATCTCAGAAGCTGCCTAACACTAAATGAAGAATGAAATGTTTTTTTTTTTTTAAACATTTATTTAGTGTTGAGAGGCAGAGAGAGACAGAGTGTGAGCAGGGAAGGGGCAGAGAGAGACAGAGACAGAATCCGAAGCAGGCTCCAGGCTCCACACGGTCAGCACAGAGCCCGACGTGGGGCTCAAACCCACGAACCGTGAGATCATGATTTGAGCTGAAGCTGGACGCTTAACTGACTGAGCCATACAGGCGCCCCAAGGAATGAAATGTTTATATAATGCCAAAGTATAACTCCATAGAACTTCCTGGCACAATACACTGAATTTCACAATATTACCCATGAAGTAGCCTTGTCAAATGTGTTTACTAAATTTAATTAATTTTTAGACTTAATGTTACTTCATAGTACATTAAAGGGGTGGATAAAAGTTACCAATAGCTCGAGGAAGCAGCCAGACAAAACTGGATGTAGGGCATTCTACAAAACAACCTTGTGGGATTCTTTAAAAGGTCAATGTCATGTGGGAAAAAAAGGTTGGATTAATCCAAACACTAAAGAGATACAACCAAATACAATGTGTGAATCTTGACTGGATCCTGGATTGCACAAAACTAAAAACAGCTAGAAAGACATTTTAGGGATAACTGAAGAAATTTTAACATGTGATAGATATTAAACTATATTATACAGTCATTATTAATTATTATTACATAACTAAGTGTAATAATGGAGTTATGATTTTGTAGGAGAATGTCCTTATTCTCACGACAAGCTGAGATAGTTTGGCGTGGTGTTACAGAGTCTGCAACTAACTTTTATTTATTTATTTATTTATTTTTAATTTATTTATTTAAAAAAAAATTTTTTTTTTAACGTTTATTTATTTTTGAGACAGAGAGAGAACATGAACAGGGGAGGGTCACAGTGAGAGGGAGACACAGAATCTGAAACAGGCTCCAGGCTCTGAGCTGTCAGCACAGAGCCTGACGTGGGGCTCGAACCCACGGACCGTGAGATCATGACCTGAGCCGAAGTCGGACGCTTAACCGACCAAGCCACCCAGGCGCCCCTGCAACTAACTTTTAAATGGTCCAATAACCACCACAGGTATGTATATGTGTATATATAGAGAAAAAAACAACCATGGCAAAAGGGTAATAGTAGGACACTAGAGTATATACTGTTCGTTGCATTATTTTTTAAAAAGTATTTTTAAAACTTTTCCATGTGCTTGAAAAGTTTCAAAATAAAAAACTGAGAAAAAAATTTCACTGAAAAAAATTTCACCTCCTAATTCCATTGGTCTTAAAACTCTATTTTAGCTAGTCTTTCCCTCTGAGGAATGTCTAAAATAATAACCCTTCTCTTTTGAACTCAAGAAACTTCCTGAGCACAACTACTAAATATATCATGCCACTTGTATTAGAGTCGGTGGTTTATATTTTGGCTTTGTCACTCAACTGGAAGCTCCGTAAGGTAAGGACGGGGTTTTGTATGTATCACTGCACAAAACCAGGCATAGAGAATTACACACATTACACCACATCTGTTGATGCTTATAAATTAAGCCAAAGTGAAATAAGAAATAAAAGCCAAGCAGAGAGTTCACTTTAAACATTGGCGTGTAGTTTATACAGTAGAGAATTTGTTCTGCTCTCAAAGAGCTCTAAAATCATTATTTTTGACTCATATTCTTCACAATATTTATTTTTTATTTAAAAGTAGCAGGTTGGGGCGCCTGGGTGGCTCAGTCAGTTAAGTGTCCAACTTTGGCTCAGGTCATGATCTCGTGGTTTGTGGGTTCGAGCCCCGCGTTGGGCTTTGTGCTGACAGCTCGGAGCCTGGAGCCTGCTCCAGATTCTGTGTCTTCCTCTCTCTCTCTCTCTGCCCCTCCCCTGCTCACACTCTGTCTCTGTCTCTGTCTCTCTCTCAAAAATAAACCAATATTAAAAAAAAAAATAAGAAAAATTAGTTTAAAGAGAGAAAATAAAAAAATAAAAGCAGCAGTTTAAAGCCTAATTTTAACATGGTTAATAATACTTTTTCTTTAAATAGGGGTTTACAAAGAAGTTTATAAATCTTGTATCACTAAATTTTACCATGTGGTAAAATCCTGAAGTAATAAATGGAAAATGTGTTTAATTTATAGATGGTTAAAAAAAAGGCATGTTTGGGGGTGCCTGGGTGGCTCAGCTGGTTGAGCGTCCAAGTCTTAGTTTTGGCTCAGGTTATGATCCCGGGGTCATGAGATCGAGCCCCCGTTCATGCTCCATGCAGAGCATGGAGCCTGTTTGAGATTCTTTGTCCCTCTCTCTCTGCCCCTCTCCCCAACTTGCACGTGCTCTCTCTCAAAAAAAAAAGGCATATAAAGAGAACAAGTGACCTATATTACATAATCAATTCCCAATACTTTATTTCTCTTTTCAAAAATACATGCTTATTTTTTTGTTTTTTGCAATGTTCATTGCATGCTTGTTTTCTGCTTGAAGAGTTGGGACTGTATTTTATAAATTCTTAGGTCAAGAAATGTGACTTAATTCATTAAAAAATATATTTGTACGTACTGTGTTTAGCTGCACTTTATGAACAGCTGCTTCTTGAGATAGGTCTGTTTCATTTATAGAAGAATATATAATAAATCAGCATTTATTTTGCTGATTTAAGGTTTTCATCCAAAAATTCAGTAATGGCTTCTTCGTCTGCTGAATGAAGTAGTCTTTGAATTAGCTGATCCAGATGCTTCTCTCCACATAAAAATTCCTGGTAAAAGAGACAGTTATTATAAAAACCTGATTAGTAGAAATAAGAGAAACAAAGCAAAGAATCAGATGTATATTTACTTTGTTTCTTTACAGTCCATATTTAATAGCAACAATGGATTACTGAAGTGGTTCTACAACATAATGAACACAATTGCTAACTTGGGAGGATCCTGTTATATTGGCTTTTTATGTAAAAAGTGAATCCAAAAGAGTAAATGGAATTCTACTCTTTCTTTGTTTCCATTAGCATTTTATTTAAAAATCAATCTTCTAGAAGTTGGATCTTTCCAACTCTGGAGACACCAAAACAAAGGAGATCTGAATAGACTTGAAATTTACCACCTCTCTCTTTAAAATTCCTTTGCTTGACTTTCCTAACAGGGTTCTAGGTCTCAAACCATCTTTGGGAGGATGTTTGCCTTCTTTTGTTCCCCAGAAAAGATAAGGCTTTTTACTCTTGCCCTGAAAATTCCACCCTTTTCATTCATAACACATTATTTCCCAAGGGCAAGAAAGACTGAAATGCCTCCATCAATGCCCCAGGCACCTTGCTGCCACATTAACATGCACAGCCCCTCCTTGCCCTTCTCAGGCTTGCCAAGTCCTCTGGACCTCCCAGGACCATTTCAAGCTCAAACTTCTCATGCCAACCCTCGAATTTAGATTGTATTTAATCCATAAGTGGCTTCTACTAGTTCTGTTTTTTCTTAAATTGGAAATGTGGTTTTAAAATGTAGAAGTCCTGTGCAACCAAAAAAATATTTATACCAAAATATTTAGGGGACAAACGTCTTGAGGTCTGCAACTTGCTTTCAAATGGTTCACCAGCAACACAGGAGGTGGAGGAGGAAGAGAAGGCAAAGGCAGCAAATGTTAACAACTGTTGCATCTAGGTACAGCGTGTGTACTGATTCTTTTTTTAATGTTTATTTTTGAGAGGAGGGGGAAGAGAGAGAGAGAGAGTGCATGCATGCGGAAGGGGCAAAGAGAGACAGAAGCAGGCTTCAGGCTCTGAGCTGTGACACTGGGCTCAAACCCATAGCTATGACCAGAGCCGGGGTTGGACACCTAACCAACTGAGCCACCCATGTGCCCCTTGAACCAGCCTTCAAAGTATACTTGAAGTTTCTAAATAAAAAGTTCAGAAAAATAAATGCTCTTATGTTTACCTCAAAATATGTCTATTGGGTGAAAACTGTTCAGTTAGACTTCCTTGTAGTCTTCCCTACAGTTCATCTCTACAAGTCACTAAAATAATGACAAAGTACCTTTCCTGTGCTACAGAAGTTCTGTGTAATAGAGTTGTTGGGAACAGTGAATTAGCAGAGTCCTATATTTTAGAAATGTTCAAAATCTAGACATTGGCCTAATGGAACCATTTCAATGTCAGCATCCGGAACACAGAACATTTAAAGTTTTGATGTAGGTATGAACTAATCTTATTTTGGTCTTTCTTGAATGATCTTAAAGTTGAATTTTAGGTTAAGCGTATACATTTATCTCTCCTATTAAACTATAGGGGGAACGATGCCTTCCTATCTTTGCATTCCACAAAACACCAGCATATATTAAAACCTCAATTAAACTTTAAAAGTAAAGCAAAAGCACTATGATAAGCTTTTAAATTAAGATTTAAACCATTTTGAGCATAATATGGAAACTGCTTATAAAATTAGCAGGCCCAGAACTCAAATGATCATGGTATTGCCAAGGTGATTTCATCATTTGGAAATTGTATCAAAAGGATCATCCCTCTTAAATGATAATCACATCACACGTAGAGTTCAATTGGATTAACCAGAGTGCTAGAGATAGAACAAGGGTGAATGACTTGTGGTTCCTAACCTTCAGAAGCTCATAATCTAGTGACAGAGTGAGGCACCACAATCAGAGCAAGAAATCAAGGAAGCAACTGAGGGTTGTAAGGTTAATTTTAAAAGAAGGTGGCAGGGCGCCTGGGTGGCTCAGTCAGTTAAGCGTCTGACTTCAGCTCAGGTCATGATCTCACAGCTTGTGAGTTCGAGCCCCATGTCGGGCTCTGTGCTGACAGCTCAGGGCCTGGAGCCTGCTTCACATTCTGTGTCTCCCTCTCTCTCTGCTCCTCCCCTGTTCACTCTCTGTCTCTCTCTCAAAAATTAATAAGCATTAAAAAAGAAAAAAAAGAAGGTGGCATCAGGGAAGAGTTTAGGCAGGAAGAAAAAATTTGCATTAGATCTTAAAAAGATAATAGTATTTCTCTAAATAGAGAGCAGAGCATTTCTCTCTAAATAGAGAGCAGAGCATTTCAGTCAAAAGGAGGATGAAGAAAGGCATGAAAACAAAGTATTCAGGGCAAGGGCAAATTTTCAGTTTAAGGGAAATACAGGGCAGGAGATAGGTTGATGTTCAGGAATTTGCACAAGGACTTTGAGAAACAATAGAAACATAAAACAATATATTATAGGGTAGTCTGTGCTTCTTATCTAGATGAATGAAAATAAAAACAAAATCACCTACACGAGAACTCACACTAAGAATATGAGGTGATCTCACAGAACCCAAGGATAGGAATGTAAAGGCTGGTGCCACCACCCTGGGAATGCAGCCTACGAATAAATGAATGTGGGGATTAATATCATCAAGATTCTTTCCATCCAGTTCTATTTTTGCTCCTTTCAATTCATCAGCTTCATCTCTTACTGAACACTGCCTTCTCCTCATGGTTTGGAAATGTGGCTTCTAGCCTCTTGTAAATCTTACGTATTTCAGCTTTAGCCAAGAGAGAGACTAACCCTCTTTGTCTCCCGTTTAAAAATGCTAGGAAGGAACTCATTGGTGGGGGCTTGTTCGGATTTCCTCCCCAAACAAACCAATTATTGTCTTCAATCGTGTAAGAGCAGAACAGTTTCATCAAGAACTATGTAAATGGAAGGAGGTCAGGCTCTAAAATAAAGGAGCAGAGCTGAGCTTAGCTGAGCTAAGTCCCACAGACATCCACTTTCTTTCCCCTCCACGCCTTCCTTTCTGTCCTGGGGCTACTGCCCTCGGATTAAGGCCCTCAATCACTTTTCCTGCCTCATCTACAACTCTTACAGTTCCTAAATTATTCACTTCTACTTGTCTCTTTACTGTCCTTCATATAAATTTTGATGTTTTACTACATTTTTTTCATGACATTTCCAAATTTCCTCCTTTCACCAATATGGGATGTTTTCTTTCTTTCCAATAGGTGGGTTAGTCATAATGAGAGCACGCAAATATAATTTCCCTTACATTTCGGAGTCTGGCATGCAAGTTTCGTCAGTAATAACATGTTGGTTATTATAACCAGGCCAAAGCCAGGTATTTTATAACTATAAAAGCTACTTAATTTGCCTGTTTCAATACTGAATACCAACTGAGGACCTAAGGGCTATTCTAAAAAATATTACTGGTCATAAGAATGCAGCTGTCTCAGGAAAAACCATCACCACTACCAGAAAACAAATGAAAGAGTATGGCGTAATTACAACAATATGGCCAAACATATTTGGTTATTGCTGTGTGTTTCCTGAGGAAAGGGAAGTGAGCAAATATTTTCTCCTTTTTGACAAGGCTATTATGTTCCTATTTAAGACAGTATTAAATTGCTGAGAAGACAGAGGAAGTGGCATAAGATACACAGAAATTTCTAAATATTTTGAAAACACAGACATTTCCCCTTGTAAAATGAGGACTTTAATTTTGAGTATAGAATGGGACAGAATAAAATGAAAGAAGCCTTATGTATCACATGGCATCAAGGAAAAAGATCAGAACTTTCCATCCCTTGCCTTTTGTACACAGTCCTTTATGAGAACCACTTCGTTTTCCCCTTCAATGGAAGCAAAAGGGGAATCTTCCTGTGCTTCATCATTAACGATTTATGTCAGTGATCCGGCCAAATGGGATTTAGTTAGGTTAATGTTCAAACCATGATGAGAGGGTCTTTCCCCAACAGCATAATTATAACTCCTGAATCTAATGAACAATAATACATCGTGGTAAGCAGAACTCTAGGACGCCCCCTGGTGGAGGGCTTGCAGAAGTCCCTCCCTTATGTCAAGGCAGAAGCTGTGAATATGACAGAATATCACTCCAGTGATTAGGTGACTAATCAGTTGACGTTGAGTCATTCAAAAAGAGTATCACTGGCATGGGCCTGACCTAAGCAGATGAGCCCTTAAAAAGGCCTGCGCCATTCCTGCAAAAGATTCAAAGTGGGATTGGGCATATGGAAGGGCCACCGAGCAAGCAACTGGACCTGAGAGCTCTGAACTCATCTCTGTTGTGTCCAGATTTTTAACCTATATAACTATTAAGATAACATTTTAAAACACCATATTTGGGGTAATTTGTTACACAGCAACAGGAAACTGATACAGTGTATACATGCATATTGAATATACCTTAGTACACTGTGATTGCATAGCAAAGAATCTGGAGTTCAAAGAGAATTGTTTGAAACTGGTATAAAGACCACATTTTTTACCATGAAACTAATACAAGTATCTGCAAATTTTAGGGTACTATCTTAAACTGGCTTAATGATTTTAAATTACTTAGTAAGATTTTAGACATAACTCTCTAGAATTTGAGTATACTTTCTTTGAAAAGCAAAGTACATAAAGCATATTCAGTAATAGTACCTTAATATCACGAACTTCATATGCTATCCTGTGGTCAGTGACTCTATCCTGGGTGAAATTATATGTCCGAATTCTCTCTGACTGGGCTCTTGTTCCCACCTGTGTCATAACAAAAAGGCAATTCATATTTTAAATTTATAATTACCTTTATTATAATGGCAACATACTTGTAAATGACTTTTCTATTACAACAGTTTCAATTTTTTCTAAAAGTCATATATACAAAGTGACAAACAAGGAACAAGAATGGGCAAAACTTACTGTTTAAGACTACAGGTTTGTAAAGCTTAGTTATGGAATAAGAATGAACGTCTCTTTGGTACTTTAAACTTCAAATATTTAAAACCAAATTATCTTTGGGGCGCCTGGGTGGCTTGGTCGGTTGGGTGTTTGACTTCGGCTCAGGTCATGAGCTCACAGCTTGTGAGTTCGAGCCCCGCATCGGGCTCTGTGCTGACAGCTCAGAGCCTGGAGCCTGCTTTGTCTCTCTCTCTCTCTCTCTCTCTCTCTCTCTCTCTCTCAAAAAATAAATAAACATTAAAAAAAACAAATAAAAAATAAAACCAAATTATCTTTGCATCCCAATCAGTTCTTCCTCCTGTCCTATAAATAACACCACCACATGCCCTTGGCTCCAAGTGGGAAACTCTGACATCCCGCAACTTAGCTCACATTTCACGGGAGCTTGACACAGACACCAGGGGAGAATCCCTCTTCAATTCATCGTATTCTCTACCTGCCCATTCCCAATGGTTTCATGGGTCACCTGTTACATCCTGCCCTTTCCATTTCTATCATTCAAGGGCTTGTTATTTTCACCTTCATTCCTGTAAAAATCACCTGATTCCTCTTCCATTTCTCTGCTTACATTGTGTTGCCCTGCTTAGCCTGCTTAAAACAGTTTTCTGATAAGTTTTCTTCTTCGGTTTCTTCTTGTCTACGAAGCAGACACAACTCAATTCATCATTCAAGGTACCTCATAATGTGGCCAACCTTCCCAACATCATTTCTTAAAACTATGTGACCCACTATAATGCCACTTATTAAACCATATCAAAATTATGTGCATTTCTGTCAACTCAGCTAAAACATCATCTCAAGGGATGCCCTTCCCAAACACTCTATCATCCCCACCTTTCCAGCTAGCAACGACTGAAATAGGTTAACTTTCTCCTTTGAAACTCCTTACACTTGGAATCTTCTCCACAACACACTAAAGTTTGCCTTACGTTATGGTTATATTTTTGTTTAATGTTTGTCTATTTTTGAGAGAGAGTGCAAATGGGGGAGGGGCAGAGAGAGAGAGGAGACACAGAATCTGAAGCAGGCTCCAGGCTCTGAGCTGTCGGCACAGAGCCTGCCAGACTCGAACCCACGAACTGTGAGATCATGACCTGAGCCAAAGTCGGACGCTTAACCGACTGGGCCGCTGCAGGTCAGGTACCCCATGGTTATTTGTATTCTTCTTAATCTCACCTCCAATACCTCCCCAACACAATACCCCCTCTCACACACTTCCACTTTTTAAGACTAAAAAAATACATTTCTATAACTTTTTTTTCAAAAAAAGTTTATTTATTTTTGAGAGAGAGACAGCGTGAGCAGGGAAGGGACAGAGAGAGAGGGAGGCACAGAATCTCAAGCAGGCTCCAGGCTGAGGTGTCAGCACAGAGCCTGATGTGGGGCTCTAACCTACAAACCGTGAGATCATGACCTGAGCCAAAGTTGGACCAAATGAACCACCCAGGTGCCCCTATAACTTATTTTCTTAACCCCTTAGGCAAATGATATGGAACTAAATTAAATATGGCTGACCATCAGGAGAATTTTTAAAAATTAAAGATGCTAAAGCCCAACCTCAGATATACTGAATCATGGATTATGTAGATTTAGAATATTCCCTAGGCCATCCATTCTACAACCAGCCAGGTATGGAAACTACTATCACCATATTAATGCCCAGGATCCCACCCAAATCAATTATGTCAGACTCTTGGTGGGGGGCGGGGGGCTGAGGGATCTACAAAGCTCTTTAGGTGATAAATGGAGCCAGAGTTGAGAACCTGATATAATGCCTTCCATATAAAAGCTACTGTATATATTAGCTGAAGCAAAAACTTCTCTAAGTGTTAGAAATACCTACTAAAAAATTCACACAGGTGGACAAGTTAATTGGGAGGCCTTTTCTGCTGCCTGAAGCCAGAAATTTCTGAAGACACACACACACACACACACACACACACACACTCTATTTGTATCAGACCAATATTAAATACTCATTTTAAAAATTACTGTGTGAACATTTGGTACTGAAATGCCAAATAGCAAGTAAATCCCAATGTCTTTTATTAATCCAAATGTCACAAAATTCATCGTGTTTACATTATCACTTACTTGCCAAGAAGCAATGGTTTGTTAATGAGCATTCCTATCTGCAAATGTATATACTGATCCTGAACCACAGTCTAGGATTCCCACAAACAGAGGATTATTCTCCCATTTATCCCATCACTTTTACTAGTTGGAAGTTAGAATGTGCATAAGGAAAGCCAGAAGGACAAAAGTGTGAAGAGACCAGGTAAAAAGAATAATGTTTAAAGTTTATATGATTCATTATCCTTCCCAAGTTAGGGTAGCATACCTATCCACAAACAATACAAAGCACACTTTCTCTTCCAACCTCTCTCAAAGACAAACTTAACCTTTTTTAGGATTTAAAATCCCACAATAATTTGTTTACTTATATCAATGACACTCATTTTGTTTAACCTTCATCTACATATTTGAATAAATATCATACATCTATATGGTACAAAATTCAGAAAGTACAAAAGGTATATATAGTGGCCAATAAATCTCTCTTCTACCCCCACCCCACATCCCATCAGTAGCAATCACCATTATAGGTTTTTTGCAGTGACATTTACTTTTGATCCCACAGAGTTTTTAAAAAAGCATAGGTTTTTAAATTTAAAAATCTGCAACTATCCTAATTTCCAGAGAACTTTTTTATCTTTTAACCTAATCTCCTCTCAAGATAGTCACGATACAAACACTGGAGGGAAACAACTGGGAAATAATTCGGAGTTTACGCATATCTATTCATTTTTTTTTTAAATGTTTTATTTATTTTTCAGAGAGAGAGAGAGAGAGAGAGAGAGAAAGCTAGGGAGGGACACAGAGAGAGGGAGACACAGAATCTGAAGCAGGTTCCAGGTTCTGAGCTGTCAGCACAGAGCCCGACGTGGGACTTGAACCCACGAACTGTGAGATCATGACCTGGGCCGAAGTCGGACGCTTAACTGACTGAGCCACCTAGGCGCCTCTCTCATCTATTCATTTGTAAACTGACACATCCAAATTTAGCGCTAACCTGCCAGTCCATATGCAATAAAATTATTGTTTATTTACAAATAAGCAAGTTTCTCTATGCTATCAGATATTCCCATTTGATCAAGAACAAACGCTGTATTTTCTACATACGATGATGACTTTTTGTGCAGAGGTATCATTATACCAAATAAATCTTACCTGCAGTTTTCTAGTACTTTGTTGCTGACATTTGTCTTTCTCAATAATCTGCTGGTAGAGTCTAGCTCTCAACACACGCAAAGCTATCTCTTTATTTTTTATCTGTGACCGTTCTTGTTGGCATTCTACTACAAGCCCTGGAAAACAAGAATCAGAGGTAAACTGTAGCATCCAGAAGCCAAATTAAGATAGACCTGAGATGTCAATTATATCTCAATAAAACTGGAAAAAATATATTTTTATTTTAGACAGAGAGAGAGAGAAAGAGAGGGAGGGAGGGAGACCATAAACAGGGGAGTGGAGGTGGAGGGGAGAGAATCGTAAGCAGGCTCCATGCTCAGCACGGAGCCTGATGTGGGACTTGATCCCATGACCCTGGGATCATGACCTGAGCCGAAATCGAGTTGGATGCTCAACTGACTGAGCCACCCAGGTGCCCTGAGCTCAGGAATATTTCAGATTAGCACACTTTAGAAACCAGCAGCAGATGGCCATTTAGATTCAGATATCTGAATGAGATACTTCAGATGAGAAGAGTGGAAGCAGTAGCATCTGCATCCCACAGCTCTGCCTCTCCCTCCCAGCTCATTCACACAACAGCCCGACAGAGTGAACTGCTGCTACCCCCATGCAGTGCTGCTCCATTCTGTTTTAGTCAAAGAGCACTCAGCTTTTCCCCGTTAAGCCACAAATACACACAGAGCTGATGTTTTAAAAATGACTTTATACAACCCAAATGTCTGTCAATAGATGAATGGATAAAGAAGATGTGGGGAGTGCTGGTGTATATTCATTTATAAGTGTGTGTGTGTGTGTGTGTGTGTGTGTGTGTGTGTGTGATGGACTATTACTCAGCCATAAAAAAGAATTAAGAAAAAGAACGAAATCTTGCCATTTGCAACAACATGGATCTAGAGGGTACAAACGGTAAGTGAACTGCCAGTCAGAGAAAGACAAATACCACATGATATC
This sequence comes from Panthera uncia, assembly GCF_023721935.1. NCBI lineage: Eukaryota > Metazoa > Chordata > Mammalia > Carnivora > Felidae > Panthera > Panthera uncia. The sequence continues at coordinate 27,868,347 of NW_026057576.1, read as the reverse complement.
GTTCATATGTGGAATTTAACAAACCAAACAAACAAAGGAAATAAGAGACACACAAAAAAATAGACTCTTAAATATATAGAACAAAATGGTGGTTACCAGGCGGAAGTAGGTGAGGGGATGAGTGAAAGAGGTGAAGGGGATTAAGAATACACATATTGTGATGAGCATTGAGTAATGTATAAAATTGTTAAACTACTACATTATATACTTCAAATGAATATAATAACACTTTAAATTAATTATACTGGAATTAAAAACATAAGTTGAAAAGAAAAAAAATGACTTGATACAGTTGCCTCTTGAACAAAGTTTGAACCTGCCCAAGTCCACGTATATACATAGATTTATTTTTTTACGGTACAGTACTGTAAACATATTTTCTCTTCTTTATGATTTTCTTAGTAACATTTTCTTTTCGCTAGCTTACTTTAGTATAAGGATGCAGTATTTAATACATACAACACAAAGTATGTGTTTATTTTTTCAGTAAGGTTTCTGGTCAACAGTAGGCTATTAAGTTTTGGGGGAGTCAAATTTATAGGTGTATTTTTGGCAACAAGGGGTTGCATTCCTAATTTCCATGTTGTTCCATGTTGTTCAAGGGTCAATTGTTTATAGAAACTAATGAGAAGAAACTATTTATAAAACTCTTTATAAGGAAGAGTTCATAGTGAATGTTTCTCAGTTGTCCTGGTTCTAAAATCAGCTAATCCCACATCTGATCATACATGTTTTGGTTAGCCACCTTCTGGATTTGGGTGGGTTTTGCCTGTTGTGTAGCCCAGTTACTAGCCTGAATCTCGACGTGAAATAATGACCCTTGATACTTCAGGCTGTGCTGTTCTTAACTTTGCAGCTACCATTCTGAAGGTCTAGGTCTGATCCTGCTCTCAAGTACCTTAGAGGTGAGCCACAAAACCCAAAATCCATATTAGCTTAGGCCAGCTAAACTGATACAGTCGTAAGTAACTATTTTGCTGGAGACTTAAAAATTTTCTGTAAAATTCTACCCTCCAAAAACCCCCCAAATTTAACTCTCTAAATTGTGTTTTTGCCCTGTCTAAATAAGCTACAATCTACAGCTGCTAAATACTTTTACTAGGATACCTAGGTTTCACCTCTATTAGTTTATTCTTGACTGCTGTACAGTCACATGCAGCCCTGTGTTTGGGCTGGGGCACTTTCCTGCAGCTGTCCTGAATCTGGTATCCTTTTTTCACCATCTAAAAGGATATGAAAATATTTATTTCAAGATGGCTAGACGCTCATAAGCTTTCCTTCAAATTCTTCTTCTCAGCTGACCGGCAGTAAGTTCTACCTAAACATCGATACTATTCCCATCCAGTGGCTCAGATCAGAACTTTGAGCTTAAAACTCTTACTTAGCAGCTCAGTGATTCCCAAGGAAATCACTTGATCTTATATTTTAATACACTTTCTAAAGACCAGAATTTAATCACAAGTACTCCCTTAGGAAGAGAGGACCTGGGTCCGGGGGAACTATGCTGAATAATAGAAGAGTTGTTGAATAAGGTACTAGGATGATTAAAAAACTGTAAAAGTGCTTTGGAAAAAAATAACTTTTAGGGGCAGCTGGGTGGCTCAGTTGGTTGAGTGCCTGACTCTTGATTTCTGCTCAGGTCATGATCCCAGGGTTGTGGGATCGAGCCCCATGTCAGGCTCCATGCCGAGCATGGAGTCTGCTTAAGATTCTCTCTTTCTCTCTCTCTGCCCCCTCACCCACTTGTGCTGTCTCTTTCTCTCTTTCTAAAATAAAAATAATTAAATTTAAAACTTTTCTCAGTATTGTTTTAATACTCTAAAAAAGGTTCCAAAATTCCAAGTAGCAATGGTACCAAGTAGGTATTAAATGTGTGTTTGCTAAATAACTACATTTGTTATTTAGGATTTTTAATTATAAATGAGAACAAATATACCATATTTCATTCTAAAATAGCCCATTAAAAAATTAACATCTCTGAAATTAAAGTGCATCTTACATTCATTGACATATCATTGCTTAATTGGTAGTGTTTTCTATGTTCATAGTAACAAAATCATGATGTCTTAATCATTGGGTTCTTACATTAGATGAAATTATATATAATCAAAGGTTAAATAAAAACCCTGTAATCTTAAAATGCAAAATGATGAAGGGGCACCTGGGTGGCTCAGTTAGATAAACATCCGACTTTGGCTCAGGTCACGAACTTGCAGTTCGTGGGTTCAGGCCCCGCATCGGGCTCTGTGCTGACAGCTCGGAGCCTGGAGCTTACTTTGGATTCTGTGTCTCCCTCTTTCTCAGCCCCTCCCCAACTTGTGTTCTCTCTCTCTCTCTCTCTCCCTCCCTCAAAAATGAATATACATAAAAAAATTTTTTTAAATGCAAATTGATGTAAAAACTTAAATCTGATTTGGAAGAATTAGGTATTATCCATAATCTACAATGATGAAGGAATATAGTGTAAGAATTACTGAGGCCCACTTTCACTCACTAACTGATAAAAAACCAAAAAGCTTGCTTTAAAGCACAAAATATTAATTTGTCTTCATCTTGATTTGTTAAATTTTACACACACACACAAAAGTAACTTTTCCCTGAACAAACATTTAGTCATACCCCTCCAGTACTACTCTCTTCCAATGGTAAAAAAATGGAGTTATATAGAAGCAGTAGGTCGAAAAAAATGTGATTCTTCAGAGTCCATGTGCAAGGAGAAAATGGAAGAATGACCTATAGCTCTCACTTTCAAGTCCAGCAGGGACACGGTTCCCATTCTAAGGGTCATGGAGTAGAAAAGATAGAAGAAAGGCTGAGTTTTCTTTGCAGTAGATGCTGAAATGATGGTCGACCTCAAAGTACACAGTAGATTCAAGAAATCACCTGCTCCTAACAACATGGACTCATAAAAGTTAGGAGGCTTTGTAATGCATTGCTTAAAGGGAAGTTTGAGGGTAAGCCTTGAGGTCTCTTTTCAATTTTAAAAAAAAAAAATTTTTTTTATTTTGAGAGAGAGAGAGAGGAAATGAGGGAGGGACAGAGAGAGAGGAAGACAGAATCTTAAGCAGGCTCCACACTGTCAGTGTAGAGCCCATCGTGGGCTTTAACTCACGGACCATGAGATCATGGCCTGAGCTGAAGTCAAGAGTAGGACGCTTAACTGACCAAGCCACTCAGGCACCCCACGCCTCTCTAAAATCAAGGAACCAGATCTAAGTAGCTAAAAAATAATTTGGCTCAAGGTAAGTTTGGCAACAAACCATTGGTCACTTTTTGTAAAGTGAGTAATTTATAGCTGTACAAGGTGTATGTTTTAAAAATATTTTGATTCATTTTTGTTAGAATTTTTATCACTTCTACCTGACTTTCTCTCATTTAAAATTTTAATTCAGTGTACACTCATTATTACTATTCTGGATAGTATAATATAGAACAATGTTCCACAATACAGGGTTGAGGTGAAACACACTAAGTATCCAACAGTTTGTGGATTTCACAGGTAAATTATGGTAGGCTACAAAATTTATCATCTCATTTTTGATGAAAGGGATTTATTTCCAAATGCATAGAAAAGAATTCAAAAGGATATACACTAAAGATATATACCAAAGTGGTTATTTGGAATGGTGACAGATGTTTTCTGTTCTTTTGCTCCTGTATATATTCTAGGTTTTTACAGTTTCTTATGGAATACAAATCAAAGAGAACTTGAGATTATAAAATTATCCTGTTGTTGGATATTTAGGCTATACTAACTTAAAAAATTTTTTTTTAACGTTTATTTATTTTTGAGAGAGAGAGAGACAGACAGACAGACTGCGAGTGGAGGAGGAACAGAGAGAGGGAGACACAGAATCTGAAGCAGGCTCCAGGCTCCGAGCTGTCAGCACAGAGCCTGACATGGGGCTTGAACCCATGAACCGTGAGATCATGACCTGAGCCAAAGTCGGGATGCTTAACTGACTGAGCCACCCAGGTGCCCCTAGGCTATATTAACTTTTGCTATTACGAGCAGTGCAAGCAATAATAACTGGCTGAAAATTTAAAGGTGACATCTGATCTCAAGATGGCCTCCTCTTTCTTTTAAAAATCATACTAAAACAACAAGAAACAGAAATGCAAAATAAAAACATATGATGCATGTAGCCCCAAACACGATATATACAGACAGAAAGCACATGAAGAATGGTAAATGACTTAGCTATGGCGGGGGAAGTGAAACATAACTCCATGTAGAGGGAGAGCTGACCAGTAACAAGCCTATTTGCCCTGCTGAGTGCCAGAAAGCCTCAGGAATTGAGGCACCAGGTACTTCGGAAGTTGGTCACTAAAAACAAAAAGTCTTGAAGCGTATCTTTAAGTCCCCTCCCTCAATCTGTAGGAGGCAGAAGAAGGTATAGTCTTTAGGGAATTAAGTAAGGGAATTAAGTAAGTTTCAGACTTGAGACTTGGGACAAAGGAGAGTAAGTATGAGACATGGGACTGAAAATAAGAGGATTAAGTAAGGTTGCTTAGTGAATGGTGAGACCTTAACCTTACTTTTAAATATATCACGGACAATCCTATATGGGAGAAAACAAACTACTCAAGTAAAAAGATCTATAAACACTGACATCTGGCAGTCCCTAATAAAAAAGCTAATTAATCATCTAACTGCTCTTCAGTGAAACTTCCTAGTGGGTAAGTGGCATCCAAGCACCCCAGAGCTTTTAGAACCTCCCTCTAGTATGTATATATAGACAGCAAGGAATTCCTAGACATTTCCAACAAGAAAGTAAGAGTAAAACAGAAAAAATAAACTTAGAGGAAACACAGACATTGCAGGAAGCAAAAGAACTTCAGGGAAACTAAAATTAATATCTGAACGACAACAACAAAAAAATTCCATCAATGACAACAACAGGATGTTATCAAAATGGGACAATTCTGAGAATAAAAAAACTTGTGAAAATTAAAAAAAAAAACACATTTTTAAAACTCAGTAAAAGCGCTGGAGAAAAAAAACCTAAAACACAAAGTGATAGACAATGTGGGAGAAAAAAAGAAGACAAACAATAAATTCAAGAGATCTAACACTGGAGTAACAGAAATTCCAGGAAGAAGAAAGAAAACAGTAAATAAATTATTGAGGAAGATATTTTGGAACTGAAGGGCATGAGTCTCCAAATTGAAAACAACAAATACAATGAATGACAAAAGCCTTAAATGTTCTAAGTGGAAATTACTTCCAATCAAGTATTCATGATCAATGAAGTGTGAGCTTGGAATAAAGCTATTTTCAGATGTACAAAGTCTCAAAGTATGTCTGTCTCATGCATCTTTTCTTAGGAAACCACTTGGAGGAGGGCTTCACTAAAATGGGGGAGTAAACTAAGAGAGATGAGATGGGATCCAAGAAACGAGAGGCTCCAACACAGAACAGACATGAGGGGAATTCCCAGACGGTCAGTGTCCAGAACAGCCCCTGTGCCGTAGCCTTGGAGAGTAAATCACCCAGACTAGAGCAGGATAATCCAGGGCTCTATAAATGGTGTTGCCAAAACACATTAGCTCCATAGAAAATCTGGTAAGTTTCATTTTATAGAGCTTTTGGAAGATCAAGCAAGACTTAAGAGTCAAAGAAAACTAAGCAAATGTAAAACCAATGAGGTAATTATTAACTCTAGGAAACGACATCACAGTACAGGTCTTCCCTGCTATCAGAAAGTAGAACATTCTTATGAAACCTTTCAAAGGCTGAAATGGTGTAAAGTGAAGAACCGTTACCATTAAGTTACATGGGAAATTTATTGAGCATTCCCACACCCAAAAAGTAACCTCTGTTTAAGGCTGATTCCTTAAACACATCTTGCTAACAGATGGACAAAATAAACTGAGATAAAGCCCAGATGCTCAGAGACAGAGTTCAAATCTGTGGTAACTTGATGCTGAGGTGCTGAGTGTAGTTCCTGGGGAAGGAGCTTGGTGGGGCCACTCTCACTGCTCAGCGTATGTGAAGCCTCAACAACAGCTGGCTGCAAAATAAATGCTGAACACTATTTTCTCTTTTCACCTTTTGTTTTGTAAAAGGGAAAATCCTCTTTGGACTTCTCCTGGTTGGTGAAAACAGGCATAATGTAGGTCTTTCATAAAAGTGAAGCAGCTTAATGTGAATTTTTGAAAAGCTGGGGGGATACTTGTGTGCTATGTGGCTCAGCAGCGAACACGATTTACTCTGTGTATGAAAGCAGTGAAGGTTAATTTTGCCAAAATAGAAATATATTAGGTAGAAGAAAAGAGGATATAATAAAAGAGCCCCAATCTTTACCTACTACATTAAGAAGTCAATATGTAATATTGTAACTAATTGATCAGAAGAGGCACGATATGTTAGGGTACCTGGGTGGCTCAGTCAGTTAAGCATCTGATTGGGCTCAGGTCATGATGTCACAGTTTTCTGAGTTCCAGCCCTACATTGGGCTCTGCACTGACAGTGTGGAGGCTGCTTTGGATCCTCTCCCTCTCTGCCTCTCCCCTGTGCTCTTGCTCTCTCTCAAAAACAAATAACTGTTAAAAAAAAAAAAAGAGCACAATCTAATATTTAGAAACACTGAGGTAATTATCAGAAAAAATAGCTAAGAGTTTAAATTGGTTGCCTGTGGGTAATGGGACTTCAGGGTCAAGGAAGGAGGGAGGCAGAGGAAAAAGAGGTCTAAGGAGCTGCTGTTTTTTGTTATAGGATTTTACCATTGACTTTGAAAACCTTATAATATACAATGTAAAAATTAATTTTAAAAAGGAAAATTTTAGGGGCTCCTGGGTGGCTCAGTTAGTTAAGCATCTGACTCTTGATTTCAACTCAGGTCATTATCTCATGACTGGTAAGACTGAGCCCCATGTCAGGCTCTGTGCTGATAGCAAAGTCTACTGGGGATTCTCTCTTTCCCTCTCTCTCCCTCTCCCTCTCTCTCTCTCTCTCTCTCTGCCCCTCCACTGTGCTCTGCCTCTCTCAAAATAAATAAACATTTTAAAAATTAAAAAATAAATAAAAACATAAAAAGGAAATTTTAAAAGCTTAAAGTAAGTTTAAAATTTGAAAAATGATAGAAATACCTGAAATCACGTCAAGGGCTGCAAAACTACCTCATAGTATACCACAATTACCAACATTCAAAATAACAGCATTAATGCAACACAGCCCAATGGAGCTAGCATTCAGTCTCCAAGGTGACTTGTAGATCCATAACAGTAGCATGTCCAATACTGCTTTCATGTTTATTTTTAGGCTGGGACATCTCTGGTTGTTCACCGCTGTCCAGAATACCTGGTGGCTTCTCTCAATAGGTCCACTCACTATCTGCATCCTTTGAGAGAAGTACCTTTACCAAACAGATGTGGAATAGGGAGGGGAGAGTTAAAATGGCAGAGTAGTAGGGGTAGGGTTGCCTCGTCTCTCAACACAGCCAGATAAATATCAAATCATTCTGAACACTGAATTGATCTGAGGACTGAGAACAAACTGCACATCTAAAGGGAGAAAAATGGCCACCCTGTGGAAGGAAGAAGCTGCAGAGTTGATTTGAGGGAGAAAAGAACTGCAGGTGTTGCGGAGGAGAGGGAGCCCTGATCATGGAGAGAGGAGCGAGGGAGAAAGAGAGAAAGAGAGAAAAAAAACCACATAGGAAATTGTACAAGAAAAAGTCTTCCCCAAAACCAATGACTGGGAAAAGGAGAGGGGCTGACTCCTGCAAGTTTTTATAAGCAGTGGAGCTCAAAGTCTGAAGTTTTAGAAGTTTGGGTCATTGCTGGGGTCATGCTTGGGGGACTCAGTGTTACTCCTCTAGGGAAAGAGGGAAAAAGCCTGGAAGTGGACGGCGTGGTCTGAGGATCCCCTTGGTCTCATGGGGAGAAACAATTTCCCTTCTTGGAGTGCATTTTGGAGAGGTGGCATGGACTTTCCAGGGACAAAAAAACTGGAAAGTGCCAAGGTATTGCCCTGTTCATTAGCATAGGAACAGAGACACCTGCTGAGGGCAGCAAATCTTTGTGCTGGCTTTTTGATGTGCTTTACCATAAACTCCCAACCACTGTGTGGTTGAGTGACTGCTTTTCAGGGACAAACTAGCACCAGTCACGGTGCAGCAAGACCCTCCCCCAGAGGATCAGCGCGGGTCCATGCTGCACCAGGTCCCTAAAATTTGAAACTGTGACACCCAGCCACATTCTTGAGATAAAACACAGGAGTACTGTGCCTCTTGGCAGGCAGAAAGCTTGGACGCAGACAGGGTGAAGGCAGGGCTGTGATGGAAGCTGGGGACACAGGAAGGGAGGCTGTTCACTCTTCTGTGAGGGCTTCCTGAAGAGTAGCAGGCTTGAACTCCCTGCTCTGGAGACAAGAGAGTGGGGTGATGCCATTATCCCCTCCCCATCGGCACCGACTAACTTCAGTGAGCAACACAAGACCCCCAGTGAAGGCTGGAACTGCCTACACCAAGTTCTTGCCCCCCTGCGCCCTGCAGGTGCATCTTTCCTAGGCAAGTCCTCCTGAAAACCAGTACAGCAGGATCCTCCCTCAGAAGACCACAAACCCCTCATGTGCACCAAGTATACTGATCACAGAGTGCTGCAAAGCTTCAGCTCTAGGGGAAATAGGATCTAGCCTCTTTTAACAAGCAGACTGAAACATACTTAGTTAAAACTTGCACACAGTGGACAGTGTCCAAACACTCCCCAATGCAGGCAAGGAGAAACTTTGCAAAGGATTGACCTGAGGGAAAGAGCAGCTAAAGCACAACAACAGAATGCATACTCTGAAATACTTCCTGAAGCACCAGTACCAAGACAGTATAGGACCTCTTCTCAATATAGCAATTACTCTCATGAGCAGGAATATAATAGGCTTTCCTGACATACACACACATAAACAGTGACCAAGACAAAATGACAAGACATAGGAATTCACCCCAACAGAAAGAACAGGAAGAAGTCTCAGCCAGGGATTTAATCAAAACAGATACAAGTAAGATGCCTGAACCAGAATTTAAAACAACGATAATAATGATACTAGCTGGGCTTAAGAAAAGCATAGAGGATGTTAGAGAATCCTTTACTGCAGAGATAAAAGAACTAAAAACTAGTCAGGCTGAAATAAAAAAATGCTATAATGGAGATGTAAAATTGAGTGGTCAATGACACTGAGGATGGATGAAGCAGAGGAATGAATCAATGATACAGAAGATAAAATAATGGAAAATAATGAAGCTGAAAAGAGGAGAGAAGAAAAAGTATTGGATCATGAATGAAGACTTAGGGAACTCAGCAACTCCTCAAAGTGTAATAATATTAGTATCATAGGAGTCCCAGAAGAAGAGAGGGAAAACGTGCAGAAGGTTTATTTCAACAAATTATAGCTGAAAACTTCCCTAATCTGAGGAAGGAAACAGACATCAGAATGCAAGAGGCACATAGAACTCCCATCAAAATCAACAAAAGCCAGTCAACATCAAGACATATCCTAGTGAAATTTGCAAAATAGAGAGATAGGGGAAAGATCCAAAAAGCAGCAAGGGGAAAAAAAGTCCTTAACCTACAAGTGAAGACAAATCAGGTTTGCAGCAGATCTGTCCACAGAAACTTGGCAGGCCATAAGGGAGTGGCATGATACATTCAATGGGCTGAATAGAAAAAAATATGAAGCCAAGAATACTTTATCCAGCAAGTCTGTCATTCAGAATAGAAGGAGAGATAAGGAGTTTCCTAGACAAGCAAAAACTAAAGGAGTTTGTGATCACTAAACCAGCCCTGCAAGAAATATTAAAGAGGACTCTGAGTGGGAAGGAAAGAACAACAGCTACAGAGACTAGAAAGGAATGAAGAAAATCTCCAGAAACAATGACTTTACAGGTAATACAATGGCACTAAATTCATATCTACCAATAATCACTCTGAATGTAAAAAGACTAAATGCTCCAATCAAAAGATATAGCGTATCAGAATGGATAAAAACAAAATGAAACGAAACAAAAAAACCAAGACTCATCTATAGGCTGCCTTTAAGAGACTCATTTTACACTTAAAGGCAACTGTAGATTGGAAGTGAGGGGATGGAGAACCATCTATCATGCTAACGGACATCAAAAGAAAGCCAGAGTAGCCATACTTACATCAGACAAACTAAATTTTAAACCAAAGACCATGACAAGAGATGAAGAAGGATACTATATAATAATTAAGGGGTCTATCCATCAAGAAGATCTAACAATTATAAATATTGATGCCCCAACTTGGAAGCACCCAAATATATAAGTCAATTAATAAAAAAACATAAAGAAACTCATTGATAATAATACAATTAATAGTAGGGAACTTTAACACCCCACCTATAGCAATGAACAGATCATCTAAGCAGAAAATCAACAAGGAAACAATAGGTTTGAGTGACACACTGGAGCAGATGGACCTAACAGATATATTCAGAACATTTTATCCTAAGGCAGCAGAATACACATTCTTTTCGAGTGCACATGAAACATTCTCCAGAATAGATCACATACTGGGTCACAAATCAGCCCTCAGGTACAAAAAGACTGAGATCATTCCATGCATATTTTCCGATCACAACACTATGAAACTTGAAGTCAACCACAAGAAAAAATTTGGAGAGATCATAAAAACATGGAGGTTAAAGAACATCCTACTAAAACATAAATGGGATAACCAGGAGATTAAAGAAGAAGTAAAAAAAATACATGGAAGCAAATGAAAATGAAAACACGACAGTCCGAAACCTTTGGGATGCAGTGAAGGCGGTCCTAAGCGGGAAGTATACTGCAATAAAGGCCTATGTCAAGAAGGAAGAAAAATCTCAAAGACCCAACCTAACCTCACACCTAAAGGAGCTAGAAAAGGAACAGCAAATGAAGCCTAAAGCCAGCAGAAGAAGGGAAATAATAAAGTGTAGAGGAGAAAAAAACAATATGGACACACAAGAAAAGTAGAACAGATCAACAAAACTAAGAGCTGGTTCTTTGAAAGAATGAATAAAATTGATAAGCCCTAGCCAGACTTATCAAAAAAGAAAAGAGAAAGGACCAAACTAAATAAAATCATGAATGAAAGAGGAGTGATCACAACCAGCACCACAGAAATACAAACAATTGTAAAAGAATATTATGAAAAATTATATGCCAACAAATTGAGCAATCTAGAAGAAATGGATAAATTCCTAGAAACATACAAACTATCAAAATTGAAACAGAAAGAAATAGAAAATTTGAACAGACCCATAACCAGCAAAGAAATCGAATCAACAATCAAAAATCTCTCAACAAACAGAAGTCCAGGGTTAGATGGCTTCCCAGGGGAATTCTACCAGACATGTAAAAAAAGTTACTACCTATTCTTCTCGACTGTTCCAAAAAATAGAAATGTAAGGAAAACTTACAAACTCATTCTATGAGGCCAGCATAACCTTGATTCCAAAACTGGACAAAGACCCCACTAAAAAGGAGAATTATAGACCGATATCCCTGATGAACATGGATGCAACAATTCTCAAGAAACTAGCAAACTGAATCCAACAGTACATTAAAAGAATTATTAACCATGATCAAATGGGATTTATTCCTGGGCTACAGGGGTGAGTCATAATTTGCAATTCAATCAACATGATACACCACATTAATAAAAGAAAGGATAAGAACCATGTGATCCTCTCAATAGATGTAGAAAAAGCATTTGACAAAGTACAGAAGCCATTCTTTTTTTTTTTGAGACAGCAAGCATGAAAGTGGGGAGGGGCAGAGGGAGAAGGAGAGGGAGAATCTCAAGCAGGCTCCATGCTCCAGAGCCTGACGTGGGGCTTGATCCCATGACCGTGAAATCACAACCTGAGCTGAAATCAAGAGCTGGATACTTAACTGACTGAGACACCCAGCCGCCCATAAAGCATCCATTGTTGACAAAAACTCCTAACAAAGTAGGGATAGATAGAACATACCTCAACATCATAAAGGCCATATATGAAAGACCCACAGCTAATATCATCCTCAATGGGGAAAAACTGAAAGCCTTTCCTCTAAGATCAGGAACAAGACAGGAATGTCCATTCTCATCATGGTTGTTTAATAGTTTTGGAAGTTTTAGCCTCAGCAATCAGACAACAAAAAGAAATAAAAGGTATCCAAATCAGCAAGAAAGAAGTCACTCTTTCACTATTTGCAGATGACATGATGTCATTTATGTAGGAAACATGAAAGACTCCACCACAAAATTGCCAGAACTAATACATGAATTCAGCAAAGTCACAGGATACAAAATCAATGTACAGAAATCTGTTGCATTTCTATACACCAATAGTGCAGCAGAAAAAGAAATCAAGGAATTGATGCCATTTACAATTGCACCAAAAATAATAAGATAACTAGGAATAAACCTAACTAAGGAGATAAAAGATCTGTACTCTGAAAGCTATAGAACACTTATGAAAGAAATTGAAGATGACACAAAGAAATGGAAAGACATTCCATGCTCATGGATTAGAAGAGCAAACATTGTTAAAATGTCTATACGACTCAAAGTAATCTACATATTTAATGCAATCCCTATCAAAATTCCAGCAGCATTTTTCGCAGAGCTAGAACAAACAAGGTTGTATAGAACCACAAAAGACCCTGAATGGCCACAGCAATCCTGAAAAAGAAAACAAAGGTGAAGGCACCACAGTTATGGACTTCAAGCTGTATTACAAAGCTGTAGTCATCAAGACAACATGGTACCGGCACAAAAACATACACTGGATCAATGGAATACTTAACAGAAAACCCAGAAAAAATGACCCACAACCATATGGTCAACTAATCTTCAACAAAGCAGGAAAGAATATCCAATGGAAAAAATATAGTCTCTTACACCCTACACAGAAATAAATTCAAAATGGATGCAAGATCCAAATGTGAGACAGGAAACAATAAAAATTCTAGAGAATAACACAGGCAGCAACCTCTTTCACCCAGGCCGTAGCAAATTCTTACTAAACACGTCACTGGAGGCAAGGGAAACAAAAGCAAAAATGAACTATTGGGACTTCATCAACATAAAAAGCTTCTGCACAGTGAGGGAAACAATCAGCAAAACTAAAAGGCGACTGACAGAATGGGAGAAGATATTTGTAAATGACATATCAGATAAAGGGTTAGTATCCAAAACAATCCCCAAACAATCCCCAAAACAAATAATCCAGTTAAGAAAGGGATAGAGAATACATGAATAGATGTATTTTCTAAAGAAGACATCCAGATGGCTTTCGTCCAGACATGAAAAGATGCCCACCATTGCTCGTCATCAGGGAAATACAAATCAGAACCACAATGAAGTATCACTTTGCACCTGTCAGAATTAACAACATAGGAAACAAAAGATGTTGGTGAGGATGTGGAGAAAGGGGAACCCTCTTAAAGTGTTGGTGGGAATGCAAACTGGTACTCTGGAGAACAGCATGGAGGTTCCTCAAAAAATTAAAAACAGAACTATCCTACGACCTAACAATTACACTACCAGGTGTTTACCCAAATGATAGAAAAATACTGATTTGAAGGGGCACATGCACCCTGATGTTTATTACAGGATTATCAACAATAGCCAAACTATGGAAAAAGCCCAAATTTCCATTGACTAATGAGTGGATAAAGGAGCTGTGGTATATCAGGGTTCCTGGGTGGCTCAGTTGGTTAAGCATCCAACTTCAGCTCAGGTCATGATCTTACGGTTTGTGGGTTTGAGGCCCACATCAAGCTCGGTGCTGACAGCTCAGAGCCTGGAGTCTACTTCAGATTCTGTGTCTCCCTCTCTCTGTGCCCCTCCTCCACTTGCTCTCTCTTTCTCTCTCTCCCAAAAATAAATAAATGTTAAAAAACAAAATTAAAAAAAAAAGAAGGTGTGGTGTGTATGTATACGCAATGGAATATTACTCAGCCATCAAAAAGAATGCAATCTTGCCATTTACAATGATACGAATGGAACTAGAGTATATTATGCTAGGTGAAGTAAGTCCATAAGAGAACAACAAATACCATATGATTTCATTCATATGTAGAATTTAAGAAACACAACAGATGAACACAGGGTAAGGGAAGGAAAAATAAGATAAAAATAGAGAGGAAGGCAAATGATAGAGACTCTTCAAAACAAAGAAGAAACTGAGGGTTGCTGGAATGGAGGCGGGGGGGATGGGCTAAATGGGTGATGGGTATTAAGAAGGTACTTGTTGGGATGAGCACTGGGTGTTATATGTAAGTGATGAATCACTAAATTCTCCTCCTGAAACCAACTATGACACTATATGTTAACTAATTAGAATTTAAATAAAAATTTGAAACGGAGAAAAAAAGTGGAATATGAACACACTGGGGACCTCAGACCCATGATCCCAATGTCAACTTAAAGAGTTGGTGCAAGAAACAAGACACTAACACAAAACTATTTTCTTCTCAATGTTGAATAGTTTTGTAAGATGTAAAAACAGGTTAAAAGTACAAAAGCAAAGGGACTTGATTACCTGTGGGGACATGGACGAGTCTGACAGCACTATCAGTTGTATTAACATGCTGACCTCCTGCTCCTTTGGCTCGAAATGTATCTATTCGCAAATCCTTGGGGTCTATTTTCACATCTACCTAGAACCAAAAGTACAACGTAAGTAAATTCTACGTCCAACAAATGTTTTAATACTTAAACTAAGAAAGAGCTTATACCCAAGAAAGAACCGTAAACTCCCTATATCAACTGATGCTATTTTTTGACACTGATTATGTTGCTATGAGATCATGGGGTTAGGCAATCTCTCAAGTTTCCTCACACACCATGCCACAAAGCCACATTTGATAGAAAATATACATATATACGTATGCGTGTATGCATAAAGTTGATCCTCATAATTCCCTGACTATATGCAAATTCACCTACTTTATTTGTTCCCCATATCAATTATTGCTGCACTTTCACAGTCACAAGGTGACATGCGCAGAACTGTAGAAACTCCAAGCTGCTCTATATGTGCATATTCCCAGCTGAGGTCGAACAAGGTGACACTTGGCTTTCTTTTTTCAGTATGGCCAGAGAATGAAGACAGGAGGGGGCAGAGCAGCGTAGCGCAAGAAGCTTTGGCTCTTGGGTCAGTTGGATGGGGTTTGAACCCCAACTTAGGCATCTGTTAATGAAGTAGCCTCAGGCAAGTCACCTAATACTTGTGAACCTCATTTTCTCTTTGTAAAATAAAGAAAATAGACTCTACCATGACAGGTTACTTTTAAGATTATAATCCATGTAAGATAAATAGATACAGAAATATATAGGTATATAAATATATGTATACATACACATACATATTTCCCCTAGGGGAAATGATGGTTCAATATTTGCTAAATCAGTGTTTGCTGAGACTTCACAAAACATAACTACTGTGAATACTGAGAATCGACTATGTGTACTTATTAGTGGACTAAATGGTAGCATCCAAAAAGATATGTTCATGTTCTCACCACTAGAACCTTATTTGGAAAAAGAGATTTTGCAGCTGTAATTGATTTAAGATGAGATCATCCTGGATTATTCAAATAGGCCCTAAATCCAGTAAGAAGTGTCCTTAGAGGAGAAAGTAGAGGAGAGGAACGTGTGCATTCAGAGCTATCTAGCTTGAATCCAAGGAACACCTAGAGACACTAGAAACTGGAAGTAGCAAGGCAGCATTCACCCTTAGAAGCTCTGGAAGGAGTATGGTTCTGCCAATACCTTGATTTTAGACTCCTGGCTTCTAGAACTGTGAGAAAATAAATTTTTTTTTTCTGTTTCCAGCCCCTAAATTTGTGGTAATTTGTTACACACACACACACACACACACACACACACACACACACACATTACAAAATACGATGTTTTTCAGGGGAGAACTAACATCTTGTTCCACATTTATCATTTATTTGTATGAATGGCAGAGAGTATGATTTTTCTCTTTGTAGAGTAATAACAAGGTCAGTTTTAGACTCTAATATACAATTTGGTTATTTTTTTGTTTTCTCTAAAATGAATACTATACTGTGAAGAAAAGATTATACAGCTTTTGTTAAAATATGCCAGTGTTGGCTACCTTAAAATTTCAATAAATGCTAAAGAGAAGTGGGGCACCTGGGTGGCTCAGTCGGTTGAGCATTCGACTTCGGCTCAGGTCATGATCTTGTGGTTTGTGAGTTCAAGCCCCATATTTGGCTCACTGCTCTCAGAGTGTCAGCGCAGAGCCTGCTTCAGATCCTCTGTCCCCCTCACTCTGCCCCTCCCCGACTTGCACGGTCCCAAAAAATAAATACTTTTTTAAAAACAAACACTAAAGAGAAGAGTAATTTCCCATTTTTAGTGGTTACAGTATATTAAATAGTCATGTAGTAAATATATGTATATTATATGTCCTAGTCTCTTAAATGTTATAACTACCTAATGACTGTTGGAAAATGCTGAACAAAGAAACAGTGACTTAATGAAATACAAAGAATTTTAAATGTCAATTAAGAGAATAAGACTTTGCTCTTTTATGAAAATGAAACTCCCCTACATGAGTTTAATTTTCAAGAATATGAAGAGAATAAGAGGATAGGTGAAAATGGGGTGGAAGGAATAAGGAGGGAAGCAAGAAAACTCTATGGTTTTGATTTCTGAACTACATAAATGTTTGCATACACCAAGAGTGAAATTATATAAAAGAGGAAAGAAAACTCAAATGCTAATACTTAATAGGAACAGAAACAAATGAGTCAAAATATTTACCATAATGATATCATAAGCACATAGAAAAACATTATTTCAGATGGTCTTTGAACATAGTGCTCTGACTATGCTTTCCTGGTAGGCAATATCCTAAGGACAGAATTCTTAAACAGTACTCAGTAGTTTGCTAACTTTAAAAACATTTTATATATGCTACATAATAAAGAAAAACATAAATATATTAATGTGATTAAGAAATAAAATTTTTACTCAAGTGTAAAGAGATATAAATACAAAATGCAAGATGGTGAGGAGGAAATACTCCCTTAATGTTAAATTTGAGTTGGTAATACTAGTGATTGGTACCAGTTATTTAAAATCATATGTATATCCTAGCTCTGTACATTAAAGAATCTAAATGTAAGCACACATTAATAATAATGAGCATACATAGTACCCAGCTCTTAATTTCTGGGTATATTTCTCACCAAAAGAAATGAGATCTGATGCCAAGTCTGAGGCAGACAGATAGAAGTTGGGCTTAGGATATCTAATTATACCAGAAAGCAAGGGTATGCTCAAAAACTAATGGGGTCATTTCAAAAAGAGCTGCCCTAAAAAGGCTACCACTGACCAAATCAGGGACAAATTGAACATTAAACACAACAGTGATTAGAACTCACAAACTGTAAGTCTATAATGAGGTCAATAATGAAATAATATTGAGTTTATAATGAGGTAAAATAAAAGACAAAGAAAGAAGGAAGGAGGAGAGAGGATATATTAGTGAGGAAAGTTCTTTACAGAAAAGAATGCCAGTTAATAAATGCAGAAGAAAAGACAGTTAGAATATTACCATCTTGCAACCCCAAAGAAAATAACTGATTCAGGCAAAAAGATCACTAATGGATGTTAAGATCATTGAAAAGTTGTTGGAAATAGGATATATGTACCCTAGAGATTCCTCAGGAACTGCAAAGAGAAAAATATAATTTTAAAACGGTGATAGTTTTATGGTCACGATGTTTAAACTAATCCTCACTAAAGTCAGACAATCTGATATTATGTGTCTTCTGATAAAATGCAACAAGAATATAAGTGCCTATAAAGTATTCTTGATCAAAATGAGTAATCTGAGGCGCCCTGGGTGGCTTAGTTGGTTAAATGTCCAACTTTTGATTTCAGCTCAGGTCATGATCTCACGGTCATGAGTTTGAGGCCCACATCGGGCTCTATGCTCATAGCATGGAGCCTACTTCTGATCTTCTGTCTCCTTCTCTCTGCCCCTCCCCTGCTCATGCTCTGTCTCTCTCAAAAATAAATAAACATTAAAAAAAAAAACACAAAAAACATATAATCTGAATGCAATAGGATAAAGGAATGAGTTAAAGAGTACCATGAGGAAACAAATTCTATAAGACAAATGGTCTAGATGCTTCAGAAAATTAAAAAAAAAAGGGTTGGGAGACTGTTCCAACCTTAAAGATATATATGACTTAATGACAAGGTATGAAACTTGATGGAATCCTGATTTAAAAAAAAAAAACAACCTAGAAATAACTCCACAGAACTCCTAAAACCTTCTGAATTTCCTATGATAAGACTGATGAATTGCACCAAAACCCATAAAATACCAGGAATAAACCTAACCAAAGATGTGAAAAGTCTATACACTGAAAACTATAGAAAGCTTACAGAAGAAATTGAAAAAGACACAAAAAAATGGAAAAAGATTCCATGCACACGGATAGGAATAACAACTATTGTTAAAATGTCAATACTACCCAAAACAATCTAGATATTCAATGCAATCCCTAACAAAGTAACACCAGCATTCTTCACAGAGCTAGAACAATCTTAAAATTTGTATGGAACCAGAAGAGACCCCAAATAGCCAAAGCAATTCTGAAAAAGAAAACTAAAGCTGAAGGCATCACAATGCTGGACTTCAAGCTGTATTACAAAGCTGTAATCATCAAGACGGTATGGTACTGACACAAAAACAGACACTTAGATCAGTGGAACAGAATAGAGAACCCAGAAATGGACTCACAAACATATGGCCAACTAATCTTTGACAAAGCAGGAAAGAATATCCAATGGGATAAAGACAGTCTCTTCAGCAAATGGTGCTGGGAAAACTGGACAGCAACATGCAGAAGAATGAACCTAGACCACTTTCTTACACCATACACAAAAATAAACTCAAAATGAATGAAAAACCTAAACGTAAGACAGGAAGCCATCAAAATCCTAGAGGAGAAAGCAGGAAAAAACCTCTTTGACCTTGGCCACAGCAACTTCTTACTCAACATGTCTTTGGAGACAATGGAAACAATAGCAAAAATGAACTCTTGGGACCCCATCAAGATAAAAAGCTTCTGCATGGTGAAGGAAACAATCAGCAAAACTAAAAGGCAACTGACAGAATGGGAGAAGATATGTGCAAATGACACATCAGATAAAGGGTTAGTATCCAAAATCTATAGAGAACTTATCAAACTCAACACCCAAAAAACAAGTAATCCAGTGAAGAAATGAGCAAAAGACATGAATAGACACTTTTCCAAAGAAGACACCCAGATGGTTAACAGACACATGAAAAAATGCTCAACATCACTCATCATCAGGGAAATACAAATCCAAACCACAATGAGATACTACCTCACACCAGTCAGAATGGGTAAAATTAACAGCTCAGGCAATGACAGATGTTGGTGAGCATGCAAAGAAAAAGGGACCCTTTCACACTACTGGTGGGAATGCAAATTGGTGCAGCCACTCTGGAAAACAGTATGGAGGTTCCTCAAAAAATTAAAAATAGAACTACCCTATAACCCAGCAATTGTACTACTAGGAATTTATCCAACGGATACAAAAATGCTGATTTGAAGGGGCACATGCACCCCAATGTTTATAGCAGAACTATCACCAACAGCCAAAGCATGGAAAGAGCCCAAATGTCCATTGATGGATGAATGGATAAAGAAGATGTGGCATATATACACAGAGGGAATATTAGTCAGCAAAATTATGCTAAGCGAAATTAGAGAAAGACAAATATCGTATGATTTCACTGATATGTGGAATTTAAGATACAAAACAGATGAACATAAGGGAAGGGGAGCAAAAACCACATAAAAACAGGGGGACAAAACATAAGAGACTCTTAAATATGGAGAACAAACGGGGTTACTGGAGGGGTGGTGGGTAGGGGGATGGGCTAAATGGGCAAGGGGCATTAAGGAAGACACTTGTTGGGATGAGCTCTGGGTGTTATATGTAAGGGATGAACCATTGGATTCTATTCTTGAAATCATTATCGCACTATATGCTAACTAACTTGGATGTAAATTAAAAACAAATTATTAAAAAATAAAGACTGATGAAGGTATTTTGTTGTACACAACAAGCCCCCTTTTAAGTGTATGTTAATAAGAGGTGATTTCTAAAGCCCTTAGATAACCACACGATGGGGGCTGACTGCCAGGGGGACTAATCATGTGATTGGAGGACTGGAATTTTCAGCTCTACTGCCCCCACCCCAACTTTCAGTGAAGGGAAAGGAGCTGGAGGTCAAATTAATCGCTAGTGCCCAATGGTTTAATTAATCATGGCTATGTATAGAAGTTTCCATGAAAATCCTCAAGACACAGGGTTCAAAGAACTTTCAGGCTGGTGAACACGTGGAGGTGCAAGGAGTGTAGTGAACCTAGACAGGGTAGGGGAGCTCTGCACATCTTCCCACGTACTTTGCCCCATACATCTCTCCCATATGGCTGTTCCTGAATTGTATCTTTTGTAATAAACAACTTTTCATAGTAACTGAGTTCTGTGAGCTACTTCAGTAAATTATCGAGCCCAAGGATGGGGGTTGTGGAAACCTCTCAATTCATAGCCACTTGGTCAGAAGCACAGGCGACACCCTGGACTGGTGACTGACCTCTGAGGTGGGAGGGAAGGGAGACCGGTGGGAATGAGCTCCTAGCCTGTGGGGTCTGATGCTATTTCCTGGTAGGTCATGTCAGAATTGAGTTGACTTGTAGGACAGCCACTTGGTGTCCACAGATTACTGAGAAATTGCTTGCTCGTGGAAAAAAAAGCTCGACACACTTAGAGTGGAGGAGTATTCTGTGAGTAAACAGAACGTGCAGGAGTTTTTCCTAGAAGATAATATTACAGAATTATGGCTGATTTTCACAGATAATGGTATTGTTTAAGTAGGAAAATGTCCTAATCTTAAAAGATGTTAAGTTGAAGATTTGGAGGATAAAGCCTCATAGTGTCTGCTATACTCTTTATAGTTATTTAAAAAAATGTGTACACGTACACACATAGGAATCCCACAAATATGGCAAAATGTAAATGGGTATTGACTACAGGTGAAGGTTATGTAAGTTTTTAGTGGCAGTCTTTCAATTTTCTGTATATTTAAAATAAAATTTTAAAAAGGAAAAAAAATAGGCAATATGGCTGTATTCAACTAATAAGATAATAGACCCCATATAGATATTATGTCACTGCCCTCAACATATTATCTATGGAATTCATTTCCACAGATAAAACTTAAGCAACATTATAAAAACTTTGTGAATTCTGTTTTATGAAGAGAATTGGCTTCTATTTAAAAAGCAAAAGAAAACACCCTGGTGAGGCATAAGAAGGGCAACTTTACCTTGGGAAGAGTTAAGATTTCCCAATATAGACTACAAAGTTCAATGTGTATCATCAAAAATCAGTTTCTTAGTGCTGGAGAGGATGTGGAGAAATGGGAACCCTCTTGCACTGTTGCTGGGAATGCAAATTGGTGCAGCCACTCTGGAAAACCGTGCGGAGGTTCCTCAAAAAATTAAAAATAGACCTACCCTATGACCCAGCAATAGCACTGCTAGGAATTTACCCAAGGGATACAGGAGTACTGATGGATAGGGGCACTTGTACCCCAATGTTTATAGCAGCACTCTCAACAATAGCCAAAGTATGGAAAGAGCCTAAATGTCCATCAACTGATGAATGGATAAAGAAATTGTGGTTTATATATACAATGGAATACTACGTGGCAATGAGAAAGAACGAAATATGTCCCTTTGTAGCCACGTGGATGGAACTGGAGAGTGTGATGTTAAGTGAAATAAGCCATACAGAGAAAGACAGATACCATATGTTTTCACTCTTTTGTGGATCTTGAGAAACTTAACAGAAACCCATGGGGGAGGGGAAGGAAAAAAAAAAAAGGTTAGAGTGGGAGAGAGCCAAAGCATAAGAGACTCTTAAAAACTGAGAACAAACTGAGGGTTGATGAGGGGTGGGAGGGCGGGGAGGGTGGGTGATGGGTATTGAAGAGGGCACCTTTTGGGATGAGCACTGGGTGTTGTACGGAAACCAATCTGACAATAAATTTCATATATTAAAAAAAAAAAAATCAGTTTCCTAGAAGCTAAGGCTTGTCAGCAAAACACCTATTAAGCTGAAGTTGTCAATGCCTCCTGGTAAGGTTACCTCATCTGGTTGAGGGAGGACAATGACTGACATGGTTCCTGTGTGAATACGCTGCATTCTTGATGACAGGCCCACCTCGGGGATTCGTTGAACTCGGTGAATCCCACCTTCATACTTCAAATGCTTATATACACTGTCACCAGAAATTCGGGCAGCTGCATGATGTAGCCCACCTAGGAACATAAAATCCAAAAATATTAACTAGTTCTACTTTGAAAGGGATTTGGATCTTAAATGCCCTTACTCCCAGGCCTGAATCCAAGTACAGAGCCAAAGATGAGAACATAAACTAGGTACAAAACTGTATCTTCCCAAGGTCAATGTATTAATATATAAAAGGAAATATACCAAAATATTATTCATGCTTATCTCTGGGGAACAGAAGAACAATATATTTTTTTATTTTACTTTTTATACTTTTGTTTCTAAACATTCTGTAATGAACAAAATTTGCTTTTATAAAAATTCTTCTAGAAAAAAAATACTGGGACATTTTCTTCAGTGAACTACCTTATGCAAGCGTAGGCCAGTGTGGTGCCTATATAAAAGAAGGCTCACTAACATAAGCATTTATGTATTTATTTTAATTTATTTACTGTTTATTTTTGAGAGACAGAGAGAGAGACACAGAACATGAGCAGGGGAGGGGCAGAGAGAGAGGGAGACACAGAATCTGAAGCAGGGGAGGGGCAGAGAGAGAGGGAGACACAGAATCTGAAGCTGGCTCCAGGCTCTGAGCCATCAGCACAGAGCCTGACGTGGGGCTTGAACTCACCAACAGTGAGATCATGACCTAAGCTGAAGTCAGATGCTTAACCGACTGAGCCATCCAGGTACACCTTTATTTTTTTTTTATTAAAAAAAAATTTTTTTTAGCATTTATTTATTTTTGAGAGACAGAGTGTGAGCAGGGGAGGGGCAGAGAGAGAGGGAGACACAGAATTTGAAGCAGGCTCCAGGCTCTGAGCAGTCAGCACAGGGTCTGATGGGGGGCTCAAACTCACGAGCCATGAGATCATGACCTGAGCCGAAGTCAGACGCTTAACTGCTTAACCGACTGAGCCACCCAGGTGCCCCTCAGGTGCTCATTTAAAAAATATATTTTTAATGTTTATTTATTTTTGCATGATGAATAATTCTATACAGGTCCTCCCAAGTTTTCAAGAATCTGTTGAAATTTAGCTCTTGCTTATTTATCTGTGGAACGTGAAGATAAACACAAAAAAATCTTCATGCCTAGGTTAGCCTTTTCTTATTGGACATATTTTTTTTTAATATTTTTATTATAAAATAATACAGACATGGGGTACTTGAGTGGCTCAGTTGGTTAAGCATCTGACTCTTGGTTTTGGCTCAGGTTATGGTCTCACAGTTTTGGGTTTGAGCCCTGCATCAGGCTACACTCTGACACTATAATGAACTAGGGTCATTTTAATCATATGAAGATACTATTTTTAAAATACCACTATAAATCCAGGATTTGAGTATATCAATCATGTTTAAATCAATTGCAACTATTATCAATGAAGCTCAAATTGTCCATCTTTGCCCAGCAGGTGCTTTTTCAAGGTAATTTCTGAGTTCTTGTAGAGTATAACAGAGTTCTTACTATGGTATAACAAAATTTCCCAGGATTATCCTGAACTTTTCCTCCCCAAAACCTGGAATCAGTGATCTCTCCAAGAAGACTTCATCCCTTTCAGAGAGAAATAATACTTCAATATTTTTAATATTTGGGCAATAGGAATGTTCACTATTACTGGGTCAGTCATTGATTCCAGGTCTTTGCGTAGACAGAGACAGGAAATACGTCGAGTTCATACCGATGTTGGGAGACAACTCTGTATCGGTTTCTTGCATTTCTGCACATCTTGCAAATAAGGCACTGCCTGTCCTCTCGTTCCAGAAAATATTTTTAAGAGTGTTTGCATAGGAAACAGCTTTGGAGGTGCATCTCCCTCCACAGCAAAGGACAAGTTTGCTTATGGCCTTGGAAGGTAAAGGTAGCGTCTCCTTGTTAGAGCAATGGGCAAGCATGCTTACTTAAAAATTTTGAGATCTCTAAGCTCAGAGTTCCTCTCATATAATGAAACCTACTGCATAGGCAGTTATCTGGCTTCGAGTTGCCTTATAGGACCTGGGGCTCATTGAACCAAAACAAAAATGGTGATATTCTGCTTACTGCTATTGCGAGCAATAACCTGTCCTCTGTCTCTGACCCACAAAACTGTGGCGTGTTAACTTGTTAGCTTGCAAGTAGGGCAAAATCTCAGACCATTGGCAGTTCTTGACAATTAATACTTCCAGGGTAAATTCAAGATGACAGCCTCTTCTCTGTTGCTCTTGTCTTCCATTCCAAGAATCGTGGTTCTTAAGGACAGGGAACATACTACAATATCTCATAATTATTCATCTATTTTATCCCATAGTACACATACAACAGTCTAGAATAACTATGCTAGTTCTGCCACAACATGATTACTAAAAACATTAAAGTTGCTCTTCCTGTTCTCCCATTTTTCAAATGATTGTATTCTATACTGTCAGATACAGTTCTAAAACACTGTATTATTTTCCTTAGTCCTCAAATAGACCTAGTTCTGCAGGTAACCACATGCATGCTCACCTCTACTCCTTATGTTGATACTTCATATTTTAGTTGTCTAAACTTTTATCTTGTAGTAGATTCCTCAGAAAGGAAACATGGGAAAAGGACTTCTTGAATCCCTGCATATTGAGAAGTTTGTATACTTATAAGTCAGTTTTGCTGCTTATAAAATCCTTAACTCAAACTTCCTTCCCCTGGGTTAACTATGCTGCCACTGCTGCTGCCATGTTCCTAAGATGTTTCCAGTGAAGACTCAGTGCTCTGACGTCAGATCTAACCACTTGGTTTCTAAAGCCAGCATGGTGGACAAAAATTGGCCATAATTTTAGATTACCCTAGAAAATGACTTAGGAAGGTAACTTATCAAAAACTGACATACCCTCTCTTTTTAAGATTTTATTTTTAAGTTATCTCTACATCTAACGTGGGGCTCAAACTCACAACCCCAAGATCAAGAGTCGCACGTTCCACTGACTGAACCAGCCAAGCGCCCCTGACACACTGTCTCTTAGTAAGTCCAACACAGCTGGTCTTCCTCCAGCGATGGAACAAATTACTGTTTATCTTCTTGAATACCAGATAAAGAAGCTGACTAGCATTTAGCAGTCAGATGATATGAGAAATGTAATTGTTTATCATTAATACTCAGTGTAGTCAGATGGTCATATTGTGAAAGATACCTAGAAACTGAGACAGAGTGAGGCCACAACAATTAAATTTTCTATCTCATACTCACTCTGTACTTTTAATATTATTCCCCTCACTCCCCCTTTACCTACTTCATGTTGAGGGCACATATTTGAATTTATATGACCTGAAAGGAGAAGGCTGCAACTTTACTGTACAGACTACTAGAGCCAATCTTAGGCTGCCTGGGTTCAAATTGAAGCTTTTCCTCTTCCTAGTGTGTGTCCACAGGCAAGTTATTTCATTTGTTCATGCTCTGGTTTCCTTACTTGTAAACGGTAATTGTAACTAGGGCTACAGTATGGAAAGCCATTCACATTGCAGACTATGTGAGTAGTGCTTCAAGGCATAAGTAAGCATATGATACAGTGCTGAATTCAACCTACCTCCAAGGGTTGTTGTGAGGAATAACTGAGATAAACACTTGTAGAGCATTTAGCAGTATTGACATTTAGCCATCAATAAGTATCAGTAGTTCAGTTACTGAGAGTGTATCATTGGCTCTCCTGGGCCAGTCTGATATCATGTGGAAGAGAATGATGATCCCTGTGAACTGGGGCGCCTGGGTGGCTCAGTCAGTTAAGCGGCCGACTTCAGCTCAGGTCACGATCTCGCAGTCCATGGGTTTGAGCCCCGTGTTGGGCTCTGTGCTGTCATGACAGCTCAGAGCCTGGAGCCTGCTTCAGATTCTGGGTCTCCCTCTCTCTCTGCCCCTCCCCTGCTTGCTCATTCTCTCTCTCTCTTTCTCTCTCTCTCTCTCTCACTCTCTCTCTCTCAAAAACAAAGATCCTGTGAACTAAATTATGATGTAGGGCAGAAATGATATACCTCTGAGGTAGGAGAGTGAGGTGCATTGCTGGCCTTGCCAGCTGAGAGAAAACTGCTTTTGGTGGTCCTAATTGGCACGTGTGGAGAAAAAAAAGTATTTGTCAGATCAACAGCTACATACCAGGTATCAGGGGCTGTGAATTTGCTCAAGCAATGAAACCACATCTGGTACAGCTGCTGTCATTAGAATCACCAGCTGGCTAAGCTTATAATAATCCAGTGTCATTCACTGGGATCTGATCTACCTTCTTTATAGGTCAAATAAACAAGCTGAAAAGGGATGAGGTAGGAATCATCAACCGTGCATCTTTTAAGTCCTTGATGGTGGCACTAATCTCTGCAATCTCTTTAGGAATGCAGCATTGCTTTTGGTTTACTATTTTCCTAGGTAGAGGCAATGCTGATGGCTCCTACTTGGCCTTTCTCATCATCTAGTCCTCACCCCACAGGTCAAGGAAAATAATATGGGATTCTGCCAGCTGCTGAGTATATCTGTTCCAGCTATGTATCCAGAACTGGGAAACCATTGCAGGATGGGTTTGGGAACCCCCCAGGCCCACTGTGAGAGGAACCTGTACTAAAACTATTCTTCACCTGCCCTCCACAAGCCTCTCTTCTAAGTGCTGGGCCACAGTGATGTTTTGGGTCTCCTGGAATCAGTGTCATTTCAGAGCCAGTGTCCAGTAGTCCCTGAAAAGTCTGGTTATTTCCTTTTCTGCAGGACACAGTTACCCTTGGAAAAGGCCACAGATCCCTTTTGGGAGAATGCTGAGAGAAGAGTGAAGAGTATAAATATTTGGCAATATACTGGGGTCTTTCCTCAAGGGGACCCAGCGTCCCCTTTATTCAAGGGGTTTGGGCCTGTAAACTGGCTCAGGTCTGAGAACTGATTGAGGAGCCATGACTTGTTTTTATGATTAAAGTTAGATTTCTGTTCACTTGACCTAACACTTTTCTGCTTATACAGATCAAGTAAGAATTTACGGGGCTTCCTATCTATTTTCCCTCTAGAGACGCCATGGTCAACTAGCCAATGCCATAGGTCTATACGCATCAGACTACTGACTGCTGCTTTGACTCTGCTGTCCATGACAGCAACTGTACCCACCTTGCCTCTGCTGCTGGGTGCTGCCACTTGCCCACTGCCACCCTGAAATCCAATTACTCCCATCGCATTTAGGTTTCCCAATTGAGCTACCAAAGTCCCCACTCTAAGGTCTGGCCGACAGAGAAGAGCAATCATAGAGCTCTTCAAGGATGCCAGGGCTCCCCTTACAAATTTATTTCTCACATCTGTGGTAAAAAGTATGTCTTCTGGACACATAAAATGAATCATCACATTACGTTAAGCGACCTTTCCCTGAATTTAACTGGCAAGCAGAGTATAGCAAAACATAATTATAAACATTAAACTGTTGGGAGGGAGGAGATAATGTATCATAGAATCCCTTTAGCTTGGAATATATTTCAATTTATCAGATACCCAGTATACAAAATAACACAGTTCAGACTTATACTACATATCCAGAGCTATTGCCCTCTACTGCTTCCACAAAAACTATCTTTAATCATTTAGTTTGGACTATTTATGGAATGACTGAGTATTATCCCTATCTGTACCTACGGTCACAAAACTACAAGACTTTAAGTCACTCGATACATGAATTTTTGCATGAAAGTGTTTCCTTTCAACCTTAGCTTTTAGGGCTGTGTGAATCTTTGGAGTTCCTCTCCATTTCAATTAAATATTAAAATATATAGAGAGAATTTAACGTACATAGTTTATAAGGTAGGTACTTTTTACCCCTCTATTTTAGCCTTCCTAGTAACATCTTTTCTTCTCCTAATTATAAATAAATCAACTTTTAAGTATTTAATAATTTTAATAAGTAGAGGTTTATTCTTGGTCTTTAATTAAAAAAATTTTTTTAACGTTTATTTAGTTTTGAGAGAAAGAGAAACAGAGCACAAGCAGGGGAGGGGCAGAGAGAGAAGAAGACACAGAATCTGAAGTAGGCTCCAGGCTCTGAGCTGTCAGCACAGAGTCCGATGCAGGGCTTGAATCCACAAACTGTGAGATCATGACCTGAGCCGAAGTCGGATGCTTAACCAGCTGAGCCACCCAGGCACCCCACTTAGTCTTTAATTTTAAAGGTATAGAGTAAAACATTTAAATTTTTCCTCCTTTAAAAAAAAAGTCCTTTTTGGAGTGCCTGAGAGGCTCAGTTGGTTAAGGGTCTGACTCTTGATTTCGGCTCAGATCACAATCTCACAGTCTGTAAGTCCACCATGG
The DNA here is from genome assembly GCF_023721935.1 of Panthera uncia. Lineage (NCBI taxonomy): Eukaryota > Metazoa > Chordata > Mammalia > Carnivora > Felidae > Panthera > Panthera uncia. The sequence goes on along the minus strand of NW_026057576.1, from coordinate 27,839,701 downwards.
GGCTCTGCGCTTGGGATTCTCTCTCTCCCTCTCTCTCTGCCCCTCCCCTGCTTGCACGAGTGCTCTCTCAAAATAAATAACTTTAAAAAAAAAGCCTTTTTTACTTTTTAAGGTATCTCTATTTTATTTTTCCAGTAAGTCAGTCTATCTAAAAGAAAGGTTTCCCAAACATTGTCTAGGAATTGTTTAGGCTGCTCTACACTCCTGGAACAGAATCTCTTTCCCTGTTGTTATTGAGTTCATCTTTTGTTCTTGAAAACTGGATTCAAAATATACATCTGAGAGGTCATGATGACATTTACCACTATTCTCTTTTATAATGCTGTTTCTAAAAATTTTATTTTTTTAAGTAATCTCTATACCCAACGCGGGGCTTGAACCTGTAACTCTGAGATCAAGAGTAGCATGCTCCACCAACCAAGTCAGCCAGGTGCCCCATAATGCTGCTATTTCTGATTATATTCTCCTTTAAACTCTCTCCTCTCTTGCTTCCATAATATCATATTGTCCTTGGGGCGCCTGGCTGGCTCAGTCGGTAGGGCATGTGACTCTTGATCTTGGGGTCATGAGTTCAAGCCCCATGTTGGGAATAGATATTACTTTCTAAACATACTATTATGCAGTCCTCATCCTTTTTCTGCTTATCTGACTCCTCTCTTTCTTTTGCCAACTAGTTAATCTTTCTAAATGTGGCCGTTCTCTAAGGTCCGATGGCCTACATGTTCCCTCTCCATAGACTCTCCCTCATGTATTCTCTCAGTGTTAGATGTGGCTATTCAATCTTTCTCCTTGATGCTGTTCTCTCACCCAAGCTCTGGCTACACAACTTCAGCATTTAGTGCATATTTCTGAATGGGTGTTCACTATAACCAGAGATTTAATAATTCACTCTGCGTTCCATCTTGAATGAATGTTGTAGTCTTCCCAGCTAGAAAGATTAGAATCCCGGTGGCTCATCTTGTTTGTGTCAGAATAGACTATGAGGATGGGGATGTATGATTCTGGATCTGACAAACTTAAGTTTAATCCTGGGACTGCCATTACTTACCATGTGATCTTGGATTAGGTACTTACTCCCTGAGCCTGACTCCTCATCTGTAAAATGGGATTAATAATATCTATCTCACAGGGCTATGAAGATCAAACCACCTACACTGCACCCTGGACATGGGGGCAAGCACTAGGCCCTCTTTTGTCCATTCTTCCTTTGAAGATCTCCCATGTGTCTACTGCCAAGTGTAAATCTTAGTTATACCTGGATTTCTCTAATAACCTCTCTGCAGTCTGCTTAAATCTAGCTTCTTGATCCATCCTGCAAATTGCTGTCTAAATAATCTTAAAATATGTATTTATCAAGTCATATGCTTATTGATAAAATCTCCAACAGCTCTCTACTCCCCAACAATCAAGGCCTGTTCAGCTTTCAAGGCTGTTCAAACTCTACTCCCTTAAACTCATTTCCTATGACCTCCTATCACAAATGTGCTCTGGGTAAATTGGGGTCCTCATTGTCCTTCACACACACCAAGATCTTTCCTACCTCCACATTGTTGCTCTGGTAGCTCCTTCCCTCTGCTTTCAATTCCTCTTTCCTGACCACTGGCTGTATTGAAAACCTGTACCAAGCACAACTTTCTTATTCATTCATTTTCCTCCACTGTTTAACTTACTTCAATCCTTCTTCCTTTTTCCTGAGAGTTTGCAGTTTATTATTGGGTATCAACGTACAACCAAGAAGATAAAAACTTTCATATGGCTTAAAAGAATGGGGGAAAAAAAATTACTACCAGATGTTCTGATTTAACATAATTGAGTATTTAAAAGTTGAAGGACTTGTATTGTTTGCTATTGTTTACATTGTATAAGTTTTTATCTGCCCAACTAGAGTGGTATCTTAAAAATAAAGACAAATGATTAACTTTTTCTGCATTTCCATAAAAATTGAACACATAAAAAAAAGAGAATAGATGCAAAGTCAGGAAACTCACATATGGTGCTGAGGGAAGGTAGAGAAAACACTACTAAGGGCAATGAAATGAAGAGAGAAGTTGAGAGAATAAAAATGTGAGAAAAGTTTTTGAGATAATATGAAATAGGGAGAAGATTCTTTTTTTAACTTCAACATTACGATAATAAGAATATAAGGTGGATGGAATATATTCAAAAGAGAGCTTGAAGAAAGCTCAGAAAGTTAAAATCCTTTATGAAGAACGATTTCTATGGATTTGGCAGAGAAGCATAAGGCTGAACCATTGGCAGACCAGATTTTTGGAAAGACTATTTTGTTATGAATATTTAACCTTTCAGATTATAAAAATTAAAGAAGTTAAAAAAGAATCTAATACATCATTAGCCACTCAGTCTAACTGGTAATACTTTCAGGTTGTATCCCATAAATGATAAAGTTCTTAGCAGCAAAAACCTTAACACATCTTTCTTTGAATAGAGAACAATGAGTTTCAAGGCAAGGTATATCTATCCTTCCCAGAGAAGTTTTCTCTAACTCAGACATTCCTTCCTTCACTATGTCCCACTCCTGGTTAAGACCCCTATTATGGTAAAGCCGCTGAGAATGATGAGCCTGTATCACAGCATTTAGTAGATACAGATAAAATGTTTTAAAAAATGGGAGGGGCACCTGGGTGGCTCAGTTGGTTAAAAGTCCATCAGACTCTTGATTTCACCTCAGGTTATGAGCCCACGGTTTGTAGGCTCGAGCCGTGTTGGACTCTGTGCTCACGGAACGGAGCTTGCTTGAGATTCTCTCTGCCCACTTTTCGCTGCCCCTCCCCCACTTGTGCATGCGTGCACTCTCTCTCTCTTTCAAAATAAAAAAGAAAAGTTTAAATAAAAAATGGGCCCACATGGTTCTAATGGAGATCAGACGCAAAATAATTTTTAGCATCTTCTATGGACAAAATCCTCAAATATGCCTACCGTAATCAGCTGGTGTATAATTCAGAAGTTCAAATTTCCAGTTTTTATAGCTTGAATAATTCTGGTACATATCAAATATTTCCCGGGTAAACTGCTGGCAGATATCACCTAAAAAATATATATATATATACATACAAAAAATATTCAGCACAAATTTTTAAGAGAGCCATTCTTAGGTACAGGCCCCTTAGGAAATGAGTAACTGTTTCTACCGTGAAACACATTTAACGGACTTTTAAAGTTAAAGTGTGTCAAACCAAGGTAAAATTTAAGTATTTTTTTTCTTGGATCATTTACAATAAAATTATTTAACTGACCTCCAGTAGTTCTTCCAGATGTCACCTCTAAAAGAACGTCATTTTTGTCATATTTCTCCTTTGGCACTAGACTCTGGAAAAGCTGAAAAAGGGGGAAAAATCAGCATTTGTGTGTATATTTTCTATGGTATACTATTGCTTGATTTTAGATAAAAGACCTCCAAACATTAAAAAATATATAACACAATCATATAGCATCCCAACAAGGTCTAGTCATTAAATGCTGTAAGTGGACCGGACCTAAAATAAGTGATCAGTTCATGCTAACAATGGAATTACTTGTCAGGGTATTCTCCACAATGCTATCAGACAATCTTAATTTTCTACCAAGTGTAGATCAAAGTCCAGAGTGTTCCATTCAATTTTTTCAGATTTTGCCTCTTATTAGTTCTGAACAGTAGCTTCTTTCATCTAATGAATGAAGTAAAGCTTTGAAAGTCTTCACTTGCTGAAAATAAGGACTCTTTCCATATGACTATTCTCTCCTGCCACAGAGGACAGCAGGCCCCAGGTCATGCCCTGTGTTCTCAGGAGAGCTGCTCTGCTTAAAGAATGTACTGAGGTCCCCCAGGATAAGGCCCAAATAGTTTGAGCTGTGAAAAGAAAACAAGGGGCTTCCTAATAAAGAAAGTAACTAGCTTCCCTCTAAAGAAGAAAAAGGAAGCAGTTTTATTTTTTATTTATTACTAAAAGGTCTTGCAAATCAAACTAAAAGTACCTACGTGTCATGACTCTCTCTACTGCTAATTTTTGAAATCCACCGTCTCTGCTAGAAATGATAGTTTATGGGAGAGAATATCAGACCAAGAGTGACACCCTACTTCTGGTTGACTTGCTGGTTAAATCACAGAACCGATAACTCCACCTCATTCCTCTCAACAAGCCCCACTATGGATCCCAGAATAGGGAGACTGAATGCAGGAAGACGGCAAATAGGACAGAAGCAAAGACAGTATACAGACAGCCCTGTTTCTCACTGTCCTTTAAACAAATCATCCGTTGAACTACAGGAAGCTAAAGACTTGTGTGAACCAACTGTGTCTACACCCTTTGATTCATCCCATTCTATCCAGAAAGCAAATTTTCAATCCTTAATTAACACAATCACTGCGAATACCTCCCCCTTTTCTAAGGCTTAAAAACTGTTGATTCTTCCTCTTGGTGAACTAAATTTTTTTACCAACATCTGTCTCCTTGCCTGGCAAGTTAATAGCTTTGGAATATGGTTGCTCTTGGAGGAGGGGGAAAGGTGATATTTTATTCTTTGGCATCCCAATGGCTTCAATCTCATTATTCAATCTGTAGCAGATTACAGTATTAAACCCAGCTTAATCATTTATTATAAAAGAAGGCTTAATAAACTGGTGTTGGAAAGTACTTTGAGCACAATATATCCTAGCAAAACAATATTCTTTTATATTAACAAAATTGAGTAGTCTGCCACCTAAAACATACCTCACTGTATAACATATTGATTTTTTGAGCCATGGTTTGTCTCTCTTCCAATGCAAGTTCTTGTAACTGCTTTTCATCTTGTTGATTTAGACCTACAAAACAGCAACAGAAATGATAAATGTTTTTAAATACTCATAGAGAAACCCTTAAACATCTACCTAATCTCTGCCTACTAAGTTTTATTTCAGTTGTGAAGTAAAGGGATTATACAAAAGAACAGTTAGAATAGACAATATCAGTTAATAAGTACTTGTGAACTTTGTCTAAAAAAGTCAGTGTGAAAAGAAGTATGACTGGTGCCCCAAAGAGTTTATGATTTGAATGTGTACAATTAATTCTAGAAATCGATGATTGTTTAAGGAACTGGTTAATTAAATATAAACCCAAGTAAGGAGAGTTTGGGAGAAAATTGGGGTGACCACTTTTTGTCTTCAAGGTGGCAGCCATTACTCCACACACGGTGGGTAATCTAGCATGGCTAGTAGAGCCTCCATTTTTTTCAAAGTCAGAAATAAGAACTCTTCAAAGTTTGAAGTCTCTTGAAATGTTTATCCCTAGTAAACATTTTTTAAGAACACCATGCAGGTCAAACAAAACATCTTTGTAACCTCTGTTTTATGGAAACAATGGTCCTTTTCACATCATTTCAAAAGCAGAAAGTTAAATCATAGAACTCCCAACAAGAAAGCTAACAATGAGAGACAGTAGCCAAGCTTGGTGGATCTCATAACCTTTGCCTCCATTGCTAGATACCGAGACTCCATTTGTTGGTGGCAATGCTTGCAAATTGAGGTAGAAATTGTTGATTCTTAGTAAGAAAACAGAAATGAAAAAATCATAATCATAGAAGAGAGAAGGCTCTTGAAACTTCTTCCCTAGTCATGGAAGCCATTAAGGTCTGGTGGGACTCTATGCCTCTTTCATGCTTTGAACATTTAACACTTATTATGCGCCAGATACTCTGCTACTTGTTGGGAACACAAGGATGAATAAAACAGGATTCTAGGCCTCAAGTGGCTCAGCGTGGTGGGAAAGATGGACACGTACACGATTAAAACATGTGATGACAGTGCCATGGAGGCATAAAGGAGGGGGTCTAACCCAGACTTCAGTACTTGAGAAAGGCTTTCTGATAAGGTGCCAAACTAAATTCTAATTATGGATCATCTGTTGCAGAATTGTAATATCACTAATGGCCCCACAGTATGAATGGAAACCAGCATGACAATACTCCATATAGATACTTGGTCGGTCAAAAGAAAAACGTGATTTGCAGTCACATAAAATCATTTTTGTGGCCTCTAATTGTTTACTGATCTATAAAATCCAACTTAATTCAATTTCATTATATCAACAAAGGTTTGTCTATTGTATCCTATGTTTGGTGCTGCAGGAAATATAAAGATGAGTGAGACACAGGCTCTGTCCTTGAGAACAGATGGAGGGAAGGGGCAGAAGTTAATTAACTTTTTTTTTTTAACGTTTGTTTATTTTTGACAGAGGCAAAGACAGAGTACGAGCAGAGCAGGGGAGAGCAGAAAAAGAGAGACACAGAATCCAAAGTAGGCTGTCAGCACAGAGCCTGACACGGGGCTCGAATTCATGAGCTGCGAGATCATAACCTGAGCTGAAGTTGGACGCTTAACCGACTGAGCCACCCAGGGACCCCAAACCAATTAACTTTTAAGACAAAGGATCAAAATTTAAAACAGAGAAAGGTAAACTTATTTGTTTTACAGAGGGGATTGAGGCCAAAGTATGACATCCAAGCCATACGTAAAAGGGGACTGAATTTTAACAAGGTGACATTGGTGGGTAACAGTAAGTGCAAAGACAGACATGGGATGATACTAGAATATTCAGGGAACGGTGAGTTATCTATTTTTCTTGGAAAGTAGCGTATGCAATGGGAATTAACGCACTACACAGAGAGGCTGGTGTCACTCTGCAGAGGCTCTTAAATGCCAAATCAAGAAATATGTATTTATACGCAATGGGAGCTACTGAAAATGCTGAGCAGGGGAGTAATAGATTAAGGTTGCACTTGGACTGGGAAAGCCTGTAAGTGGCACAAGTTAGGAATTTATCGTAATCATTCAGGATGAGATATAATAAAGATATAAATGAGCAGAAAGAATAGAAGGGGACTATTGAAAGGTATACCACAGAGGTAGAGCCTCCTGGACTTTGAATCATTGTGCAGTGGATAAGAACAGAGGCTGTGGAGTCTCACTGATTGGGTTCAAATCCTTACTCCTCACCTGACTGGCCGAGTGACCTTTAACATCTTAAGCTCTCAGTTGCTTCATCTATAAAATGAAGATTTTACCTCAGCAGATTATTGTGAATATTCAAATGAGGTAATATTTGTAAAATACTTAGCTTAAGTGCCTGGCACATAGTAAGACAGGAAATGTAGCTTTTATTAGAGAATAGCAGAATTGCAGACCTAGAAGACATTTCAGAAGCAATCCAATCCAGTCTTAATTATACATGATACAACCAAGGCTGAAGAAGGTTATGTCAATTTAATTTACAAAGCATTTAGTCAGTTCCTATTATGTGCAAAGAACTTTCCCAAAACCAATGAATTACAAATTTGACTGGCATAATACAGAAGAGTAAAAAAAGTCCTCATTAAACAATAGGTGAGAAACTCATGGTACCACCAACAGAAGGCAGGTGAATACAAGTCTTTGGAAATCCAGAAATTTATAGGTGTAACTGTGACTGGCCTTGATGTTGCTTAATGTCTCTAACACTTAATGAAACAGGATGAAGCACAGGGGAAAATTTAGAAACTAAAAGCTTAAAGCACTATCTGGATAAATGTTGAATCCCAGGTTAGTTCATCATATTTTTCTCTCAACTTGTGTACATTTTGGAAAATTTTCATATAAGGAAAAATGTTAAGGCAACAGCAATATTAAGAAATACTAAAATTAAAAATACACATCTCACATCATATATAAAATTAATTCAAATAGATAAAATAATTAAATATAAGGCTAAAAATATAACTCTCAGAAGTAAACACGATGTACCCTTTGTGACCTTGGATTACACAAGTTTCTTAGGACACCAAAAACACAAGCAACAAGGAAAAAAAAAGATAAATCTGACATCATGAAAATTAAATATTATGGTGCTTCAATCTTTTTTTAAAAAGGGGGGAAGGGGCAACTGGCTGGCTTAGTAGAGAGAGCATGCAACTCTTGATCTTGTGGTTGTGAGTTCAAGGCCCATGTTAGATGTAGAGATTACTTAAAAATAAAATCTCAGGGGCACCTGGGTGGTTCAGCTGGTTAAGCGTCTGACTCTTGATTTTGGCTCTGGACATGATCTCACGGTTCGTGGGTTCAAGCTTCCCATCAGGCTCTGTACTGACAGAGCCTGCTTGGAATTCTCTCTCTTCCCCTCCCCCTCTCAAAATAAATAAAAAGACATTAAAAAAAATAAGATCCTAAAAAAAATTATAGTGATTCAAAAAATAACCCACAGAGATAATTTTTGCATATATCTGATAAGAAACTTGTAGCTATAATATAAAGAACTCTCACAAGTCAATAGCAAGAAAAATATTTAAAAACAGGCAAAGGATCTGAACAGTCATTTAACCAAAGATGAATTACAAATGACCAACAGGCACACGAAAAGATGCTCAACATCATTAATCAGGGAAATGCAAATCAAAGCCACAATAAGATACCATCTCCACCCATTAGGATAGCTAGAATCAAAAGGGCAGAATTTAAATGGTGAAGCCACTTTGGAAAACAGTCTTCCAACTGTTCAAAAGGTAAAATGTAGAGTTACAAGACTCAGAAATTGTAGCACCATTGTTCTTAACAACCAAAAGTGGAAACAATTCAATATCCATTAACTGATGAATGGATAGATGAAAATGTGGTATATCCATACAATGGAATACAGTTCCACAATAAAAAGTACAAATACATGCTACAACATAGATGAACCTTGAAAATATTATCCTAAATGAAATAAGCCAATCACAGAGGATATATTGCATGACTCTATAAATGCCTGAAGTGAGTAAATCTAGAAAGTAGATTAGCAGTTGCTTCTGGTTGGTAGGGAAGGGGGAATTGGGACAAGATGGCTACAGGGTGCAGAGTTTCTTTCTGGGAAGATGAAATAACACCTAGACCATATGAGCCCTTTGATGGGGTTGGAACCGTATTTTTGTGTCTCTGCTATACACGTAGGACAGTGCTCAATAAAGTCCTGCTCAATAAATTAAAATTTCTGAAAAGATTAATATTCAGTTTCCTAGACCCTAAAAACTTGGCAAACACCACAAGGAACTTGGTCTCTTAGTAGTTGATTTTTAGTAGCTGAAATACTTTAAACACCCAGGGGAGAATCCTGTCTTCGCTGAGTGTAGGTTTTTTAAAAGACTGCAATTCAATAAAGCTTTAACCTATAATCAATCATGTCCTTATACACACACGTATCTTTTACCTACTTCTACACATTGAATCTAATTCTTCAATTGCTTGCTCAGCCTCCTGAATTTCTTGGTAAATGGCTGCGAGTGGTGCCAACTCGGCATGCCTTCTATTCAAGGCTCTTCGGTCCCCTTCATTCAGAGACACTCGCTGCAAACACTGATCAAGCATACGGTGCTCCTTACTCAGGTCCTCCATATATTTCTGTAGTGCTTTATGCTTCCACAGCATCCTGGTGTCTTGATGACAATATCTCCTGGGACAATTCTTATTTAACAGATGATGGAAAATGGGATGCCTGTTTTGTCTAAAAACCCACAGTCTTGTATCAAAATGTCTCTGTGTAAACTGATGAGACTGGGGGTGGATGTGGCACTGGTGGTAACCATTACGAGATGAAAGTCTAAAAAGCCAAGCACACAGGTGACGATTCATCTCAGCATCTGAAATATAATAAACACAATCTGAAAAAAAATCAACTCTGCAAATACAAAAGCTGGAAGAAGTCTCAAGAAATCTTGCTCAGTTCACAGCCGCAGCCAGCTCCAAACACTGTCCTGAAATTCAATAATCCATAAAAAGAAAATAATTCTCCAAACATATGAGTATAACATATTAAAATAAATGAATATAGCACTGTTTCCTATTCATCCAATGTATATAATTAGCTAAGGCAAATGAGTAGGAGCATAACTGATAAATATATTAATAAACTGGATTAAATCAGCTATTTTCTAGAAAGTATTTGGAATCTAGAATTGACTATGTGAACAAACACTTGAAAGGTATGAAATAATCATACAAGCTTTAGGTAGTTCACATATTCATAGATTCCTGAAGTTTGAAGAAGATATTAACTGTTTTCTTGTCTAACTCATTAATTCTAGGTATCCAGATGTCCAAGGAAGTCAACTGGCTTAATCATGATTATTCACTCAGCCAGACAGGCAGAGCTAATACTAGACTGCAGTTTGCTTGTTCAAAGCTCAGTGCTTTCCATTCTCAACTCTGCAATCAGGTGCTTCCCTTTTAGCTGAGACCCTAAAGGAAGAAAACTTCAAATATTACACTAAGAAAGTAGGTCTGGTAAAAAGGGACAGTGGTGATATCTGCATTAAATGAAAAAAGCAGAATGCAAAACAATATAATCTCAATTAGGTTTTTAAATTTTTCTATGACATATGGTATACATGTAAAAAAGGTAAACAGAGTATTTTTTTGGGAGGGGGACCTAAAAAAGAAATAGAGCAAAATGTTAACAAGATGATCTCTAGTTGTGGGCTTGTGGATACCTTTTGCTTGCCTTCTAGCTTTTCTACCTTTCGGTGTTTTAAATTTTTCTATATGCATAGCATGTATTACTTCCACAATCAGGAAAAAACAGTTACTTAAAAAAATTACAAGTTAGGTGAAATTGTTTTACCTGATTTACCTATTACTGATTTACCTATTCTTCCCTCTAATAGATGTAATCAGAAGCTAACAAAAGCACAAAGTAGTTTTATTAAGAAAGGGGAAAGATAAAGATAAAAACACTTTGCCCCTAAAATTCGAGGTTCAAAGCTGAAGTAAGGGTCAAAATTTTATCAGAATCAATCTTTATTGTCTCTGGTGTTCCTGCTATGCTAGGAGGTACATTCATATATTAACTCATTTGATCACTGTAAGTCTGCTAAGTTGAATATCATAATCTCCTAGGAAATAAAATATTCAGAATGATCTCCAAAATCTACAGATTTTGTAGGATTCTACTAACAAACTTTAACATACTGAATCACATTTGGAAAAAGACTGTAGAAGGGTGCACCAATACCCAACAGCCATAAATGTGACAGTCCTTCAGCAGGTTTCCAATGTCTTTACATGCAGTCTCAAGCACATCGGAGAAGAGTGTCCAATTGAAAACAAGGACAAATCAAAAGGATGACAAATTTTTGTAAGAACATTTCTAGCTAAAATTTCCATCCTAGGAACAGTAGTAAATAACTCTTAAGGTCATGAACCTCAATGTTTAGAGGGGAAAAAAACAAAACAAAACCCAAGACGTTTTACTCGCTAGTGTTACCTATACCTGGGAACGGCAAGTCTTCTCCGTCACCCACCACAGGAGCAGGATTTAGTAGGTACTCTAAGGACAATTCTCAAGAGTCGGCAGGTCAGAAGTGATACTAAGCCTGCGCCAGAGCAGCACACGTAAACCAGATTCTGTAATTCAGGATACGGAGTGATCCCAAAGAGGCAACATGAAAGAAAAATGGGGATAGAAAAAAGACCTTTAAAAGATCTAAAATAGAAAAAAAAAAAAAAGTGAGTACCTAAGAAATATAAGAAAGTACGACAGCTTTCCTTACTGTAGCCGTAACTCTCCGTGACCTGCTACTTTTCAGCCCGACACACACGGGATTACTTTCACTTCCGTTATCACTCCTTCCGGGTGGACGCTTGCTCTCAGCCTCTGCGGAGTCGTCGTGGGCGTGCGTGTTAACAGCTAACGGGGGAAACGCAAGGGAAAAATGACAAATCGGGAAAGAAAAAAAAAAATGATAAGGCAAAAATGAATATCCCAGGAGATGACCACCCGCGCAGTACTTATCCGGAACCTGAGCCCAGGGCGTGGGTTGCGATGGGGTAAGGAGGGTGGGCGGTGGTGAAATGTAGAATGAACTACAACTTCCGGAGCTCCCACCCGGGAATCCTGGGAGTTGTAGTTTATGCCCAGGCTGCCTTTGATGGACCTTTGGTTTCATAGTTACAGGCAAATAACATGGGAGAGATTCTCTACCATTCTGATTAGGAGATCAACAATTACAATATAGTAATTTGAAATTAAAAGAATTTCCTTATATGTGGAGCACTAAAGCAGTGTTGTTTTTTTTTGAGGACTCCCTTTTCATCACCCCCAAATTTGGGGATTCTGCATGGTTTTTTCATTTTTATTTCTTTTTTTTTTTCCTGTGGGATTCTGCATGTTTTTAACAAAATATTTTTTAATGTTTATTATTATTATTATTATTATTTTATTTATTTATTTATTTATTTTTGAGAGGGAGAGAGATACAGCGTGAGCAGGGAAGGGGCAGAGAGAGAGGGAGACACAGAATCTAAAGCAGTCTCCAGGCTCTGGGCTGTCAGCACAGAGCCTGACACGGGCCTGAACTAATGGACCGTGAGATCATGACCTGAGCTGAAGTCAGACACTTAACCAACTGATCCACCCAGGCGCCCCAGGATTTTGCATGTTAATAGTTGTACTTTAAACTTCCACTGCTTGAGAAAATACCTAGTAACTAAAGGAGGATATAAATTTATATTTTTAAAAATCATAACAGGATCTTAAAGATAGAAGACTACATATATCCACAAATTAATGACTTTATAGATGTTGCATGCACATACAGAATTTAGGGGCTCAAACTAGGTTCATAGCTTGTAAACTACCGATTAAATAAACCAACTAATAGACAATTCCAGGAGAATGCAAACATATTGCCTTACTTTGGATATTCCAGTGGCGATCACATTTACAAGTTACATGACAGCTGTGTCTCAATATCACTTTCTGAAAAGCCAAGGTAAACATCAACCCATATAACCAAATTCATAGGATATTTTCTTAGGTTACAACCACATATAAAAAGGACAATTAACCCTAAATGTAAATATCTAACATTACCTAGTTAAAGGTATCTACTTCTATCTAGTATATATTAAATTATATACTAAATGGTTTAAGCCTATTAGTTTAATCCATACTACAACAACCCTAAAATATCCATTTTGTGGAAGAGGAAAAAACTAAGGCATAGAGAGCTTAAGTAACTTGTCCAAGGTAAAAGAACTGATGAGTAATAGAACTGAGATTCAGTCAAGGCAGTCTGTCTTTTTTTTTTCTTTTTTTTTTTAATTTTTTTTAACGTTTTATTTATTTTTGAGACAGGGAGAGACAGAACATGAACAGGGGAGGGTCAGAGAGAGGGAGACACAGAATCTGAAACAGGCTCCAGGCTCTGAGCTGTCAGCCCAGAGCCTGACGCGGGGCTCAAACTCACGGACTGTGAGATCATGACCTGAGCCGAAGTCGGCCGCTTAACCGACTGAGCCACCCAGGTGCCCCAAGGCAGTCTGTCTTAATGATCTGTGGTTCCTAAGCTCTGATACTCTCCTTCCCTCAAAAAAAGAAAGAAAAAGGAAAACAATCGTTCATTCAATAATGAGTACCAGTTATGTCTACTCACTGTGTTCTGGATATGAAAATTTAACAATGACTAGAAAAGACAAAACTTTGCCTATATGGAGTTTATTTTCCAGTAGGGAACAAATTCCAAAGGATCCACATAAATCATTCTCCTAAATTATCCAATGAAATCCTTTAATTCTTTATTTTGATTTGTGTATGCAGACATAATAATTTAAGTATTATAGTATATAAAGATTTATTCTCTTTAAAAAATAAGTCTTACTGCTATGGACCTAATTGTGTCCCCTGCGTTCCCAAATCTAATATGTTGAAGCTACCCTCCAATATGACTGCACTGGAAATCGGGCCTTTAAGGCTAAGTGAGCCATAAAGGTGAAAGCCTGATGTAGTAGCATTTGTGCCCTTGTAAGAAGCTTGCGAGTGCAAGCTGTCTCTTCTTTTTCTGTCCCTCTTTCTCTAAGAAAAAGAGGCCTCAGAATGAAACCTACCCTGCTGGCACCTTGATCTTGGACTTCCCAGCCTCCCAAAGTGTGAAGGTTTTTCTGTTGTTTAAGTCACTCAGGCTGTGGTATTTTGTTATGGCAGCCCAAGTGGACTAAGACATTTACATATGTAAAAATTTATTGAGATATAGTACATGAAACTTTACGTACTTTATGTATTTTATTTCTCAATTAAAAAAAAAATCCCTAAAGACGTTTATCCTTGGTGTTATAAATACTGCTTCCTCCTCCATGTTTTTTTTTAAAAGAATATAATGTGGTATATCTACATTTATTAATACATAATAATGTCCACAATAAATCATTAAATGAAAATGACATTGCTAAAAAAACGCTCAGCCAAAAAAAGGGGGGCGGGGAAGGTGTGAGGGGGACAAAAAAACAACTCAGCAAACTATTCCATTTGAACAACACATGTGATGCATATATATTTAAAAGTCCAGTGGAGGGGTACCTGGGTGGCTTAGTTGGTTAAGCATCCAGCTTCAACTCAGGTCATGATCTCATGGTTTGTGAGTTTGAACCCCACGTTGGGCTTGTTGCTGACAATGAGGAGCCTGCTTGGGATTCGGTCTTTGTCCTTCTCTTGCTGCCCCTCCCCCACTCACACTTTCTGTCTCTCTCAAAACAAATTAATAAACTTTAAAAATAAAATAAAAGTCCAGTGGAATTATAGGTAATTCTTATTTTCTTTATAGTATTCTGGATTTCCTGAAGTTTTTTAATAAGCATTATTATAAATAAGACAGCTACAAAAGAGGAAAAGAGTACATTCTTTAGTGTTTGATTGAAAAAGCCTTATGGGAGTTATTATTATTGAATCATTTTATAAAGCTAACTTCTACTTCCAAAGAGCCTGACATATTACAGGAAACATTTTTCTGGAAATAGTAATAAAAAGTTGATTCAGTGAAAATAATAGCATTTGATTAAATTAGCAACAAGAGCTATTATGTCTGAAATATTTCTCACTATAAAGTTGATCTCATAAAAATTTCTTTTAAGAATATATGTGTAATGGGCACTGACAATTTGGTATGCCTTTAAAAACTAAATGACCTATGTCCCTTTCCTCTGTCTTGGAGCAAGCTCAAACACCAAAATATTTGCGGCGATTTTTCAGATCCATTTACATACAGCAAACTTAGCCCAATTTCCAAAGGGTAGAGAATGGGGATTTTCACTTAGCTTCTTCTCAGAGACCTCCAGATAGTTTTATTATTTAAAAAAAATTTTTTAATGTTTAGTTATATTTGAGAGAGACAGAGAGGGAGAGAGAGCGCTAGTAGGGGAGGGGCAGCACAGAGCCTGATGCAGGGTTCCAACTCACCAGTTGTGAGATCATGACCTGAGCCAGTAGGACACAACCAACTGTGCCACCCAGGTGCCTCAACTTCC
Source organism: Panthera uncia (assembly GCF_023721935.1). Taxonomy (NCBI): domain Eukaryota; kingdom Metazoa; phylum Chordata; class Mammalia; order Carnivora; family Felidae; genus Panthera; species Panthera uncia. Next base: position 27,824,424 of record NW_026057576.1, on the reverse strand, counting down.
AGATTGTTTTAAAGATTCTGGGGACACTCTTGTTTCTGCAGTACTAAGAGAAGGTTGATTTATGTCCTTCTACAGAGATTCCACATCAAAAAGCATCCACTTAGGGCTTTTTCCCTGAGAGAAGCAGAGCACCAGGGTTTCCTCAGCTCTGGATATTCTTTGGGGAGTCAAACCAGGGTGGGTGTAGAGATTGTTCCAGGCTAAGTTGAAACCTTTGGGCCCATCTGGGAAATGTTCCAAGGTACTGAAAGCAACATAAAATCCCAGGACGCAAGCCATAAAACACTATGGGTCACAGCCCACTGTGAAATGCATGTTGGCTCTCTGGTTCAGTTTAGGGTCTTTACCACATCCTGAGGCATTCCACAATGTGAAGATTGGCAGCCATTTGGTATTTTAACCAGCTATATTTTATTCTAGAAAAGTGAAACTAGGAATTACTTAACAATTTTTTTTTAAATTTTTTTTAACTTTTTTTTTTTTTTTTTTTTTTTTTTTTTTTAATTTTTGAGACAGGGAGAGACAGAGCATGAACAGGGGAGGGTCAGAGAGAGGGAGACACAGACACAGAATCTGAAACAGGTTCCAGGCTCCGAGCTGTCAGCACAGAGCCCGACGCGGGGCTCAAACTCACAGACCACGAGATCATGACCTGAGCCAAAGTCGGCCGCTCAACCGACTGAGCCACCCAGGCACCCCATCAATTTAATACAGAATTCAAGCCCTCACTTACATGGAAAAGAAACAGCAAAACAAAGGTTATTCTACCTGTATTCTTGTAAAGTATTTTCCCTGAAAGAAGCAGAATACGAAGATGAAAAGGCAGCGTTTCTTATTTTCATATATTCATACTGGTGCTCAAATTTTTCTTAACTTTGATTTAAAAAAAAAAAAAAAAAGCTAGGAAACGCGCCACCTGCTGGCATTATTGAAACTGGATCTCTCCTTATTTGCAGAGTCAGAGATGTCTTAAGAAGTCAACCTACTCTCTTCCTTTTCCTATTAAAAAGAAAAGGAAAGGAAAGGAAAGGAAAGGAAAGAAAAAAAGAAAAGGAAAGAAAAAAGAAAAGAAAGAAAAAAGAAAAGAAAAGAAAAAAGAAAAGAAAAAGCATAGGCAGGACAAAGAAGCGATCTTGGGAACTCATTTTTATTCTATCCTAAACTGGTATTAGCCTAGGTTGAAGTCAGCTTTGATAAGCTCTCCTAAGACTCCTTGGTAATTTCATCTCTTCCATATATCATCCTGAATTTCAGGCTAAATGTTTTTCTTAAATCATTTACTTCAGTTTTGAATCATATATTTTCATATAGTTGTTTCAGTAAATTTTATTCTTTTTTTCTCTTAACAGTGGTATTTAAATACCCTTTATAAGCATTAAAGTCTTTTCTGTCTTAGATCCAAAGTAGTCTACGTGGAGGAAATCTATAGTGTGTGTATGTGTAGATATTTATCTTTCCATTTCTTCCCTTTGTATTACAACAATTTTCAAATAGTTCAAAATTAGGGAGAACAATATAATGAACCTCTATGCACCGGTCCCAAATTCTCAAGTTATCAATGCAGTGTTAACCTGCCCTCCTCCCTAGCCTTGCTCCCCATATCCTCACAGAATTACTTTGAAGCAAATACAAAACATCTGTAAATATGTTAGTAGGTAGTTCCAGAAAATAAAGCCTTTTTATTTAAAAAAAAATTTTTTTTAAACATTTATTTATTTTTGAGACAGAGAGAGACAGAGCATGAACGGGGGAGGGTTCAGAGAGAGAGGGAGACACAGAATCTGAAAAAGGCTCCAGGCTCTGAGCGGTCAGCACAGAGCCTGACGTGGGGCTCGAACTCACGGACCGCGAGATCATGACCTGAGCCGAAGTCGGATGCTCAACCAACTGAGCCACCCAGGCGCCCCAATAAAGCCTTTTTAAAAATATAATTACCTCCTCAAATTAAAAATAGCTTCCTGGGGTGCCTGAGCAGAAGCCAAGAGTTGGACGCCCAGCCGACTGAGCCACTCAGGAGCCCCAAATTTATTTTTAAAAACTTCAGTTCTCATTTGTATAAGTAGGATAATTGTTTGATAACAGTAATTTAAAAAATGATAACAGTAATTAAGAAGAGAAGGAAGAATAAGGAGAGAGCAGTAAAGTCTCCAAAGAAGGTAGAAACGTATTCTCTTCTAAGCACAGATGGAGAAACTAATTCTGGCATAGGCCAGAAGGCACTGTTTTGGCTGAGAAGGGAAGAAAGAAGAAAACAATGGGTACAGATGGGTGCTCAACAACTGTGGGCTGAATGAGTGAATAGACAAGGAGATAATGGTGTGAGTTAGATGCACTGGTGAGTTAGATGCAGTTGAAGAAGAGGTGTATGGAGGATAGAAGAGTGAGTGAGCCCAGATCCCCTGCATCTTGAAGAGTGAATGGCACTTAAAAAGGAGTCAACAAATATTTGTTTGAATTTGTTGAAAGAACAATAGGAGATTGTCATCAGAATGTGGGGTAACCCCAGGAGAATCTGATTGGAGTCACTATCGTCAGAAATTACAGATGTATATAGAACAACCCTCTGAGAGCAATAGCTCTTGGCTTCATGCTGAAGGCAGGATGCTGGAGCTTTGATGCAATGGCAAAAAGACTTCTCTCAATGTTACACTAACAGGCTATTAATCCCACAAGCTGGCATCTCATTTCTAATAAAAGGTACATCATGCCTACTGTAGGAAGTTTCCTTGGAGTTGAAAGAATATTGGCAAATCTCTTGTATTTTAAAAATAATGAGGGGGCGCCTTGGTGGTTCAGTTGATTAAGTGTCCAACTCTTGATTTTGGCTTAGGTCATGATCTCTCGGTTCATGGGATCAAGTCCTATGTCAGACTCTGTGCTGATAGCTCAGAATTTGCTTGGGATTCTCCCTCCCCCTCTTTCTGCCCCTCCCCTGCTCACAATCTCTCTCTCTCTCTCAAAATAAATAAGCATTAAAAAAAATAAATGTAATTAGAAAAATAAGATAGTAGATTCCTGGAATTTCTGATTTGAGAGGAAGGGCCAGTGTTGCTGATTAAAAATTTGGTCAAAACTCTCTAGGTTTTGAAAAGTGTATAATGACATGTATCTACCATTATGGTATCATACAGAATAATTTCACCACCCTAAACATCCTCTGTGCTCTATTTATCCCTCCCTCCTCCAACCTCTGGCAATCATGGATCTTTTTACTGTCTCCATACTTTTGTCTTTTCTGGAATGTCATATGGTTGGACTCATGTGGCCTTTTCAGATTGGCTTCTTGTACTTAGTAATATGCATTTAAGATTCTTCCATGTCTTTTTGTGGCTTGATAGTTCTTTTTTTTTTTTTTTTTTAAGTGCAGAGTAGTACTCCATTGTCTGGATGGACCACAGTTTGTCCAAGGCTAGGGTTTTGAATCACTCACATGGATATTGGAGTCATAGTAGATGGATATTATGAGTGAAGTTGAAAGGACATCTATTGTCACTTGGCAAATGACCAGATGGAGGATAGTGACCAAGATGAAAAGAAGAGAGTGACAGAGCTGATGGGTATAGACTCAAAATTGATTTCCTTTTCCTTAAATGAAGGTGAAGTCTTATGATTTGGAGGAGGCAGGGGGATGGGAAAAAATGCTGATTCTCCCCCCACGAACTCCTATGGTACATGCAGAGAGGAAGATGAAAAATGAGAGGCAAAGTCCTTGGTGAAGGGTTGGGTAGCAGTTAAAAGGAGGAGGAAGAGAGTACTCAGTAAAGGGGTTGAGGATGAAGCCCAGTGGGAAGGTATGGCATAGAGAACAGTGCTACGAGGGTAAGTCTGTTGAAGTGAGATGCCTGGAGGGGTGTAAATCTGACTGGTTTTGAGTGAACTCTTGTGTAATAATGTTTCTGTGCTTATCCAGAGACTTTATTTGAAAAAAAATTTTTTTTAATGTTTATTTATTTTTGAGAGACAGAGCACAAGCCAGGGAGGGGCAGAGAGAGAGAGGAAAACAGAATCCGAAGCAGGCTCTAGGCCCTGAGCTGTCAGTACAGAGCCCAACATGGGGCTCAAACTCACAGACCGTGAGATCATGACCTGAGCTGAAGTCGGATGCTTAACCGACTAAGCCACCTAGGTACCCCAAACCCAGACACTTTAAATGATGCCAATTCTAGACCCCACCTACTGTTTGTGGGGCCATCAGCAATGGTTTTTACCTAGGGTTCCAAATTGAATTTTGGTGATGAGCGTTTTTTGTTTGTTTTTGTGCCTTATATCTAAATTTAACTTCAAGAATGGGGGGCATGTTTAAACCTGGGTTAGGATGAATGGTCTTGAAGTACTGGTTCCCAAATTGGTTATACATTATGATCATCTAGGAGGATTTAAGAAAAAAACCTATTCTCCACCCCACCCCAACTGAATCTCCACCCAACCCCAACTGAATCCGCCTATGGAGGTAGGATTTGAGCATCAGTTTTATTTTGTTTTTTATTTTATTTTATTTTATTTTATTTTATTTTATTTTATTTTATT